>NC_041392.1:309803657-309844400 GCF_002162155.2 Triticum dicoccoides | reverse complement strand
TTCCGCAGCGCCTCAAGCCGCTGCGCTTCGGTCGACTTCACAGCTTTCGCGGCAGCGGCCTTCGTGGCCTTCCCCTTCCCGGGCTCCGGAGGCATGGCGGAGGCGGTGGGGGAGATCGACGGCGCTGGTGGTGGCAGCAGCGACGGGGGCGGAGCGCTGCCCTCTTTCAACTCTGCAAGCGGAGGAGGGCGGCGGAGATTTCTGAGATTGCAGCAGCGAAGGGCGAAGGTGGGGGAAATGTCCCTGTTTCCCCTGCTTATAAAGAGGGACGGGGCGGACATTTCGGCCTTCCAAATAAACAGCCACCCACGATCTCTCCCACGACTCCGCGATTGACGCGTGCTATTACGGGGGGCGCGGTGGATATGGAGTTAGATTCGGCATAACCCAGGCTCCGCGCGTGCCCGTGTCCTGTTTTGGGCCTGGCCCAACAGCGCTCGGCACCGTGTGTGGCCCAGGCCCGGGGGCTCCTGTCGGTGTACTAGAGTAGGGGTACCCTAGTATCCCAAACTTGTGCACGAGCAGTTGCAGCGCCGCGCGGCAAGGCTTGCCGGACGACCTCCAGAGTCCTCCGTGGGTTCCTTTGGAGCGATTCAAGAACAAAGCATTCAAGATGAAGAGACAAGGCCCCGGCAAGAGAATCTTGCCGGGAAGAGACAAGGCCCCGGCAAGAGGAGCTTGCCGGTAAGGCCAACCACGGCACTTCAAGAAACTTGCCGCGATGCACCGCACGTCCCGGCAAGGTCCGGTGAGCGACAAGCTTCTGGAGTCGACAAGACGACGACCCCGACAAGGTACTCGCCGGGGGCCCGCTCCCACTCTGTACCCACGCTCCAGCGCACCCACCCACGTGTCGCCATGAGGCTTCCTCAGGGGCGCGTGGCGGGAGCCTGTGCAGCCAGGGGTACGCGGTGGCAAGTGGAGATGAAGAGAAGGCCATCGTGGCAAACGGTGGCGCTCCTAACGGTCACTTTTTGCACTGTTTAGGCAACTCAGACGGGCATTCAATGACCTTGTCCCCTGCCGTCAGAGTTAGGTAGGGTGCACTGTGTCCACAGTAGCGGTAGCTGCACCTACCGCATCCTTTTCCATTTTTACCCTTCTAGTCTACATTGCCACCTGTCGGTGACCCCTTGAAAGTATAAAAGGAGGCCCAAGCGCAACAGAGAAGGGGTTCGGCTCATTCGAAACATCAGGAACACTCTCACGCTCGGTCTGGCAGCGTCCATCGCTCCTGAGTAAGAATTCAATACACACAAACAAGCAGCAGTAGGGTTTTACGCATCCGTGCGGCCCGAAGCTGGGTAAAACTGCTCGCGTGTACTGCCTCGATCCGCTCTTTGCGCGGCCTCCGCCCCCCTCCAAACCGAAAGGGGCCCGGTCTCCATAGGTGTTGGTGGATCAGTTTCCCCGACACCTTGTGTCGAATCAATAAATTTGGGTTGAATACTCTACCCTCGAAAACTATTGCAATCCCCTATACTTGTGGGTTATCAATACTATTTTCTGTCGCTGTTGCCGGGGAGCATAGCTCTATTCTTTGAGTCACTTGGGATTTATATCTGCTTATCATTATGAAGAACTTGAGAGATCCAAAAACCAAGATTTATCCCTCAACTACGAGGGGAGGTAAGGAACTGCCATCTAGCTCTGCACTTGATTCACCTTCTCTTTTGAGTAAGCTTGCGACACCTAAACCTGCTTCTGCTATTCGTTCTGATATGTCGCATGTTATTGATGATGCCACTTCTGCTATGCATGATACTTATGATGAAACTACTTCTATGCTTGATACTACTGTGCCACTTGGTGAATTTCTTGATGAACAACTTGCTTGGGTTAGAGAGAATGAAAATATTGAATCTGATAATACTAATGAAAGTGATGATGAGGACTTGCCTGTTATTCTTAAGGGTTATGTTTTTGATAAAGAAGCTTCTTTATCTATTTTAGCTTGCAAAGATAGATACGAACTCAAGAGGTTATTAGCTAAATGGAAGCAGTAATCTTTAAATGCTAGAATGAAACCTGGCCCTACTTTTGCTACTTCACCTATCTGTGTTACTGATGAGGATTATGAATTCTCTGTTGATCCTGATATAATTACTTTGGTTGAATCTGATCCTTTTCATGGCTATGAATCTGAAACTGTTGTGGCACATCTTACTAAATTAAATGATATAGCTACCCTGTTCACTAATGATGAGAGAACTCGTCACTTTTACATCCTTAAAATATTTTCGTTCTCATTAAAGGGTGATGCCAAGATATGGTTTAATTCTCTTGCTCCTGGTTGTGTGCGTAGTCCACATGATATGATTTATTACTTCTCTGCTAAATATTTCCCTGCTCATAAGAAACAAGCTGCTTTGAGGGATATATATAATTTTGTGCAAATTGAAGAAGAGAGTCTCCCACAAGCTTGGGAGAGGCTTCTCAAGTTACTTAATGCTTTGCCTGATCATCCTCTTAAGAAAAATGAAATACTTGATATCTTTTATAATGGACTAACCGATGCCTCCAGAGATTACCTGGATAGTTATGCTGGTTCTGTTTTCAGGGAAAGAACACCGGATGAAGCTGAAATTCTATTGAATAATATGCTGACAAATGAAAATAATTGGACACCTCTTGAGCCAGTTCTGAGCCTATTCCTAAACCAACTCCGAAGAAGAGAGGTATTCTTTTTCTCAGTCCTGAAGATATGCAAGAGGCAAAGAAATCTATGAAAGAAAAAGGTGTTAAAGCTGAAGATGTTAAGAATTTACCTCCTATTGAAGAAATACATGGTCTTAATTTACCGCCTGTTGAAGAAACATATGATCTTCATCCATTACCTATTGAAGAAACTCATGGTCTTGATAACTCGGCACAGGTAGTAAAGGTAAATTCTCTCTATAGATATGATAAAGCTGAAATCCCATTTACTAAGTTTGCTAGCCCATGCTTAGATGAGTTTGATAAATTTATGGCTAAGCAAGAAGATTTTAATGCTTATTTTGGTAGACAATTGAAATACAATTCAAATATGCTTGAGCACTTGGGTGATTATATGGCTAATGTTAAAGGTGAACTTAAACTTATTAGTAAACATGCTTCTATGGTTACCACTCAAGTAGAACAAGTACTTAAAGCTCAAAATGATTTGCTCAATGAATTGAATAGTAAGAATAATGATAATGCTGTTAGAGTGTCTACTAGAACTGGTAGAATGACTCAGGAACCTCTGTATCCTGAAGGCCATCCTAAGAGAATTGAGCAAGACTCTTAGAGAAATAATGTGGATGCGCCTAGTCCTTCTAATAGGAAGAAAAAGAAAAATTATAGGACTTTGCATGCTTCTAGTGAACCTATTACTGAAACACCTAAGAATCCAAATGATATTCTATTTCTAATGCTGAAACACAGTCTGGTAATGAACCTGAAACTAGTGATAATGTTAATGATAATGCTCATGATGATGCTCAACCTAGTAATGATAATGATATAGAAATTGAACCTGCTATTGATCTTGATAACCCACAATCAAAGAATCAACGTTGTGATAAGAAAGACTTTGTTGCTAGGGAACACGGTAAGGAAAGAGAGCCTTGGGTTCAGAAACCCATGCGTTTTCCTCCCAAACAATCCAAGAAAAAGGATGATGAGGATTTTGAGCGCTTTGCTGAAATGATTAGACCTATCTTTTTGCGTATGTGATTAACTGATATGCTTAAAATGAATCCTTATGCTAAGTATATGAAAGATATTGTTACTAATAAAAGAAAGATACCGGAAGCTGAAATTTCCACCATGCTTGCTAATTATACTTTTGAGAGTGGAATACCAAAGAAACTTGGAGATCCAGGAGTACCCACTATACCATGCTCTATTAAAAGAAACTATGTTAAAACTGCTTTATGTGATCTTGGAGCCGGTGTTAGTGTTATGCCTCTCTCTCTTTATGTCGTAGACTTGATTTGAATAAGTTGACACCTACTGAAATATCTTTGCAAATGGCTGATAAATCAACTGCTATACCTGTCGGTATTTGTGAGGATGTGCCTGTTGTAGTTGCAAACGTTACTATTTTAATGGACTTTGTTATTCTTGATATTCCTGAGGACGATAGTATGTCTATTATTCTTGGAAGACCCTTTTTGAATACCGCAGGGGCTGTTATTGATTGCACTAAAGGCAATGTCACTTTTCATGTTAATGGTAATGAGCATACGGTACACTTTCCGAGGAAACAACCTCAAGTTCATAGTATCAATTCTATCAGAAAAATTCCATCGATTATATTTGGAGGTTTTGAATTTCCTATTCCTACTGTCAAGAAGAAATATGATATACTTATTATTGGGGATGTGCATATCCCCGTTGAGGTAACCTAGTGTTATTCGAAATTTCTTCAGTTTCATGTTAATCGGAATGAGTTTGTTAACAAGACTTGATCAACCTTGTTAGTGGATTCCTTTTGACGAGCATGAGATGGATGAAGCTAGAAGCACAACCTTTTGTATCCCACTTTTACTTTCTGTTATTTATATTCAAAAAAGTAAAAATAAATAATTTTCTGTCTGTTATCTGATTATCCGTGCAATATAAAAATACCTCGAAAATAAAAGTTCTCCAAATGCCCTGAAAATTAAATATTATTTTTATAGAATATTTGAGGATTTATGGAACAAAGAGCACACCAGGGGGGCCAACCACCTTGCCACGAGGGTGGAGGGTGCGCCCACCCCCCTAGGGCACGCCCCCCTGCCTCATGGGCCCACGATGGCCCTCCTCCACTTATTCCTGCACCCATCCTCTTCTTCTTCCTCCCACAAACAAGAAAAACCAACTCAAGCACAAGTTCCAGCCCTCTTTGCTGCCATTTTCAATCTCCTTGCTCAAAGCACCTCTCACAAAACTGCTTGGGGAGATTGTTCCTTGGTATGTGACTCCTCCATTGGTCCAATTAGTTTTTGTTCTAGTGCTTTATTCATTGAAATTTTTTGCTGCTTAGGTGTTGGGGAAACTGATCCACGAACACCTATGGGGCCGGCGGACCGAGCCCCTTTCGGTTCGGCGGGGGGCGGAGATCACACGAAGAGCAGATCGAGGCGAAGCACACGAGCCGTTTACCCAGCTTCGAAGCTCTCCGGAGAGATAACACTCCTACTGCTGCTTGTTTGATTATCTGGTGTTCTTGCTCCAGAGAGAGAGCGTAGTGTTTTTCTGGGTTCCGAACCAGTCGAACCTAGCGAACCTGGCGAACGTGTCGAACCCCCTCTATGTTGCGCATGGGCCTCCTTTTATACGCTAAGGGGTCACCGACAGGTGGTAACGCAGAGAAGGGTACAAATGTAAAAAGTGAGGTGGTTGGTACAGTTACTTGTACAGTGCACCCTACCTAACCCTGACGGCAGGGGACAAGGGCATTAAATGCCCGTCTGAGTCGCCCAAACAATGCAGAAAAGGACCGTTAGGGGCGCCACCGTTCGCCATGATGGCGATCTTGTCAGCTTCGCATGCCACTGCGCACCGCTGGTTGCACAGCCTCCCACCACGCGTGCCTGGAGAGGCCCCCAGAGCGACACGTTGGTGGATGCGCTGGAGCGTGGGCACAGAGTGGCTGCCTGCCGCGGCAAGCGCCTTGCCGCTGCTGTTATCTTGTCGGGTCCGGAAGCTTGTCGCTCACCGGGCCTCGAGATACCTTGGTTGGTCTTCCCGGCAAGCTCCTCTTGCCGGGGCCTTGTTGCCTTGCCGGAGCGCGTGGCGCGTCGCGGCAAGTTCCTTGGAGTGCCTTTGTTGGCCTTCCCAGCAAGCTCCTCTTGCCGGGGCCTTGTCTCCTGAGCTTAAATACTTTGTTCTTGAATGGCTCCAAGGGAACCACGGAGGATCTTGGCGTTCTCCCGGCAAGCCTTGCCGCGGGGTGCTGCAACTGCCCGTGCACAAGTTCGGGGTACTAGGGTACCCCTATTCTAGTACACCGACAGGAGCCCTCGGGCCTGGGCCAGACACGGTGCCGAGCGCTCTTGGGCCAGGCCCAAGACAGGGCACAGGCACACGCGGACTGGGCCACGCCGAATCTCGCTCCGTATCCACCGCGCTCTCCCCTAACGGCACACGTTGAATGCGGCGTCGTGGGAGAGATTGTGGGTGGTTCTTTATTCGGAAGGGCGAAACGTCCGCCCCGTCCCTCTTTATAAGCAGAGGAAACAGGGGTAGTTCGTTCCCCCTCGCTGGTTGCTACTACTCCATCTTCACGAACCTCCGCCGCTCCCCCCTTCTTTTCGAAGCCGAGAGAGCAGCGCTCCGCTCCCCATTGCCACCAGCATCACCAACGCCGTCGACCTCCCCCACCACCTCCGCCATGGCTCCGAAAGCCGACAAGGGAAAGGGCGTGAAGTCGGCCAAGGCGCAGTGGCTCGCGGCGCTGCGGAAGGAGCGGGCGATCTTCTCCCCCCAGCTCGACGCGAAGGAGCTGATGGAGTACTTCTACCTCTTTTGGGCGACGGAGACGCGGGCGCATCCGCGCACGAGGGTACTCCCGGCCGCTGCTTCGGAACTGGCTCCAAACGGGTACCCATTCTTCGCGCTGTTCTTCTATTGCGAGCTCTGCCCGCCCTTCTCGGAGTTCTTCTGCGATATCATGAACACCTACGGCTTCCGCCTCCTTGATTTCACCCCCAACGCCGTCCTGACCATGGCAGTTTCCGCACATTTGTGTGAAAACTTTGTCGGAGTCCACCCCAATGTTGCCCTTTTCCGCCACTTCTTCATACCTCGGGTAGAGAGAGGAGAGCCGCTTGCCGGAGGGATCGCCTGGATCTCGAGAGTCGGCAAGAAGGAGGCGTACTTGGAGGGTGAGCTCCACAGCAAGTGGGAGGAGTGGAGAGCGGAGTGGTGCTGGATCGTCGAGGAGAATCCGCAGCCCTTCACCGCCGTGCGCCAAGCTCCAATAGTGCGCGGCAATGACTGGAGCAACGTGGCCCCGGAAGACGAGAGGCTGAAGATCGCCATCACTAGGATCCTTCGCCTCAGGCTTGCCGGGCTCACTGTAGGCGCTGTAGGCGCAGATTTCCTCCGCCGCCGCATCGCCCCCCTGCAGGAGAGGGGGAGGCCCGCCTGAGAATTCAAGAACTCGGCGGACATCATGAGGCTGCGGCCGGGCCTCAACTACAACTTCACCATCATGGAGCTGGATGCAATGCTCCTGGAGTTGTTCAAACGCGATCCCCAGCACCCATTCACGTTGGCGAGGGGCGTCGTTCCATTGTGCAATAATTCTTCGCTTGACCGGATCCGCGCCATGACGCCGTTGTGCGATTCACACGGAATCGTTCCAACTTGGCAAGAGCCTGCGGATGACGTCGTGCAAGCGTTCTTCGACAACTTGGAAGAAGTTCCGGTCCATGCTGACGAGTAGAAGAGCCTCACCCGTGACACCACCGACGAGGAGCTGCAGCGCATCGCCACTAGGGCGGAAGAGGTTGCGGCCGCAGCTGCCGCGGGCGCGTTCGGGTTCACTGTGGAGGAGGCGGAGGCGGCAGAGGCGGCAAACCTCGCCGAGCGCGCGGAGTTCATTGGCGAGGAAGAGCCTGCCGGTTATGAAGCTGAGCCGAGCGAGGCCGGCGAAGAAGAGCCCGAGCCTTCAGAAAGCTTGCCGCAGGCGGAGCCCTCGGCCCCGCCAAGAAGGCGTCTTCGCAGGGCCGTGGACGTAGCGGGGCGGCAGCCGGGTCAACAGCCGCCGAGCCGTGCGACTCGCTCTATCGCGGCAAGAAATATTGTCGCGGGAGCTCCTCACGCAGCAGCGGCAACTGGAGCGGGATCTTCCCGGGCCACCGCCACCGCCCCCGCCAAGCGGGCAAGGGATCCTACTCCTCCGCCTCGCCACACCGGAGGGGAGCCGGACTTCGATCTTTCCGCACTTAGCTCCGACGAGGAGGAAGAAGAGTAAGTTTCTTTGGTGCTCTTGTAGTTCTTCAATTTTCCTGGTTTTATCTTGTATCTGACTTGCTTCAATCTGGACTCCTTTCTTTTCAGGACGCTGGCCCAGAGAGCGGCGAAGAGGGCCAAGGCCGCGGTGATTGTCATCGAAGATGACCCCACCGTGTCAGCAGGGGGTGGGTCCGAGACCACCTTGACGGACCCGGCAACCACTCCTCAAAGCAGCCCCCAGCATAGCCCCCAGCGTAAGTTCATAGTTAGCTTTCCGCTGTCAGGCGCGCATGAGTGCTTTTTCCTTTGTTGATATCTTGCTTGTTGATTTGTGTAGGAGCAGAGCAGCCATATCAGGAGCGCCCGGAAGCTGGTCCCGAAGTGCCATCTGCTTTGACTACGCCGCCAAGTGAGGAGTTCCCGGTAAGGGAGCGCTCTCCGGCAAGGGGCAACACCGTCGATCCTGCGGCGGCCGAGACCGCAACTGCAGATCTTGGCACAGGTAATTCACTTGTCCAAAAACTTTCCCTTAGGTTCTTCTTCTTCTGATTTTCTTCTCTTGGATTTTTGATTGATTTTTCTCCCTTCTTCGTTCTTCAGACCCATCTGCTGCTGAGCCAATGGAGACAGAGGGCACCGGCGAGGAAGGGGCCGGTGCTGATGAGACCGCCGGCGAAGAGGCCTCCAAGGCCGCTGCCGCAGAAGCCGGCGAGGGGTCGGGCGATCGCACTTACGACCCTGAGGCCGCAGGAGCGCCAGGTGCTGCGCCGACCGCCGATCCCTCTACCGCTGCTGCGGAGCCCGGCGCCTACTTGATGGCCGGCAACGATATCTTCATCAAGCTACCCTGGGCGTCGAGCTCCAAGGCGCCGCTCGAGGGGGAAACTTTCGATGGGGAGGTGCTCGCCTCCGCTGGACTGTCGTTGGTCGACGCGCCCAGCAGCAGCAGTGGCGAGCCTGAGGAGGAGCAGCTGCTGCAGAAGCTGCTGTCACTCTACCGCGCACGGCAAGCCAAGCTGGCTTCCCGGGAAGCGCTTGTCGCGAAGGCGGGAGTTGATATGGAGAAGCGCGCGGAGGAGCTCCGGGGCCACAATCAAGAAGCTCTCCGGTCCCTGGCACAGGAGAGGGAGCGACTTGCCGAGGAGCGCACAGCCTTCCTTCTAGAGAAGGCCGAAGCTGTGGAGGAACAAAGGCTGGCCGCCGAGAAGCAGTCCGCGCGAGAAGGCAAATTGGTGCAGCGGAAGGCCAACCTCGACAGCTACGAGGACGAGCTCGTCGAGCGCGAGCAAGCACTTGGCGGGGCGCTCAAGGAAGCAAAGGACGCTGCCGCAATCGCAGAGGCCGCCAAGAAAGAGCTAGAGGAGAAAGTGGCGCAGCTGGAGGCCAACATCGGGAAGAGCGGCGAGGAGCTTGCCGCGCTCAAGCGTGAGCGTGAGAAGGATGCTGCCGCCCATGGTGAGCTGCAAGGTCTTCTCGCTGAGAGGGGCAAGGAGCTCAGCGCCGCCAAGGATTCCAATGCAGACCTGGAGTTGAAGCTGGCCACGCTGACGCAGACGCTGGACGCCGCCAAGGAGCGGGAGAATACCTTGTCGGAGAAGGTCAAGGCTGACAAGGCGCTGCTGGAGAGCATCGCAGTTACCCAGAACTCATTCAGAGATACTGTGGAGCACTGGACCGAGGGTCTGGTGAATATTGCCGCAGTCATCGACGAGGAGCTGGCGCAGCTGGGGATGGAGGACTTTGGGTATCCCTCCGACGAGAATCTCCAACCCAGCGCCAAGCTCAGCCTGTTCTTCAAGGGCGTGGCGACGGCACTCCAGCGGCTCCGGGAGAGGATCCCAAAGCAGCTGGCCGACGAGTCGCACAAAATCTGTGCCGGGGTTCTTCAGAAGGTGCTGATGAAGGTGGCCTTCCGCAATCCAGGCCTCAGCTTCACCAACGTCCTCAAGTCCTTGCCGCCAGACGCCGATCGGGACGCACTCAAGGCCCTTGTCGCACCCATTATGGACAAGGTGAGCGAGATCAAGAGGGTTGAGGGCGATCGCGTAGACTAGGCCGCCCATTTCTTATTTTCTCTTGTCGCTGCTAATTATGTTATGAAAACAGTCTGTTAGAGCTGCAACAAGTTATCTTGTAATATAACTTTATTTCTATTATCAATTGCTATGTTATTTCCTCTACTAGATTCCTTCCTTTGTATGTGTCACAGCCCTAGAGCTTGCTTGTAACTAGTGGCATTGCATCCATGCATCATGTTTAAATTTTATGAAACTTGAAATGGGGATTGCCTAAACCCTAGCATTAAAGGAATTAAAATAGGTTCAACCAAAAATATTTTCAGTGAATTCAAATGGCTTTAGAAAATGTTCATCATTTCTGGAAAAATGCTTTAAACCAGAACCAGAGGTGCTGCACATTTTTCATGTCACATTTGGTCACTGAATCAATTTATAAGTATTTGAATTTGGACATTTAAATTTTATAATATTTTTTTAAAATGTCCAAATAATCCTGAAAGTAGTTGGGGGCTATTGGAAATAATCCAAATAGTGCCCACAATTTTTGTCGGGATTTTATAAAATGAGTTAGTATTTTTACTAATTCAAAACAGAGTAATAAAAATAGAAAACTAAAACAAATAAAAGAGAGAGATAGAAGGACTTACCTGACGCTTACCTGAGGCCCACTCACCTGGTGGCCCAGCAGAATCAGCCCAGCCCACCAGGGGCGCCTTGGTCTTCTTCCACCTCTGCCAGTAGGCAGAGGCGTGTCGATGCCAGCGCGCCCGAAGCCTCCACCTCCTCCCTCCCAGCCTGCCTGGCTCCTCCTCGACGCCCGGTGAAGCCACGCGCCTCCCCGACCCCCTCTCACTTCTCCCTTGCTCTCTGGACCTCCCTCCCCCTCGCTCCTCTGCTTCCCCCTCCCATGACCGAGAGCCGCCGCCGACGTCGCTCGCAACCACCGTGGCCACCAGCCACCCCTCGCCCTGTCGATAAGCCCAGAAGAACCGCCATCGTCTCCTGCATCGTCTACACTAGCCCGTTCGACTGCGGGAGCCCTGCATCGCCGCCCATGCCGTCTCCCCCATCTCCGGCCGCCCGAGATCGCCGACGCCCGCTCGCCACCTCCGATGTCTCCCCCGAGCCGCTGGACCTCCAATCGACCCCCTGTAAGCCCCGCCATCGTTCACCCCTACCCCCGTTCTCTTTTGCTCGCTCTGGCCGCCGATTCCATCAAGGCCGAAAACCACCGCCACGCGAGCTCGACTTCGGCGAAACCCCGGTGACCATTTGGTCACGGGCGTGCACCCGTTGTGCTTGCCGCGACCCGTAGAGCCCCTCCAGCGCCTCAGCTCCCTCGTTTGTGAGCAGGCGCGCCGAACCCGACCGCACCCGAACTCCGGCCGCCGCCGATTTGGTCGCCGCCGTCGATCCCGACCACCGCAGCTGCTGCCGCCACCACCACTGGATGCGCGAGTCTTCCAGCTCGCTGTAGCCGCAAACCCCGAGCAAAACGGTGCCCTGTAGCACCGTCCCGAGCAACTCCGGCGAGGTCTCGCCGTCGCCGTGGTCGCCGGTGTCACTTGCTGACGTGGCGTTGCCATTAGCGGCTAATCCCCCCCCCCAGTTAGCACACTAACAGACACTGACAGCGGGCCCCGTAGCGGGTCAAAGTCCGAGTCAACGTGGGATTAGTTCCTGTGTCACTGACGTATGGACCCCGCACGTCAGGTTTGACCTGGACCTGGCCGTTGACTCGCTGACGTCATGCTGGCGTCAGGCTGACGCAGTTAAATCATTTTCTGGATTTATTATTATTCAGGAAATTCCAGAAATTGTATAAACCTCTAAAAATTATAGAAATTCAACCGTAACTCCAAATTAAATAATTTATATATGAAAAATTATCAGAACAATTCAAGGAATCCATCTGTACTATTTTCATGCATGTTTGAACAATGTTTGTCCTCTATTTTGGACCAAACAAATAAACGGCATTTAAATAATCATATATGGAGTTGGAATTTGAATCATGTATTCAAACCAACTTCATTTAAATCATAGCTAGGTGCATTAGCCCAAAACACATTCATATTGCCATGTCATAGCATGCATCTTATTGTGCATTGCATTGATCGTGTTTCTTCTGTGTTTGCCGGTGTTGTTCCCCCCTCGGTAGACGCTGTACCGATGATGTGATCGTTGACACTGATGAAGACTCAATGTTATCTTCAGAAGTGCCAGGCAAGCAAAACCCCCTTGTTCATTCCGATACAATCCTACTCTCTCGCTCCTGCTCTCTTTTACTGCATTAGGACAACAACGATTCATCTGTTACTTGCTGCGGTAGCTGAACCCCTTTATCCTTTGCATGACCTGTCATTGCCACAGTAAATAGATGAAACCCACTAGCATGAGTAGGAGTTGTTTGAGCCCTGTTGTGCCTACTCATTCATGCTTGTTTGTCATGCCTGCTACTGCTTAGAGTTGAGTCAGGTCTGATTCATCGGGGATGAATCAGAGGTGTGTGAACATGTCCTACTGCGTGTGAGCTAGGTGTGTGAATACGATTTGGTAAAGGTAGCGGTGAGAGGCCATGTAGGAGTACATGGTGGGTTGTCTCATTGCAGCCGTCCTCAGGAACTGAGTTCTGTGTTTGTGATCCATGATTCTGCTACTACCACGCATTGGGCCCGAAACCAATGGACCCTCTCGGCTTCTTGATCACCCTTTTCCTCTGTCCAGGAGTTGCAAGTAGTTTCTGGTGTTTGTAGTATGCTGGAGGCCATGCGCAGCGCTGACCGTAGGGGTGGGCTGTGATGCGGTAGGCACGTGGCACGGTGTACCGGGCGCCCGTTTGGTGTCTCGGGAACCCTGTTCACATCGTTTGGGGCTGTGAGCGAAACTCCGGCCGGATCTCCTCATGGATGGAACCCGAATAGGCGATAAACCTGGACTAGAGACTTGAGTGTTTAGGCAGGCCGTGGCCGACACCCACGTTGGGCTTCCGCTTGAAGGTTGCCGACTACATGTCGTGTAAACGGCGGTAAGTGGTGAGAGCGTGTGTGAAGAAGTACACCCCTGCAGGGTTAACATCATCTATTCGAATAGCCGTGTCCGCGGAAAAGGACTTCTGGGTTGCTTATATCAGTTCATAGACAAGTGAAAGTGGATACTCTAAAATACGCAAGATAAGCGTGAGTGCTATGGATGGCGTTCTCGTAGGGAGACGGGAGCGGTTCCATAGTGGTGTATTGATATGGTGAATATGTGGACTCGTGTGCGCCACCTCAAAAGAGTTACATTGCAGTCGTAGTTCAGGATAGCCACCGAGTCAAAGCTGGCTTGCTGCAGTTAAACCCCACCATCCCTTTGTTGATAATGATGCATATGTAGTTAGTTCTGATGTAAGTCTTGCTGGGTACATTTGTACTCACGTTTGCCTATTTTATGTTTTGCAGAGAGACTTCAGTCTCGCTAGTAGTACCGCGTGGACTTCGACGTTTAGCTTGTTACCTCAGCTACGATCTTGTGCCTCGGCAGGATCTGGTAGATAGTCAGGCTTCTCAGCCTTTTTCATTTATAGATGTCTGTACCCAGACATGTTGAGCTTCCGCTTGTGTTTTGATTTGTATGCTCTGAATGTTGGGTCATGAGACTCCTGTTTGTAATATCTCGCTCCTCGGAGCCTATTGATTAAATACTTGAGTTGTAGAGTCATGTTGTGATGCCATGTTGTATTTGCACATATCGAGCATATTGTGTGTATGTTATGGTAATGCTTGGTATGTGTGGGATCTGACTATCTAGTTGTTTATCCTTAGTAGCCTCTCTTACCGGGAAATGTCTCCTAGTGTTTCCACTGAGCCATGGTAGCTTGCTACTGCTCTGGAACACTTAGGCTGGCCGGCATGTGTCCTTCCTCGTTCCTGTGTCTGTCCCTTCGGGGAAATGTCACGCATTGAGTACCGGAGTCCTGTTAGCCCGCTACATCCCGGTTTACCAGAGTCCTGCTAGCCCAGTGCTACAGCCCGGACCCACTTGCTGATGACCGACACGTTCGATGCTGGGTCATGGATGCCTGTCCCTGTAAGTCTGTGCCACTTTGGGTTTACGACTAGTCATGTCAGCCCGGGCTCCTTATCATATGGATGCTAGCGACACTATCATATACGTGTGCCAAAAGGCGCAAACGGTCCCTGGCAAAGGTAAGACGACACCCGTGGGAATACCGTGCGTGAGGCCGCAAAGTGATATGAGGTGTTACATGCTAGATCTATGTGGCATCGAGTCGGGGTCCTGACAGCGTTGGTATCAGAGCTTGACTACCTGTAGGATTACCAAGCCAATCTGGTCGAAGTTGAGTCTAGAAATTCTTTAGTTATGTAAGGGAATTGATTGTGGGATGGAACGTAAGGCTCTTTTTACTCCTTATACCTTATGCCTTCTGATCTGAGTCATCTTATCTTTCCTACGGGGTTAAGAACTAGGCTTTCTCCTCTTTCTGTCAGGATCACGTGTTACTAATCCGTAGACTTATAAGATTGTTGGATTTAAGCTTCAGTTCAGTTCCTACTATCTTCTGTACGTTAACTGTTGATCTCGAAACCTTGATATTGTGCTTCCGAGTGGTTATGCCACCATTATTCTGAATGTCTCAAATCTTTTCTGAGCATTTACAGCCGTTATGCCGTCCGAGTCATCCCAGGTTTCTAAACAATCTGATGCATTTGCAAATCCGTTCTTCCCATTCCCGATGTCCTTTTGGTCAGATTAATCACACAAATTAGTGAGTTAAGGTACTTTATTGCCTCGACATATATGTTGGAATAATTATTATGACCCTAGGTGTTTTAGGGAGTCACCTAGTAATCTAGCAACGTTTTGTGTTCCCAGTGTGAAGATTCTGGCCATCATTCTCGAAAGCATCTCGTGGTGCTACTTAGGAGTAGGTATTCTATTCCTTGGGTTTTGAACCCGAGATTCACCCTACTTACTTCATGTTGATAGTAATTGCTAGCTCCCTTAGGTTATTAGTAACCTTTGCGATAGTCCTTGAAGTCCGTGGTATCTTCTTCTTCCAAATACCATGAACTACTTATGGCAGAAGTTCCTCGTTGAACTGAATGATCACAACCAGAGTGCTCTTGATGAGTTCTCCATTATATATTGTGGCTCTGCCAGTTCTACCTTTCTGCATGGGTTATCCGGAAGAAATATGTTGAACTTCGTTCGACATGCTAAACCATGCATCCACAACTCAGAAAATCGTATGTTCCTTTGAGTTGTCCCTCTTTAGTTGTTTTCTGGCCCTCGTCTATCAATTGATAGTCAGGAGTAATTGTGCATTCGTGTTATCAATGCTTATTATTCTTGTGGTCCGTCAAGCCATTCTATTCCAGAATGACTAGGAGAAACAAACTCCAGTACCTTATCCATTTCCAGGATTGGGTCAAAGTAGTTGTATTCCGCAGATCAAAATGCCAATCCAGCTTTTTTTCTGTTTTACCTTGAAGTATTACCCTCTTTATGTCAAGAAAGTCATAGGAATTACACATCATCTTATGAATTCTTGGTGCAGTGATACTTCTCGCCATCATTATTCATTCCTCGGTTCCGTGTTGTCGCAACCGGGTTGCCGACAAGTGAATCGTGATGTGTGAAATCAATACTCCTAGCAACCTCGTTGCTTGATAGTTAAAGGACAATAATTTCATTCTTAGCGTGTTGGTTTTTGAATCATCCTTCTAAGACTGATTGTGCTACCTAGTCCTTATTTCCTGGTGCACTCTTTGATCAATGAGTTAGGATTTTGACAATCCCTCGCTCTTTTGATCATATCGTCTTGCCCTGAAAAGCAAGATTGTTCTCGAGCTTAGTAACATACCGGTGGTTCATGATATTCCAAATTTCTTCTCGGAAGTATCACCAGGTTGTCGCCTGACCGCTATGTTGATCTCGTGATCAAGTTGGTTTCTTGTGAACCACCCTTTCTCCAAGAATCTGTGTCGGATATCCCGGAGCTAGATGGTTAAGCTAGACAACAACTTGGAGAATTGGAAGATAAAAGCTTGCCTAACTTAGTTCGTTCCAAAGGGATATTCTTGTGTAGTGTGTGTTGAAGAAAGATGATATCTTCATCGATTGGTCCCTGTGATCAGTTGCTGGAACTATTGTCTTATCAATCCTTGATTTGAGTGTGGGCTATCGTCAAATCAAATCAGTACCAACGATGCTCGTAATGTTGTCTTACTCGTGGTTGATCCCTCGAGCATATACCATTACATCCTTTGGTATGACCAATAATATTACCGTGTTCACATGATGGTGGAAGTCCAGTGATATGGAAATTCCATGAGTTGTTGTTGAACCCATCAGCAGCATTTTGTCTCCCCCATGAGTCATGTTGAACATCAACCTAGTGTTGGAAACTTGTGTAAGCATTTCTTCGTGTTTTGTTTATGAAGCATATGTTTGGATGAAGGTAGTGACTTCCTTTAATTCATGTGCATTTGATGTAAGTTGCCACCGTGAATTTGAGAAAGTTAGTTTTGCTCCCTCTGGAATCATCGCAAGTCAGTCATGCACACGTGCGAAGTATTCTGTGGTCTGGAGACTTGCAACCTTTATTCCATATGTGTTCCGAGCACACCAAGCCACTGATTGATTTGTTCAAGGAGAAGAAGTTCCCTCATAAGAGCTAATCATATGACTTATGCAAGGACTTCGTTATCCACGGTGATGGTTCCCAACCAGAACTCGGTAGTGTTTTATTGTAAGACTACCACGTGGTCATGCTTGTCTAGGACATCGTGTTCGCATGTTTGTAGCAGAACTAGCTCATGTTTTGGAGCTTACTATCGTAGTTCATTCCCCGAGAATCTCGCAACGTCATCTCGTCGATTTGTGTTGCAAACTTTCATTTTTCTTCCTAGACTCGATGAGTCTGGAATATCCTGACACCAACCAGATCTGAATCTCAGGCAGATATGATGGTTGGAACTTTTCCCAAGAACTATAATATTGGTCCCTCGATAACCGGTAAGGTGGATGTCGTGGCCAACACACCCAACCGGAAGACCTATTATTGTAGTATCTTGATTGAAGAAGTTGGCCACCTCCCCATAGGGATTTCGTAGGATTTACTCCCTAGTTGTTCCTTATGGATTCTATTGCTCCCGAAGTCCGACCTTTACTTGATGTTCTAGATACCAGACCATTTCAAGGAATGGGATACGCTAGTACATCAAGGAGAACATTAGAAGCGGAGTGCTAAATGTCTCTCGGTCGATCATCCAGATTTTATTTCCTTGGCCCCGCCAAGGGTGAAATCTGAGAAAGTGTTATCTTCCTTTGCATCTGCATCATCCATCATCATTCATCATGGTAGCAAGTTGTGTTGCCGGACCCTTGACATGGATGTTGATAAAACCTTGATGATTATGGAAATGCTCAAGTTCTTGAGAGCACGTATAAGCTCTAGGTGTTATCAGCGACACTAACTGGGATTGCCCCAGATTTCCTCGGTTACGCTATAACCATTCCAATAGTGGAATAACTCTCTATTGTTGAGCCTCTCCCCAGCTACTAGAATCATTCCCATCATTTGCATTTTGTTCCCAGCTTGCACCGCCAATGTGCCATTCTACCATGGGTCTCTTCCATTTCCGATGGTAAGCAAAATCATCCATTGGTTGTCTTCAAGAAGGTAGTCCACATCATCCATTCTAGTCCGGGTGTACCATTCCTTTGCATCCCGCCAAATGATCGTTGTGAATTGCCTTAGGCTGTTATGAAGAGCTTCAATGATCTCTGAATCAAAAGTAATTCTTTTTGCCACTTAGGGGAATAGCTCTTTGCATCACCTTTCCTAAGGTGTCGAAACCATCCACCATTTTACCTAAGCGTGGAATGGTTGCCTACCAATTGAACCTTCGTCATCCATTTCTTTACCATCATTCCTAATGTGTGTTTGGTGTCTCAACTCAAGAGTTGTTCTTACGTCTCTCCATGAACTGATCTTGAGTTGCTCAATCTTCAAAGATGAGTAAATCCTGTAGGGTTTCCCCCTTCCTTCTGTTGTTGTGTCGAGTGAAGATCTCGAAAGAAAAGATGTCAAGACCAAGATGATGGAATGGATCACCATCTCCGAGAAGGGCAATTGGATCATGAAGATTGTGATAGTTTTGTGACTCCCCTTTTCCTCTTACCTCACGTCTTGAATCTCAGGGCGAGATTCTTGTTTAGTGGGGGTGAGTTGTCACGGCCCTAGAGCTTGCTTGTAACTAGTGGCATTGCATCCATGCATCATGTTTAAATTTTATGAAACTTGAAATGGGGATTGCCTAAACCCTAGCATTAAAGGAATTCAAATAGGTTCAACCAAAAATATTTTTCAGTGAATTCAAATGGCTTTAGAAAATGTTCATCATTTCTGGAAAAATGCTTTAAACCAGAACCAGAGGTGCTACACATTTTTCATGTCACATTTGGTCACTGAATCAATTCATAAGTATTTGAATTTGGACATTTAAATTTTATAATATTTTTTTAAAATGTCCAAATAATCCTGAAAGTACTTGGGGGCTATTGGAAATAATCCAAATAGTGCCCACAATTTTTGTCAGGATTTTATAAAATGAGTTAGTATTTTTACTAATTCAAAACAGAGTAATAAAAATAGAAAACTAAAACAAATAAAAGAGAGAGAGAGAAGGACTTACCTGACGCTTACCTGAGGCCCACTCACCTGGTGGCCCAGCAGAATCAGCCCAGCCCACCAGGGGCGCCTTGGTCTTCTTCCACCTCTGCCAGTAGGCAGAGGCGTGTCGACGCCAGCGCGCCCGAAGCCTCCACCTCCTCCCTCCCAGCCTGCCTGGCTCCTCCTCGACGCCCGGTGACGCCACGCGCCTCCCCGACCCCCTCTCACTTCTCCCTCGCTCTCTGGACCTCCCTCCCCTCGCTCCTCTGCTTCCCCCTCCCATGACCGAGAGCCGCCGTCGACGTTGCTCGCAACCACCATGGCCACCGGCCACCCCTCGCCCTGTCGATAAGACCAGAAGAACCGCCATCGTCTCCTGCATCGTCTACACCAGCCCGTTCAACTGCGGGAGCCCTGCATCGCCGCCCACGCCGTCTCCCCCATCTCCGGCCGCCCGAGATCGCCGGCGCCTGCTCGCCACCTCCGATGTCTCCCCCGAGCCGCTGGACCTCCAATCGACCCCCTGTAAGCCCCGCCATCATTCACCCCTACCCCCGTTCTCTTTTGCTCGCTCTGGCCGCCGATTCCATCAAGGCCGAAAACCACCGCCGCGCGAGCTCGACTCCGGCGAAACCCCGGTGACCATTTGGTCACGGGCGTGCACCCGTTTTGCTTGCCGCGACCCGTAGAGCCCCTCCAGCGCCTCAGCTCCCTCGTTTGTGAGCAGCAGCGCCGAACCCGACCGCACCCGAACTCCAGCCGCCGCCGATTTGGTCGCCGCCGTCGATCCCGACCACCGCAGCTGCTGCCGCCACCACCACTGGATGCGCGAGTCTTCCAGCTCGCTGTAGCCGCAAACCCCGAGCAAAACGGTGCCCTGTAGCACCGTCCCGAGCAACTCCGACGAGGTCTCGTCGTCGCCGTGGTCGCCGGCGTCACTTGCTGACGTGGCGTTGCCATTAGCGGCTAATCCCCCCCCAATTAGCACACTAACAGACACTGACAGCGGGCCCCATAGCGGGTCAAAGCCCGAGTCAACGCGGGATTAGTTCCTGTGTCACTGACGTATGGACCCCGCACATCAGGTTTGACCTGGACCTGGCCGTTGACTCGCTGACGTCATGCTGGCGTCAGGCTGACGCAGTTAAATCATTTTCTGGATTTATTATTATTCAGGAAATTCCAGAAATTGTACAAACTTCTAAAAATTATAGAAATTCAACCGTAACTCCAAATTAAATAATTTATATATGAAAAATTATCAGAAAAATTCAAGGAATCCATCTGTACTATTTTCATGCATGTTTGAACAATGTTTGTCCTCTGTTTTGGACCAAACAAATAAAGGGCATTTAAATAATCATATATGGAGTTGGAATTTGAATCATGTATTCAAACCAACTTCATTTAAATCATAGCTAGGTGCATTAGCCCAAAACACATTCATATTGCCATGTCATAGCATGCATCTTATTGTGCATTGCATTGATCGTGTTTCTTCTGTGTTTGCCGGTGTTGTTCCCCCCTCGGTAGACGCTGTACCGATGATGTGATCGTTGACACTGATGAAGACTCAATGTTATCTTCAGAAGTGCCAGGCAAGCAAAACCCCCTTGTTCATTCCGATACAATCCTACTCTCTCGCTCCTGCTCTCTTTTACTGCATTAGGACAACAATGATTCATCTGTTACTTGCTGCGGTAGCTGAACCCCTTTATCCTTTGCATGACCTGTCATTGCCACAGTAAATAGATGAAACCCACTAGCATGAGTAGGAGTTGTTTGAGCCCTGTTGTGCCTACTCATTCATGCTTGTTTGTCATGCCTGCTACTGCTTAGAGTTGTGTCAGGTCTGATTCATCGGGGATGAATCAGAGGTGTGTGAACATGTCCTACTGCGTGTGAGCTAGGTGTGTGAATACGATTTGGTAAAGGTAGCGGTGAGAGGCCATGTAGGAGTACATGGTGGGTTGTCTCATTGCAGCCGTCCTCAGGAACTGAGTTCTGTGTTTGTGATCCATGATTCTGCTACTACCACGCATTGGGCCCGAAACCAATGGACCCTCTCGGCTTCTTGATCACCCTTTTCCTCTGTCCAGGAGTTGCAAGTAGTTTCTGGTGTTTGTAGTATGCTGGAGGCCATGCGCAGCGCTGACCGTAGGGGTGGGCTGTGATGCGGTAGGCACGTGGCACGGTGTACCGGGCGCCCGTTTGGTGTCTCGGGAACCCTGTTCACATCGTTTGGGGCTGTGAGCGAAACTCCGGCCGGATCTCCTCATGGATGGAACCCGAATAGGCGATAAACCTGGACTAGAGACTTGAGTGTTTAGGCAGGCCGTGGCCGACACCCACGTTGGGCTTCCGCTTGAAGGTTGCCGAGTACATGTCGTGTAAACGGCGGTAAGTGGTGAGAGCGTGTGTGAAGAAGTACACCCCTGCAGGGTTAACATCATCTATTCGAATAGCCGTGTCCGCGGAAAAGGATTTCTGGGTTGCTTATATCAGTTCATAGACAAGTGAAAGTGGATACTCTAAAATACGCAAGATAAGCGTGAGTGCTATGGATGGCATTCTCGTAGGGAGACGGGAGCGGTTCCATAGTGGTGTATTGATATGGTGAATATGTGGACTCGTGTGCGCCACCTCAAAAGAGTTACATTGCAGTCGTAGTTCAGGATAGCCATCGAGTCAAAGCTGGCTTGCTGCAGTTAAACCCCACCATCCCTTTGTTGATAATGATGCATATGTAGTTAGTTCTGATGTAAGTCTTGCTGGGTACATTTGTACTCACGTTTGCCTATTTTATGTTTTGCAGAGAGACTTTGGTCTCGCTAGTAGTACCGCGTGGACTTCGACGTTTAGCTTGTTACCTCAGCTACGATCTTGTGCCTCGGCAGGATCTGGTAGATAGTCAGGCTTCTCAACCTTTTTCATTTATAGATGTCTGTACCCAGACATGTTGAGCTTCCGCTTGTGTTTTGATTTGTATGCTCTGAATGTTGGGTCATGAGACTCCTGTTTGTAATATCTCGCTCCTCGGAGCCTATTGATTAAATACTTGAGTTGTAGAGTCATGTTGTGATGCCATGTTGTATTTGCACATATCGAGCATATTGTGTGTATGTTATTGTAATGCTTGGTATGTGTGGGATCTGACTATCTAGTTGTTTATCCTTAGTAGCCTCTCTTACCGGGAAATGTCTCCTAGTGTTTCCACTAAGCCATGGTAGCTTGCTACTGCTTTGGAACACTTAGGCTGGCCGGCATGTGTCCTTCCTCGTTCCTGTGTCTGTCCCTTCGGGGAAATGTCACGCATTGAGTACCAGAGTCCTGTTAGCCCGCTACAGCCCGGTTTACCGGAGTCCTGCTAGCCCAGTGCTACAGCCCGGACCCACTTGCTGATGACCGACACGTTCGATGCTGGGTCATGGATGCCTGTCCCTGTAAGTCTGTGCCACTTTGGGTTTACGACTAGTCATGTCAGCCCGGGCTCCTTATCATATGGATGCTAGCGACACTATCATATACGTGTGCCAAAAGGCGCAAACGGTCCCGGGCAAAGGTAAGACGACACCCGTGGGAATACCGTGCGTGAGGCCGCAAAGTGATATGAGGTGTTACATGCTAGATCTATGTGGCATCGAGTCGGGGTCCTGATAGTATGTTTTTACCCTACGCTTCTAGGGAACTTGTCGGCGCAGGCACCCGAGCCGCGAGCGCTGAGTGCGGAACTTCAGCAGCCTGCTGGTGGCGCTGCTTCCGACAAGAAACCTTGTCGCGACTAGATGCAGCACACTTAAGTTGTTGAGCGGACTCGAAACAAAGTAAGGGCGCAACTAGCCACGAGTTGGTTCCTCCGCGCACAGGTTTTCCATACAAAGCAGGGTCGTTCGAGGAAGATAACTCAAAAATTTAAAAACTGATTGCTCAAACTTTGGCAACTTAGCTTTTCTGTCATTTGCTTCCCGGCAAGGCAAAACTTTGCTTGAACGACGCCTGGTCCATACCACAATCTTCTCCTTCCCCCCGGCAAACTTGTGTGCGAGGGAACCTTCTTTTCCTTTGTTGAAAAGAAGAAAGAAGAGAAAATAATGATATGGAGCCCTTCGGCTCGTTATTGCTTACCGGATGTAGGTGCTGCACAAAGTGTTAGATAACGCATGCAAGAAAGAAACTAATGCATGAAATGGACAAGTTGTGCGGAGCACATGGGGTTTTACTTATGCACGGGATCTGCGCCCGGCTTTGTACAAAGGATTACATGCAACAGCGGCAAGACTTGTACAAAAGGTGGTTGCCGGAACGGGTTCTGGCAACCGCGCCCTACGGGAAAAACTTACGAAGATGTTCTATGTTCCAGGAGTTGCTCACCGGAATGCCATCTTCGGTCTCAAGGCGGACAGCGCCGGGCCTTGTAACTCATTTCACCCGATAAGGGCCTTCCCACTTCGGCGTCAACTTGTTGGAACTCTTGGCGGACTGAACGCGCCGAAGAACAAGGTTGCCTTCCTCGAAGCTTCTGGCCTTAACTTTGCGGCTATGGTAGCGACGCAAAGCTTGCTGGTATCGAGCAGCTCGTACAGCAGCCTGAAGACGATCTTCCTCAAGGAGCAGCGCGTCGTCTTGTCGCAGTTGTTCTTGCTCAAGCTCATCATAAGCGAGCACTTGAGGCGATCCGTATACGAGTTCCCTGGGGAGAACTGCCTCTGCTCCATAGACTAGAGCGAAAAGCGTCTGGCCAGTGGCTCGATTTGGCGTCGTTCTGATCGACCAAAGAACCACCGGCAGCTCCTCGATCCAGTTTCTTCCGCACTTGCGCAGCCTGTCGAAAGTTCTGGTCTTGAGCCCGCGCAGCACTTCAGCATTTGCCCTCTCTGCTTGACCATTGCTTCTCGGATGAGCAACAGAAGCGAAGCAGACCTTGGCGCCAAGGTCTTGGACGTACTGCATGAAGGTGCGGCTCGTGAATTGCGTGCCGTTGTCGGTGATGATCTTGTTAGGGATCCCGAAATGGCAAACAATTGACCTGAAGAACTTGACTGCTGACTGTGCTGTCACCTTCCTCACTGGCTGCACTTCCGGCCACTTTGTGAACTTGTCGATTGCAACGTACAAGTACTCAAAGCCCCCGACAGCTCGGGGGAAAGGGCCGAGGATATCGAGCCCCCAGACCGAAAATGGCCAGGATAAAGGGATCGTCTGGAGAGCTTGAGCTGGCTGGTGTATCTGTTTGGAGTGGAACTGGCACGCTTCACACTTGGTTACTTGTGCAGTTGCATCCTGGAGGGCTGTCGGCCAAAAGAAACCTTGCTGGAAAGCTTTGCCGGCAAGTGCTCTTGCACCAATGTGGTGGCCACATATGCCTCCATGTATCTCTGCCAACAGCTTTTGTCCATCTTCCCGGCAAATACACTTCAATTTCACACCGTTGAGTCTTCTTCTGTACAGTATGCTATCGACAAACTGGTACATACTTGACTATCGGGCTACTTTTTCTGCTTCTTCTTGCTCTTCGGGAAGTTCTCCTGTCTGAAGGAAATGGACAATCTGCTGTGCCCATGCTGGAGCTTGTGGCTCGACAACAAGGACTAAAGGCACATCTGCTGCTGCGGGAACATCCGCTTCTACGGCAAGGACTTGCGGCCCTACCGGAGCTTGATGTTCCCCGGAAAGCTTGCCGGAGCAAAACTTGTCGGGAGCGTCTGCTTCAACGGAACAAACCATAAGGCTTGCCGGAGCAGACTGCCCCTCAGCATCCTTGGTGTTAATCTTGGGGACTTTCTTGGCGGCGGCTTCGGGGAGCTCTGCCGGAAAGTAGTCACCAGAAACCAACTTCCTCTTCTTGCTTTGTCCAGTTGATGGTGTTACGGATGGTTGAGTCAACTTGAGCACAAAGATCCCTAGTTCCACAGGTAACTTTAGTGCGGCGCACTTTGACAGGCCATCAGCAATGTCATTCTGAGCTCTTGGGATATGCTCCATCTGTAGGCCGTCAAAGTGCTCTTCTAGCTTCCTCACTTCATCAACATATGCTTCCATCAATGGACTCTGGTAGTTCTTGTTCACTTGGCGGACGACAAGCTGTGAATCACCCCTGACAATGAGCTTCTTGATCCCAAGGTCTGCTGCGATTCTGAGACCGGCAAGCACTCCTTCATACTCCGCAGTATTGTTGGTTGCTTGCTCCTTGGGAAAGTGCATCTGGACTACGTACTTGAGGTGCTCTCCGGTGGGCGCGACAAGCAGCACGCCCGCACCGGCGCCTTGCAGCGAGAAGGCACCATCAAAGTACATCAGCCACTCTTTGCTTGCCTCTTTGACGGGGATGCTCGTCTCTGGAATTTCTTCATCTGGTGTTGGCGTCCATTCTGCTATGAACTCTGCCAATGCTCTGCTTTGGATAGTTGAAGTGCTCTCAAACTTGAGGCCAAAGCTTGACAGTTCCAGCGCCCACTCGACAATCCTGCCTGTCGCTTCTGGATTTTGCAGTATCCTCTTCAGCGGAAAGCGAGTGACAACTGTGATCTCATGTGCTTGGAAGTAATGGCGCAGCTTTCTCGAGGCCATGAGGAAGCCGAAAAGCAACTTCTGCACACCATAGTACCTTGATCTAGCCCCCTATAGAAGGGAACTGACAAAGTAAACTGGACGCTGCACCATTTTCTTTTGCATCTTATCATGCTCCTGCGCAGATCCATCTCTGTCGGGACCAGAACTTGTCGGCGAAGCCCCCTGCTTGTCGCTGGATGCATCTGCCGTGGTTGCTGGCTCATCATCTGCCTCCCTCTCCGCCACTAACGCATCACTAACCACTTGATTGGTTGCCGCTATATACAGCAACAACTTCTCTTGCGGCTTAGGTGCGACAAGTGTTGGAGTGGAGGACAGGTATCTCTTCAAGTCCTGCAGCGCAGCCTCCGCCTCCGGAGTCCATTTTATTAGACCTGCCTTTTTCAAAATTTTGAAAAATGGCAGGGCGCGCTCAGCAGATCTAGAGATAAACCTGCTGAGAGCAGCCATGCAACCGGCAAGCCTTCGTACATCCTTGACGCGCTTTGGTGCTTCGATCTGCTCAATGGCCTTGATCTTGTCGGGATTGGCTTCAATTCCCCGCTGAGACACAAAGAACCCGAGAAGCTTGCCGGAAGGGACTCCAAACACGCACTTCTCACGATTAAGCTTGAGGTTGATCTTGCGCAGATTTGCAAATGTCTCGTCTAAATCTTGAATCAGGGTCGCCCTGTTCTTGCTCTTGACCACTATGTCATCCATGTAGGCTTCCACATTTCTGTGCATCTGCGGCTCAAAAGCGTGGTGGACCACCCTTCGAATGTTGAACCAGCATTCTTTAAACCGAAAGGCATCCGTATGAAGCAGTACGTGCCACACGGGGTGATGAATGCGGTTTTCTCTTCATCCTCTTCTGCCATGAAGATCTGATGGTATCCTGAGTATGCATCAAGAAATGAAAGCAAATCACATCCGGCTGTGGAGTCAACAATCTGGTCAATGCGCGGCAAGGGAAATGGGTCTTTGGGACAAGCTTTATTAACATCAGTGAAGTCAATACAAAGCCTCCATTTCCCGTTAGCCTTGCGCACGACAACAGGATTGGCCAACCACGTGGGATGGAGCACTCCTCTGACAAGGCCTGCTGCTTCCAACTTCTTGATTTCTTCTGCGATGAATTCTTGGCGCTCCACTGCCTGTTTCCTGACTTTCTGCTTGACGGGCCGCGCATGAGGACAGACGACAAGGTGGTGCTCAATTACTTTCCTGGGAACACCGGGGATGTCAGACGGTTGCCACGCAAACACGTCGACATTCGCCTGCAGGAAAGCAACGAGCGCGCTTTCCTATTTGGGGTCAAGAGTGGCGCTGATGGTGAAGGTACCACCAGTGCCATCCTCCTTTGCGGACACCTTCTTGGTCTCAGGTGGAGCTGCCATTGCTTTCTTACACTTGCCGGTGGAGCTCGATGGTGCATCCTCGACGGTAGTGCAGCACTCCGAAGAGGTGCGCTTGCCGGAGTGGGCATCAGAGCTCTTGCCGGACTTGGTCTTCTTCTTCCCCCCGGGAGCTTCAGCGGCAAGTGTCATGCGTTCTGCTGCGGCTGCTGCTTCTCGGTAGATCTTGTCGGCACAGATAAGAGCATCCTTCTTGTCGCCAGGGACAGAGATGACACTTATCGGGCCTGGCATTTTCAGTACGTTGTACGCATAGTGAGAGGCTGCCATGAACTTGGCGAGTGTCGGACGGCCAAGGATTCCATTGTAAGGTAATGGAAAGTCAGCAACATCAAACGTGACCCTCTCAGTCCTGAAGTTCAGCTCGCTGCCAAATGTTACCGGCAACGTGATCTTTCCCTTCGGCTTGCTCCTTCCCGGGTTGATTCCTTGAAATGTACCGGTCTCTTCGAGCTCGCTGTCAGGGATCTGGAGTTTCTGGAGCACCGCGGAGGAGATCAGGTTCAAGCCGGCCCCGCCGTCAACTAGCATCTTAGTGACCTTGAGGTTGCGGATTGTTGGTGAAACCAACATCGGCAAGCACCCGACCGCAGTTATGCGATCAGGGTGGTCCTCAATATCAAAGATGATAGGCGTGCTGGACCATTTCAGAGGCTTGCGTGACTCGACGGGTGGTTCTGCTGCATTAACTTCCCGCACCCACTGCTTGAGCTGACGGTGCGAGGTATGCAGAGAAGCACCACCGTCAACGCACAGGACCTCTGTGGCTTTCTGGAACTCCTGCTCATCAGTCTCCTCATCATCCATGTCTTCATCGTCGTCGTCATCTTCATCCTTGTCGCGACCGCGAGGAGGTCTGTCTCCTTGCCGCTGCTTGGCCTTGCCGCGGCGTCCTCCTCGGCCGGGACGTTTCTTGCCGGATCCCCCAGCACCTTCCTGGGCCTTCTCCTTGTAGCGCCGCTCGTATTCAGCTTTCTGTTGCTCAACAAGCTGCTCGACTTTCTTGCAGCTCTGGAGATCATGGCCCTTGGTGCGGTGGATCTTGCAATACTGCTTGTTGGTGCCGTCCTGCTTGTCGGCGACCGCCACCTCCGCGGCAACCTCCTTGCCGGAGTCACCAGCTTTGGCTTTCTTGGCGCCACCACCGTTGTCGGACTGCTCAACAACTAGCACCTCTTTGCCTTTCCTCTTCCTGTTGTTTCGCCGCCGGTTTTTCCTTGCCGGGGCAGCATCTTCACTGTCAGATCCTCCCGCTCCTACATTCTCTCCGGGGAGTCTCCTCCCTTCCTCAGCACGTGCACACTTGTCGGCCAGTGCATATAACTCACTGACGTCCCTGATCTTGCACATAGCCATTTCCTCCCGCATCCTGCAGTTTCGCACGTTCTGACGGAACACGCTGATCACCGCGGCAGGGTGGATGTCTGGGATGTTGTGATGCACACTGCTGAATCTCTGAATGTACTTGTGTAGGGGCTCTCCTTCCTTCTGGGCGAGCAGATGAAGATCACTCTCCTGGCCATGAGGCTTGTGTCCTCCTGTGAAGGCGCCAACAAACTGATGGCACAGATCAGCCCAAGAGGATATGGAGTTGTCCGGCAAGTGCATGAGCCAGGATCTGACGTTGGGTTGAGCACCAGCGGGAAGTAGTTGGCAAGGATCTTGTCATCCCGTCCCCCGGCAGCCTGCACCGCAATGGTGTAGATGCCGAGGAACTCCGACGGATGCGTCTTGCCGTCGTACTTCTCCGGTATGTCTGGCTTGAAGTTCTTCGTGCTGGGCCACTGGACTTGCCGCAGCTCACGAGTGAACGCAGGGCAACCTACCGCGTACGGCAAATCGCCTGGTTCCCCTGGCGCATGCATGTCAACAGAGGGCCCAGCGCGCTTGTCGGATTGACGTCACGCTTCTCTTCGGCGCTTGATGCGGGTTCGAGCGTCTTCTTGTTGTCGATCATGAAGAACTTGGTGCTGATCGCGACGAGCTCGTGGATCCGACGATGCGGTGGAGTCGCTGTCGAGGTGGATCTGGCGAGTCGGCGATCTTGGCCTTCGGGGTGGTGATTGCATGGTAGTTGCACCTCCACCCGTTTCGTCGCCACCGGCTCGCGCCCGGCAACCCTGCCGCGGCGGCGACGCGCTCGGCCGCCATGGAGTGTCGCCGTTGGCGTAGCCGATGAGACTCTGAATGGTGGCCCTCCATTCGTCGATCTTGTCCGACGTCGGAGGGTAATCTAGGAGCAGTTGAGCTCGCGCCAAAGCTTCTGCTGGAGTGGTGGGTGGCAGTGGCGGACGGCGCGAGGAGCGGGACGTGCTCGGACTTCTAACTATGTTAGAAGGAGCAGTATCCTGTCCAGGCGACCGTGCCCCGCTCGTGCCAACACGCTAGCGTGCATGCTGGTCTTGAGCGCCCCGAGATCCACCAGCTTGGTCTTGGCCTATCATGCGTATGGCACTGCGAGTGTCATGACGCTGTTGGTCTTGCGCCTCCTAAGAGTGGCGCGGAACATGTACAGTCGCCGAGGTTTGTGCAGCCTTGTCCTTGGACCTGGCAGCATCATAAGCTTCCTCGTCGACGTCCATTCTTCCGCCGGCGTCCATTCCGCCACCCGTTTGCTCCAACGGTGGCGGAAGTGACGTGGACGGAGCGGCTGCCGCTGAAGTCTTCTTCTTCGGTGGCATGTTGATGAAGGGAATGAAGATCTAGCTCGTGTGAACGCCGGATCAGGTTCACACAACCTCGATGCCCCCTACCTGGCGCGCCAAAGATGTCGGGGAAACTGATCCACGAACACCTATGGGGCCGGCGGACCGAGCCCCTTTCGGTTCGGCGGGGGGCGGAGATCACACGAAGAGCAGATCGAGGCGAAGCACACGAGCAGTTTACCCAGCTTCGGAGCTCTCCGGAGAGATAACACTCCTACTGCTGCTTGTTTGATTATCTGGTGTTCTTGCTCCAGAGAGAGAGCATAGTGTTTTTCTGGGTTCCGAACCAGTCGAACCTAGCGAACCTGGCAAACGTGTCGAACCCCCTCTACGTTGCGCATGGGCCTCCTTTTATATGCTAAAGGGGTCACCGACAGGTGGTAACGCAGAGAAGGGTACAAATGTAAAAAGTGAGGTGGTTGGTACAGTTACTTGTACAGTGCACCCTACCTAACCCTGACGGCAGGGGACAAGGGCATTAAATGGCCGTCTGAGTCGCCCAAACAGTGCAGAAAAGGACCGTTAGGGGCGCCACCGTTCGCCACGATGGCGATCTTGACAGCTTCGCATGCCACTGCGCACCGCTGGCTGCACAGCCTCCCGCCACGCGTGCCTGGAGAGGTCCCCAGAGCGACACGTTGGTGGATGCGCTGGAGCGTGGGCACAGAGTGGCCGCCTGCCGCGGCAAGCGCCTTGCCGCTGCTGTTATCTTGTCGGGTCCGGAAGCTTGTCGCTCACCGGGCCTCGAGATACCTTGGTTGGTCTTCCCGGCAAGCTCCTCTTGCCGGGGCCTTGTTGCCTTGCCGGAGCACATGGCGCGTCACGGCAAGTTCCTTGGAGTGCCTTGGTTGGCCTTCCCGGCAAGCTCCTCTTGCCGGGGCCTTGTCTCCTGAGCTTAAATACTTTGTTCTTGAATGGCTCCAAGGGAACCACAGAGGATCTTGGCGTTCTCCCGGCAAGCCTTGCCGCAGGGTGCTGCAACTGCCCGTGCACAAGTTCGGGGTACTAGGGTACCCCTATTCTAGTACACCGACATTAGGTGACCCTGTTCTTGAGCTTGCATGTCAAATTTATATGGTCAAAAGTAGTTTTGATGCATGATATAGGCCCTAGGCACTTGTAGGAGTGGTTGCTATCAATATTATTGAGTTTGGTTTACTTTTATTTTGAAGTTACTAAAAATTTTCAGAATTTTTCAGAGGAAGAAATATGCTTAGGAAAATGTTCCAAGGTGGTTCTTCAAGGAAGAAAGGACCCAGGCTTGCAATGCGTGATGCTGACAAAGAGCCACCAAGAGATGCTCCAGTGCGTCCTTGTGAGTGGCCTTCTGAAATTTTTATGGATCGAGCAGGAATTAAAGAAGAATTTAACGCATATGTGCGTAATGCCAGTCTTGAGAACTTTGAGGCAGACAAATGCCCCCAGTATCATGATCTCACAAGCTCTTTTGTGAGGAGGTTTGAGTATTCATCTTCGCGTAATTCTCCTTCAGTCATGTTTGATCTTTATGACAAATCTTATACCATGGACTTAGAGGATTTCACTTTTGCTTGCAAACTTCCACAATGGGGTAGTGTTAGGGATCCCCCTAAATCTGAATTTAGAAACTTTCTTGCTAGTATAACTGTAGGGGAATCCAGAGATATACGCAAGCTACCATAGGGAGCATTCACTTTCCTGCTATACATTATTTTGCTCTCTTCATATGTAGGTGCATAAATTCTAAGGATGAAGCATGTCACATGTGTGTCCCTGACCTTAGCATTCTTAGGGGTGCTGTGTCAGGAGACCAATCTTATCATATGGGAGCCATTGTAGCTCGTAGGTTGCATCATAATAGATATAATGGAGATTTCTTGGAGGAATTTATGCAACCCGCTTAGCTAAATTTGTTGAGATAGATGTTCGTTAAGGAGACATGGAGTTGCCTCCTGCTTATTTAGATTTTGATTCTATGGTTTCTCACCATTTTGTCGAGAGGAACGAATCGCCTCTCCAGTACTGACTAATCTTTGATAGACGCCGTGCTATCCATATTACTCTCCCTGCTCCTGCTTTCTTTGATTATCAGGCAAGAGGAGGATATACTATTACCAGAGAGGAGGCAGATGAGTACGAGACAAGAGCGGAGGCCGCTCGTCGCCACACTGCAGCTCAGGAGGCGATAGCCGCTGCATCACAGTACCCAACAACTATTATTATGGATATCAGCCAGGCCAGCCGTGGGCATAGACCAACTTAGGCCAAAAGCCTAAGCTTGGGGGAGTACGTATTTCTCACCGACGTTACATTTATGTTCACACACACTCATTGCTAGATGTCGGTGCTCATACTTTTTCATTATATCATCCATGCTAGTTTATTTCCTTTTATGCTTTCTTCTTGTGTGTTTAATAAACCTTAAGAAAAAACCAAAAAAAATAGTTGTAGCTTTTAATTAATTTACTTTCCATGCTTGTAGTAGTAATTAAAAAGAAAACCCAAAAATATTGCCTGTTCTTCTTTTGCTTGTTGGGAGCTTTCTCGTGTAAATAGTTTTATTTCTTTTCTTTGGGGGTCAGTAGGAGAAGACCATGATTAATTTTTTGAAGTGGCTCTTATATGCTTTATTGTTGATTTAACCAAGAGCCCATATTGCGTTGTCTTCTCCTGTTTATTGAATGCTCGCAGATTCCAGCTTAGTCCAATGCATGTGCACTCTTATTATTATTCACATCATTTGCTCGTGCAAGTGAAAGGCAATTATGATGATATATGATGGACTGACTGAGATGAGAAAAGCTGGTACGAACTCGAGCTCTTTTGTTTTTGTAAATATGATGAGTTCATCGTTCTTGATTCAGCTTGTTATGAATAAACATGTTTGCAATGACAATTAGAGATCATAGTTGCTTGTGCCATGCTTGATTAGCTATGAGTTATAATGGTTTACCTTGCGTGCCAACATGCTATTAAAATGGTTATGATGTGGTATGATAGGGTGGTATCCTCCTCTGTATGATTTAAGTGACTTGACTTGGCACATGTTCACGCATGTAGTTGAAACAAATCAACATAGCCTTCACGATATTTATGTTCATGGTGGATTATATCCTACTCATGCTTGCATCCAATGTTTATTAATTTTAATGCATGTACATGGCTGTTGTCGCTCTCTAGTTGGTCGCTTCCCAGTCTTTTGCTAGCCTTTACCTGTACTAAGCGGGAATACTGCTTGTGCATCCAACCCCTTAAACCCCAAAGTTATTCCAGATGAGTCCACTATACCTTCCTATATGCGGTATCTACCTGCCGTTCCAAGTAAATTTGTATGTGCCAAACTCTAAACCTTCAAATAATCATCCTGTTTTGTATGCTTGAATAGCTCATGTATCAACTAGGGCTGCCTGTATCTTCCATGTTAGGCGGGTTATTCTCAAGAGGAGTGGACTCCGCTCCTCACTCACGAGAAAATGGCTGGTCACCGGGATGCCCAGTCCCATGATTTATGCAAACTAAATCAAAAATAATTGCAAAACAAAACTCCCCCTGGGACCTGATGTATGTTGGAGGCACTCGTTGTTTCGAGCAAGCCATGGATTGATGTTTGTTGGTGGAGGGGGAGTATAAACTTTACCATTCTGTTTGGGAACCGCCTATAATGTGTGTAGCATGGAAGACATCGCCATCTCTTGATTGTTATGCTGACAATGAAAGTATACCGCTCAAAATATTATTCACCTCTATTTCAAAATGGCACCTCTACAAATCCCTGCTTCCCTCTGCGAAGGGCCTATCTATTTACTTTTATGTTGAGTCATCACCCTCTTATTAAAAAGCACCAGTTGGAGAGCACCGCTGTCATTTGCATTCGTTATTGTTAGTTTACATTGGGTGTGACTATGGTTGGATCTCTTTTACCATGAATTACAATGTCTAGTCAGTCCTTGATCTTTAAAGGTGCTCTGCATTTATGTTTTGCGGTCTCAAAAAGGGCTAGCGAGACACCATCTTGTTATATCATATTATGATTGTTTTGAGAAAGTGTTGTCATCCGAGATTTATTATTATGGCTTGCTAGTTGATTATGCTATTGATATGGGTAATCATGAGACCTGAGAATTATTGCAAATATGGTTAGTTATAATCTTTGCTGAAAACTTGAATGCTAGCTTGACATATTTATAACAACAAGAGCAAACAGAGTTTGTATAAGTTTTTCTTTATTTCTTTCAGTTTTTCAACTGAATTGCTTGAGGACAAGCAAGAGTTTAAGCTTGGGGGAGTTGATACGTCTCCGTCGTATCTACTTTTCCAAACACTTTTGCCCTTATTTTGGACTCTAACTTGTATGATTTGAATGGAACTAACCCGGACTGACGCTGTTTTCAGCAGAATTGCCATGATGGTTTTATGTGCAGAAAACAAAAGTTCTCGGAATGACCTGAAACTCCACGGAATATCTTACAATAAATAATAAAAAATCCTCGCCAAAGATGAAGACCAGGGGGCCCACACCCTTGCCACGAGGGTGGGGGGCGCGCCCCCACTAGGGTGCGCCCCCTATCTCGTGCCCCCCCTGGAGAACTCCCGACTCCAACTCCAACTCTATATAACTGCTTTCGGGGAGAAAAAAATAGGAGAGAAGAAATCGTCGCGTTTTACGATGCGGAGCCGCCGCCAAGCCCTAAAACCTCTCGGGAGGGCTGATCTAGAGTCCGTTCGGGGCTCCGGAGAGGGGGATTCATATGGTTGTCGCTTTATTGTATGAAATGCAAATCGCCATGTAATTGCTCTACTTTATCACTAAGCGGTAGCGATAGTCGTAGAAACAATAGTTGGCAAGACGACAACGATGCTTCGATGGAGATCAAGGTTTCAAGCCGATGACGATGGTGATCATGACGATGCTTTGGAGATGGAGATCAAAGGCACAAGATGATGATGGCCATATCATGTCACTTATATTGATTGCATGTGATGTTTATCCTTTATGCATCTTATTTTGCTTAGTTCAGCGGTAGCATTATAAGATGATCTGTCACTAAATTTCAAGGTACAAGTGTTCTCCCTGAGTATGCATCGTTGCTACAGTTCGTCATGCCGAGAGACCACGTGATGATCGGGTGTGATAAGCTCTACGTTCACATACAACGGGTGGAAGCTAGTTTTACACACGCAGATACTCGGGTTAAACTTGACGAGCCTAGCATATGCAGATATGGCCTCGAAACACTGAGACCGAAAGGTCGAGCATGAATCATATAGTAGATATGATCAACATAGTGATGTTCACCATTAAAAACTACTCCATCTCACGTGATGATCGGACATGGTTTAGTTGATATGGATCACGTGATCACTTAGATGATTAGAGAGATGTCTATCTAAGTGGAAGTTCTTAAGTAATTTGATTAATTGAACTTTAATTTATCATGAACTTAGTATCTGATAGTATTTTGGATGTCTATGTTGTTGTAGATAGATGGCCCATGTTGTTGTTCTGTTGAATTTTAATGCGTTCCTAGAGAAAGCTAAGTTGAAAGATGATGGTAGCAACTACATGGACTGGGTCCATAACTTGAGGATTATCCTCATTGCTGCATAGAAGAATTACATCCCGGAAGCAGCGCTAGGTGACAAACCTGCTGCAGGAGCAATGCCAGATGTTGTGAACACCTGGCAGAGAAAAGCTGATGACTACTCGATAGTTCAGTGTGCCATGCTTTACGGCTTAGAATCGGGACTTCAACGACGTTTTGAACGTCATGGAGCATATGAGATGTTCCAGGAGTTGAAGTTAATATTTCAAGCAAATGCCCGAATTGAGAGATATGAAGTCTCCAATAAGTTCTACAGCTGCAAAATGGAGGAGAATAGTTCTGTCAGTGAACATATACTCAGAATGTCTGGGTACCACAACCACTTGACTCGGCTGGGAGTTAATCTTCCTGATGGTAGTGTCATTGACAGAGTTCTTCAATCACTGCCACCAAGCTACAAGAGCTTCGTGATGAACTATAATATGAAAGGGATGGATAAGACTATTCCCGAGCTCTTTGCAATGCTAAAGGTTGCGGAGGTAGAAATCAAGAAGGAGCATCAGGTGTTGATGGTCAACAAGACCACTAGTTTCAAGAAAAATGGTAAAGGGAAGAATGGGAACTTCAAGAAGAACAACAAGCCAGTTGCTGCTCAAGTTAAGAAACCCAAGTCTAGACCTAAGCCTGAAACTGAGTGCTTCTACTGCAAAGGGACTGGTCACTAGAAGTGGAACTGCCCCAAGTATTTGGCGGAGAAGAAGGATGGCAAAGTGAAAGGTATATTTGATATACATGTTATCGACGTGTAACTTACTAATGCTCACAGTAGCGCCTATGTATTTGATGCTGGTTCTGTTGCTAATATTTGCAACTCGAATCAGGGGCTACGGATTAAGCGAAGATTGGCTAAGGACGAGGTGACGATGCATGTGGGAAATGGTTCCAAAGTCGATGTGATCGTCGTCGGCACACTACCTCTACATCTACCTTCGGGATTAGTTTTAGACCTAAATAATTGTTATTTGGTGCCAGCGTTGAGCATGAACATTATATATAGATCTTGTTTGATGTGAGACGGTTATTCATTTAAATCAGAGAATAATGGTTGTTCTATTTATATGAGTAATATCTTTTATGGTCATGCACCCTTGATGAGTGGTCTATTTTTACTAAATCTTGATAGTAGTGATACACATGTTCATAGTATTGAAGCCAAAAGATGCAGAGTTGATAATGATAGCGCAACTTATTTGTGGCACTGCCGTTTGGGTCATATTGGTGTAAAGTGCATGAGGAAACTCCATTCTTATGGACTTCTGGAATCACTTGATTATGAATCACTTGGTAATTGCGAACCATGCCTCATGGGCAACATGACTAAAACTCTGTTCTCCGGAACAATGGAGCGAGCAACAGAGTTATTGGAAATCATACATACTAATGTATGTGGTCCAATGAACATTGAGGCTCGCGGCAGATATCATTATTTTCTTACCTTCATATATGATTTGAGCAGATATGGGTATATCTACTTGATGAAACATAAGTCTGAAACATTTGAAAAGTTCAAAGAATTTCAGAGTGAAGTGGAAAATCAATGTAACAAGAAAATTAAGTTCCTACGGTCTGATCGTGGAGGTATATATTTGAGTTATGAGTTTGGTCTTCATTTGAAACAATGCGGAATAGTTTGGCAACTCACACCACCTGGAACACCACAACGTAATGGTGTGTCTGAACGTCATAACCGCACTTTATTACATATGGTGCGATCTATGATGTCTGTCACTGATTTACCGCTATCGTTTTGGGGATATTCTTTAGAGACGGCTGCATTCACATTAAATAGGCACCATCAAAATCCATTGAGACAACACCTTATGAACTGTGGTTTGGCAAGAAACCCAAGTTGTCGTTTCTTAAAGTTTGGGGCTGCGATTCTTATGTGAAAAAGCTTCAACCTGGTAAGCTCGAACCCAAATCAAAGAAATGTGTCTTCATAGGATACCCAAAGGAGACTGTTGGGTACACCTTCTATCACAGATCCGAAGGCAAGATATTCGTTGCTAAGAATGGATCCTTTCTAGAGAAGGAGTTTCTCTCGAAAGAAGTGAGTGGGAGGAAAGTAGAACTTGATGAGGTAATTTTACCTTCTCCCTTATTGGAAAGTAGTTCGTCACTTAAATCAGTTCCAGAGATTCCTACACCAGTAAGTGAGGAAGCTAATGATGATGATCATGAAGCTTCTGATCAAGTTACTACCGAACCTCGTAGGTCAACCAGAGTAAGATCCACACCAGAGTGGTACGGTAATCCTGTTCTGGAGGTCATGTTACTTGACCATGATGAACCTACGAACTATGAGGAAGTGATGATGATCCCAGATTTTGCAAAATGGTTTGAGGCCATGAAATCTGAGATGGGATCCATGTATGAGAACAAAGTGTGGACTTTGGTTGACTTGCCCAATGATCGGTAGGCCATAGAGAACAAATGGATCTTCAAGAAGAAGAGTAACGCTGACGGTAATGTTACTGTCTACAAAGCTCGACTTGTTGCAAAAGGCTTTCGACAAGTTCCAGGAGTTGACTACGATGAGACCTTCTCACCTGTAGCGATGCTTAAGTCCGTCCGAATCATGTTAGCAATTTCCGCATTTTATGATTATGAAATTTGGCAAATGGATGTCAAAATTGCATTCCTTAATGGATATCTTAAAGAAGAGTTGTATATGATGCAACAAGAAGGTTTTGTCGATCCAAAAGGTGCTAACAAAGTCTGCAAGCCCCAGCGAGCCATTTATGGACTGGTGCAAGCCTCTCGGAGTTGGAATATACACTTTGATAGTGTGATCAAAGCATATGGTTTTATACAGACTTTTGGAGAAGCCTGTATTTACAAGAAAGTGAGTGGGAGCTCTGTAGCATTTCTAATATTATATGTAGATGACATATTGTTGATCGGAAATGATACTGAATTTCTAAATAGCATAAAAGGATACTTGAATAAGAATTTTTCAATGAAAGACCTTGGTGAAGCTGCTTATATATTGGGCATCAAGATCTATAGAGATAGATCAAGACGCTTAATTGGACTTTCACAAAGCACATACCTTGATAAAGTTTTGAAGAAGTTCAAAATGGATCAAGCAAAGAAAGGGTTCTTGCCTGTGTTACAAGGTGTGAAGTTGAGTCAGACTCAATGCCCGACCACTGCAGAAGATAGAGAGAAAATGGAAGTCATTCACTATGCTTCAACCATAGGCTATCATGTATGCAATGTTGTGTACCAGACCTAATGTGTGCCTTGCTATTAGTTTAGCAGGGAGGTACCAAAGTAATCTAGGAGTGGATCACTGGACATCGGTCAAGTACATCCTGAAATACCTGAAAAGGACTAAGGATATGTTTCTGGTTTATGGAGGTGACAAAGAGCTCGTCGTAAATGGTTACGTCGATGCAAGCTTTGACACTGATCCGGATGACTCTAAGTCACAAACCGGATATGTATTTTTATTAAATGGTGGAGCTGTTAGTTGGTGCAGTTCCAAGCTAAGCGTCGTGGCGGGATCTAAGCGTGAAGCAGAGTACATAGCTGCTTTGGAAGCAACAAATGAAGGAGTCTGGATGAAGGAGTTCATATCCGATCTAGGTGTAATACCTAGTGCATCGGGTCCAATGAAAATCTATTGTGACAATACTGGTGCAATTGCCTTGGCAAAGGAATTCGGATTTGACAAAAGAACCAAGCACATCAAGAGACGCTTCAATTCCATCCGCGATCAAGTCAAGGAGGGAGACATAGAGATTTGCAAGATACATACGGATATATTGTGACAATACTGGTGCAATTGCCTTGGCAAAGGAATTCGGATTTGACAAAAGAACCAAGCACATCAAGAGACGCTTCAATTCCATCCGCGATCAAGTCAAGGAGGGAGACATAGAGATTTGCAAGATACATACGGATCTGAATGTTGCAGACCCGTTGACTAAGCCTCTCTCACGAGCAAAACATGATCAGCACCAAGACTCCATGGGTGTTAGAATCATTACAATGTAATCTAGATTATGACTCTAGTGCAAGTGGGAGACTGAAGGAAATATGCCCTAGAGGCAATAATAAAGTTGTTATTTATATTTCCTTATATCATGATAATTTTTTATTATTCATGCTAGAATTGTATTAACCAGAAACTTAGTACATGTCTGAATACATAGACAAACAAAGTGTCACTATTATTCCTCTACTTGACTAGCTCGTTGAATCAATGATGGTTATGTTTCCTGACCATAGACATGAGTTGTCATTTGATTAACGGGATCACATCATTAGAGAATGATGTGATTGACTTGACCCATTCGTTAGCTTAGCACGATGATCGTTTAGTTTGTTGCTATTGCTTTCTCCATAACTTATACATGTTCATATGACTATGAGATCATGCAACTCCCGAATACCGGAGGAACACTTAGTGTGCTATCAAACATCACAACGTAACTAGGTGACTATAAAGATGCTCTACAGGTGTCTCCGATGGTGTTTGTTGAGTTGACATAGATCGAGATTAGGATTTTTCACTCCGAGTATCAGAGAGGTATCTCTGGGCCCTCTCGGTAATGCACATCACTACAAGCCATGCAAGCAATGTGACTAATGAGTTAGTTGCGGGATAATGCATTACAGAATGAGTAAAGAGACTTGCCGATAACGATATTGAACTAGGTATTGAGATACCGATGATCGAATCTCGGGCAAGTAACATACCTATGACAAAGGGAACACCGTATGTTGTTGTGCGGTTTGACCGATAAAGATCTTCGTAGAATATGTAGGAACCAATATGAGCATCTAGGTTCCGCTATTGGTTATTGACCGGAGACGAGTCTCGGTCATGTCTACATTGTAACATCCCAAATTTTCAATTTGGAATGTTATACACTAGATCATCTTAAGGGGGGTAGGTTTGCTCAAGGAGATGAGTCTCGGCCACCTGGGAAAGAGAAGAAGATTTGCTCAAGGACCACCCTCACCTATTTTCTAGCCAACCTGAATCTCGAGGGCGAGATTCATCTTAAGGGGGGTAGGTTTGTAACATCCCAAATTTTCAATTTGGAATGTTATACACTAGATCATCATGCATAACATATTTTTCTTACATTTTGGTCGATCCTAGAAATTTCACGCAACTCAAGGACCCTCGGAGAGAGTTGGAGATTTCGTTATTTTCATATTTGAGTTTTCTCAAATTTGAAAAGAGGATCATTTGATTTATTTATTTCATCTTCAATATTTTTTCCACTATCAAAAATATGAGAGAGGGAACAATATGACTTTCCCAAAATTGAGGAAAAATGAAGATTTAATAAATAGATCAAATTTTGTTTTGCCGGAGTTTTATTTGCATTTTATTTGGATAGGGAAAAATGCACGTTTTCGAAAATTGCATTCTAGGTCCGGAGTAAAGTTCATTTTGTTCGGCTCATTTTTAGGAGTCGGGGAAAATTTACCTTAGGAATTTTGGAGCCCGTTTAGTTTTCTTTTCTTTTGTTTTTCTGTGCGCGTAACGATTTAAAAAAAAAGGGAGCCTCCCGCCAGGCCAGCCGGGCCAAAGGCCCAGCCAGCCGGCCACCGCCCCAGCCTCCCTGTGTGTGTGCGCCAGGCGCAGGCCGCCGCCTCGCCTTGCCTCTTAGCCGAGTCCGGTTGGACTCTAGGCTAGCCCTTTTTCCTTTGTTTCGTTTTCCTTTTTCCTACTCTATTTCTTGTCCCCTACCCCAAGAAACCCCCTCCCCTCACCTATATAAATACCCCCACACCCCCCCTCTCCTCACACCAAAACCCCAAGCCCCCTCTCCTCCTAAGCCGCAGCAAGCAGCAGCGCGCAGCCCCAAGCCGCCGCCTTAGCCGCGCCGCCCCGCGCCCCTCACCCAAGCC
>NC_041392.1:309780330-309803647 GCF_002162155.2 Triticum dicoccoides | reverse complement strand
CGCAGCAAGCAGCAGCGCGCAGCCCCAAGCCGCCGCCTTAGCCGTGCCGCCCCGCGCCCCTCACCCAAGCCGCTGCCGCCGCCGCCCTACGTCGCCGCCGCCGCCGCCTTACGCCGCTGTTCGCCGGAACCTCGCCGAGGTAGCCGCGCCGCGTCTCTTCTATTCCCTCAGTTCGGTTTTTCTTATAAACCGTTCCGATTCTTTTCTTCTCTTCCGATTCATTTTTTTTCCGGTTCTTTTCCAAACCGTTCCGGTTTCTAGATCGGTTTTTCGTTTCGGTCTTTTTCTCCGAAAACCCTAGATCGGTTTTCCGTTTCTTTTTCGGTTTCTTTTCTGAAAACCCTAGATTGGTTTTCGTTCTTATTTCGGACCGTTCGTCTCAACGAACGTGATAACCGATTTTCCCCGGTTAACGATGCCCGTTCGTTTAATCATTCTTCTTTTCTTTTCGTCGTATTTATTCCGCGATCGTGATCTCAGATCCGATCTTCGTTCTAGTCTTTCTTCTCGCTCGTTTATCGGAATCAGGTGATTCAAACGCCTGGAGTTTCGTTTCGAAACCGCCGTGCCGTCTAATCAACTTAAACAAGTTTTTGCCCCGGTAAAATTTGACCTAGTTTCAACTTGCTAGAACCGAGTTGTTTTCTTCCGCCGTTTGTTTTCTGTTTCTTTGTTCGGTTCGTTCTTCCTTTGCAACCGAAGTTCTTAAGTTGAACTTTCTAGTTCATTCTCTTGTTCGAGTTTTACCTGTGCATTAGATGAGTACTTATTGTGTGCTTGTTGTTTGTCTGCGATAGATCACCCGGATTGCGCCGCTTGTTACTTCGAAACCCTAGGACTCGCGGATCATCAGCAAGGCAAGTAACACTTTGATCATACCTTTTCTACAACCCATGTTTTATTGCATTAGATCAATCCTCTCACATTGCATGATTAGGATCTAATTAAATTGTGGGATGGGAAGTAGATGAGGTAGTACCTATTACCTGTTTATTATGAAACCTTTGGGAGTTACTTCTACGTTTGCTTATTATGCCAAGCTATGCTAGTAGACGTGGATTGGGTGAGTGATATCCATGACAGATGTGAGTTGATAATTTTAATGGTTTATCTAAGGTGGCAACTTAAACACACATCTGGGTGGATTGAGGCACCTGATGTCTATCAGGACTTGCCTGTTTTATTTTGGACCGCCACCCAGGCTCAAAGGGATCATAAGATCTTTCATGCTAGAAACTTCCGTGTGCAGCCACATGCTACTATGGGCTCTGGCATAGTTGACTAAGTTGTGCGAACTCTTACGGGGTGGACTAGCAGATGTAGGGGTTGTAGGTGGTACGGTCTACCCCACATGTAAGGTGCTAGCGCTTCTGAAAGACTATGTCTCGGTCATCCGTTTCTCAAACACCATGTAGTGCGAGAAAACAAACGGAGGCGATCGAGTCATGTGGGGAAAAGTGCGCAAACCTCTGCAGAGTGTACAAACTAATCATGATTAGCCGTGTCCCCTGTTATGGACAGCTTGAGTATCTAGTACTTGAATATCATGTGAGTCTCATCATGTTACTTGTAATTAATGTTGTTGGGTTTTAATTGTTCACTTAATTGGGATCGGAATGCTGTCAACCATTCTCGATGTTTAACAACCACCATGATAGTTAAATAAATTTATTCCTTTGCAGTAGGGAAAAACTGGCTTTACGCAAAACTGTAACCATAGAGCTTTCCACCAGCCATATATGCGTATAGTATAGCTGTTTCATTCCATTACTCTCTATGTGTTACATTGCCAGCATATTCCATGTGCTGACCCGTTTTCGGGCTGCAACTTCTCATGTTGCAGACTTTTCAGACAACGAGTAAGGTGCTTTTAGGTCGTGGCCCTATACTCAGTGATGTCGTTGGAGTTGATGGACCCATTTATCTTCCAAGTCTTCCAAGTCTTCCGCTGTTATCGTTATTAGATGGCCTTAAGCCATATTTATTGTAATAAGTTCTCTTTTGAGACAACGATGTAATAAGTGTGTAATTGCCACTCTTCTATAAATCCTTTGATGTACTGTGTGGTGTCAGCATTACTGATCCAGGGATGACACCTGAGCACAGAGCACTTGATCCATTCGGGTCGGGTCGCTACAGAGATGGTATCAGAGCACACGCTGACTGTAGGACACGACCACTAAGTTAAAGCCTATAGATAGTGTTTTCAATGCACCAACCTGGAGTCTGGGAAGGAGCATGGCAGCTCATATCACCATAGGACGCATTGGAGAAGTTTACCAAGAAGACCTCAAGGACACTATCTACCAGATTTGCGCACGTCGAGATGAACAATGGGAGTTAGTCAGCACCAAGAAGGATAGATCCTTTGCATCTTCCATCCAGGAGTTAAACCAGCACATTCGACGCCACGAGAACCAGATGTGCAACTATATGATAGAGTTGAAGAATGCAAAGGCAAGGATCATTGAACTAGAAGGAGAACTGAAGTCTACCCGTAAGGACTACATGGACGAGATCGTAGCTCTAGCAAGACACAATGGCGATCTTAAGCAGGAGATTGAAGAACTCAAAAGGAAGTTAGCATCCCAGAAGGAAGACGATTACGTCGCATGTCCGGACAACTACATCATTATCGACGACACCGATTCGGATCCAAGTGAACCCGACTTTGAAGACGAAGCTGGAGCAGATATCATGGAGTCTTCCACCGGTTCAAATTTCTAGATGACCACCAGATAGTAGTAGTATTTCCCCATGTAAACACAATAGTTCGAGCACTTTTGTGATAGTTAGACCATTGTAAGCCCTTGTTTGATTGAATGAAGTGATTCTGTGTGCATTTGCTCATGAGCATATGGGTAGTGTTTTCCCTTTAGACCTCACTCTATTCTTATATCTCATCTTTTCTAAACGCCTATGTTAGTAAGCTCACCAAGAGCGGAGTTTATGGCTAGACGATGGTGTGATCGGTTACCATTAAGGATTGGTAACTATGTGTTTCCCTCAGACCTAATAGTATTGGAATCTCAAGGATTGGATGTGATATTAGGCATGGATTGGTTGTCGATGTATGGAGGAAACATCGATTGCGCCAGTAAGACAATTTTGCTTACCACACCAGAAGGAAGAAGGATCAAGTATGTATCCCGGCATGTGCCAAACAGGACACAAGTAAACTGCCTAACAGGAGTTGTGCAAGAAGAAGTACCAGTGGTAAAGGATTTTCCTGATGTATTTCCTGAGGAATTACCAGGCATGCCACCGGATAGAGACATTGAGTTTTTGATTGAGTTAGTGCCAGGTACAGGCCCAATATCGAAGCGACCGTACCGGATGCCAGCAAAGGATTTGGTGGAAATTAAGAATCAGATTAAGGAGTTATTGGATAAAGGTTACATTCGCCCAAGTTCTTTGCCTTGGGGATCAACCGTACTTCTAGTGGAAAAGAAGGATGGATCATTAAGGATGGTTGTAGATTATCGGGGATTGAATGAAGTAACCATCAAGAACAAGTACCCACTGCCAATGATCAACGATCTGTTTGATCGATTGCAAGGAGCTAAAGTGTTTTCCAAGATCGATTTGCGATCAGGGTACCATCAATTGAAGATTCGAGAGCAGGACATACCTAAGACAGCGTTCACCACAAGATATGGACTGTATGAGTATACCGTTATGTCATTTGGATTGACTAATGCACCTGCCTATTTTATGAACCTGATGAACAAAGTGTTTATGGAGTTTTTGGATAAGTTCGTCGTAGTGTTCATTGATGACATTCTGGTTTATTCAAAGAATGAAGAGGAGCATAAGGAACATTTGCGTTTGGTATTGGAGAAACTAAGGGAACATCAGTTATACGCCAAATTCAGCAAATGTGAGTTTTGGTTGAAGGAAGTTGGATTCCTCGGACACGTTATATCCGGAGAAGGTATAGAGTTGACCCCACAAAGGTTGAGACCGTAACCGAATGGGAAGCACCAACAATAGTTGGAGAGATCCGGAGTTTTCTTGGACTCGCAGGATACTACCGGAGGTTCATTAAGAACTTTTCAAAGATTGAAAAGCCTATGACTGAATTGTTGAAGAAGGATACTAAATTCAATTGGACTGAGGAATGTGAGGCTAGTTTCCAGGAATTGAAGAAACGCTTGGTTACCTCACCAGTATTGATTTTGCCAGATCAGACCAAGGATTATGAGGTGTATTGCGACGCTTCACGTCGAGGACTTGGAGCAGTGCTTATGCAGGAAGGAAGAGTTGTTTCGTATGCTTCACGACAACTGAAGCCTCATGAGTTGAATTATGCCACACATGATTTGGAGTTAGCAGCCGTAGTGCATGCATTGAAGACATGGAGACATTTCCTCATTGGAAATCATTGTGAGGTGTACAAAGATCACAAGAGTTTGAAGTACATTTTCACGCAGAAGGAGTTGAACCTCAGACAAAGGAGATGGTTGGAGCTCATCAAGGATTATGACATGAGATTGCATTACCATCCCGGAAAAGCTAATGTAGTAGCTGACGCATTGAGCCGTAAGAGTCATGTCAACACCCTAGTGATGGGGAAAATACCAAAGGAGTTAGCAGAAAACCTTCGTGAGCTATGTTTGGAAATAGTTCCGAGAGGCTATGTAGCAGCATTGGAGATTCAGTCAACATTGATGAATAAAATCAGAGAAGCTCAGAAATCTGACCAGGAGATTGCTTCTATAAAAGAGAAATTGAGCAAAGGAAAAGCAAAGGGATTTCGTGAGGATGAGCACGATACCCTATGGTTTGAGGACCGTGTTTATGTGCCCAATGACCCGGAGATCAGGAAGTTGATTTTGTAAGAGGCACATGATTCACCGTATTCGATTCACCCAGGGAATACCAAGATGTATTTGGATTTGAAGGAAACATTCTGGTGGACCGGAATGAAGAAGGATATTGCAACATATGTAGCAGTTTGTGACGTATGTCAGAGAGTAAAGGCAGAGCATTAGAAGCCAGCAGGATTGTTACAACCATTGCCAATACCCGAATGGAAGTGGGATAAGATAGGCATGGATTTTATCACAGGACTACCCAGGACAAAATCAGGCTATGACTCGATATGGGTAGTAGTTGATCATTTGACGAAGGTAGCACATTTTATTACAGTTAAGACCACTTACACCAGTGCTAAGTTGGCAAAGATATACATGACTAGGATCATTTGTTTGCATGGAGTTCCGAGGAGTATCGTATCAGATAGAGGAACCCAATTTACCTCAAAGTTTTGGAATCAGTTGCATGAGACTTTGGGTACCAGACTGGAGTTCAGCACAACTTTTCACCCACAGACGGATGGACAGACCGAGAGAGTCAATCAGATTTTGGAAGATATGCTGAGAGCTTGTGCACTAGATTATGGATCAAGTTGGGACGATAACTTGCCGTATGCGGAGTTTTCTTATAACAACAGTTACCAAACCAGTTTGAAGATGGCACCTTTCGAAGCTTTATACGGAAGGAGGTGCAGGACACCGTTGTCATGGGACGAAGTTGGAGACCGTCAATTCTTTGGACCAGATTTGATTAAGGAGTCTGAACGGAAAGTTAAGTTGATTCGCGATAGGCTCAAGGTAGCCCAGTCCAGGCAGAAGAGCTACGCAGATTCTAAACGCAAGGAGACAGTCTACGAAACTGGAGACATAGTTTATCTCCGAGTATCCCCACTTCGAGGAGTTAAGCGCTTTGGAGTTAAGGGAAAATTAGCACCGCGTTTTGTTGGACTGTATAAGATCTTGCAACGTATGGGAGAAGTCGCTTATAGGTTGGAATTACCAGAGGAGCTGTCAGGAGTTCATGATGTATTCCATGTTTCTCAGCTGAAGAAATGTCACGCCGAGATGGCGGAGGTACCGCTAAGAGATACCGTGCCACTCGAAGCGATTCAGTTAAAGGATGACCTAACATATGAGGAGAAGCCAGTCAAGATTCTCGATTATGCCAGTAGAGTTACCCGCAGCAAGGTTATCAAGTTTTGCAAAATTCAGTGGAACCACCACTCAGAGGATGAAGCCACCTGGGAAAGAGAAGAAGATTTGCTCAAGGACCACCCTCACCTATTTTCTAGCCAACCCGAATCTCGAGGGCGAGATTCATCTTAAGGGGGGTAGGTTTGTAACATCCCAAATTTTCAATTTGGAATGTTATACACTAGATCATCATGCATAACATATTTTTCTTGCATTTTGGTCGATCCTAGAAATTTCACGCAACTCAAGGACCCTCGGAGAGAGTTGGAGATTTCATTATTTTCATATTTGAGTTTTCTCAAATTTGAAAAGAGGATCATTTGATTTATTTATTTCATCTTCAATAATTTTTCCACTATCAAAAATATGAGAGAGGGAATAATATGACTTTCCCAAAATTGAGGAAAAATGAAGATTTAATAAATAGATCCAATTTTGTTTTGCCGGACTTTTATTTGCATTTTATTTGGATAGGGAAAATGCGCATTTTCGAAAATTGCATTCTAGGTCCGGAGTAAAGTTCATTTTGTTCAGCTCATTTTTAGGAGTCGGGGAAAATTTAACTTAGGAATTTTGGAGCCCGTTTAGTTTTCTTTTCTTTTGTTTTTCTGCGCGCGTAACGATTTAAAAAAAAGGGAGCCTCCCGCCAGGCCAGCCGGGCCAAAGGCCCAGCCAGCCGGCCACCGCCCCAGCCTCCCTGCGCGCGTGCGCCAGGCGCAGGCCGCCGCCTCGCCTCGCCTCTTAGCCGAGTCCGGTTGGACTCTAGGCTAGCCCTTTTTCCTTTGTTTCGTTTTCCTTTTTCCTACTCTATTTCTTGTCCCCTACCCCAAGAAACCCCCTCCCCTCACCTATATAAATACCCCCACACCCCCCCTCTCCTCACACCAAAACCCCAAGCCCCCTCTCCTCCTAAGCCGCAGCAAGCAGCAGCGCGCAGCCCCAAGCCGCCGCCTTAGCCGCGCCGCCCCGCGCCCCTCACCCAAGCCGCCGCCGCCGCCGCCCTACGTCGCTGCCGCCGCTGCCTTACGCCGCCGTTCGCCGGAACCTCGCCGAGGTAGCCACGCCGCGTCTCTTCTATTCCCTCGGTTCGGTTTTTCTTATAAACCGTTCCGATTCTTTTCTTCTCTTCCGATTCGTTTTCTTTCCGGTTCTTTTCCAAACCGTTCCGGTTTCTAGATCGGTTTTTTGTTTCGGTCTTTTTCTCCGAAAACCCTAGATCGGTTTTCCGTTTCTTTTCCGGTTTCTTTTCTGAAAACCCTAGATTGGTTTTCGTTCTTCTTTCGGAACGTTCGTCTCAACGAACGTGATCACCGATTTTCCCCGGTTAACGACGCCCGTTCGTTTAATCGTTCTTTTTTTCTTTTCGTCGGATTTATTCCGCGATCATGATCTCAGATCCGATCTTCGTTCTAGTCTTTCTTCTCGCTCGTTTATCGGAATCAGGTGATTCAAACGCCTGGAGTTTCATTTCGAAACCGCCGTTCCGTCTAATCAACTTAAACAAGTTTTTGCTCCGGTAAAATTTGACCTCGTTTCAACTTGCTAGAACCGAGTTGTTTTCTTCCGCCGTTTCTTTTCTGTTTCTTTGTTCGGTTCGTTCTTCCTTTGCAACTGGAGTTCTTAAGTTGAACTTTCTGGTTCGTTCTCTTGTTCGAGTTTTAGCTGTGCATTAGATGAGTACTTATTGTGTGCTTGTTGTTTGTCTGCGATAGATCACCTGGATTGCGCCGCTTGTTACTTCGAAACCCTAGGACTCGCGGATCATCAGCAAGGCAAGTAACACTTTGATCATACCTTTTCTACAACCCATGTTTTATTGCATTAGATCAATCCTCTCACATTGCATGATTAGGATCTAATTAAATTGTGGGATGGGAAGTAGATGAGGTAGTACCTATTACCTGTTTATTATGAAACCTTTGGGAGTTACTTCTACGTTTGCTTATTATGCCAAGCTATGCTAGTAGATGTGGATTGGGTGAGTGATATCCATGACAGATGTGAGTTGATAATTTTAATGGTTTATCTAAGGTGGCAACTTAAACACACATCTGGGTGGATTGAGGCACCTGATGTCTATCAGGACTTGCCTGTTTTATTTTGGACCGCCACCCAGGCTCAAAGGGATCATAAGATCATTCATGCTAGAAACTTCCGTGTGCAGCCACATGCTACTATGGGCTCTGGCATAGTTGACTAAGTTGTGCGAACTCTTACGGGGTGGACTAGCAGATGTAGGGGTTGTAGGTGGTACTGTCTACCCCACATGTAAGGTGCTAGCGCTTCTGAAAGACTATGTCTCGGTCATCCGTTTCTCAAACACCATGTAGTGCGAGAAAACAAACGGAGGCGATCGAGTCATGTGGGGAAAAGTGCGCAAACCTCTGCAGAGTGTACAAACTAATCATGATTAGTCGTGTCCCCGGTTATGGACAGCTTGAGTATCTACTACTTGAATATCATGTGAATCTCATCATGTTACTTCTAATTAATGTTGTTGGGTTTTAATTGTTCACTTAATTGGGATCGGAATGCTGTCAACCATTCTCGATGTTTAACAACCACCATGATAGTTAAATAAATTTATTCCTTTGCAGTAGGGAAAAACTGGCTTTACGCAAAACTGTAACCATAGAGCTTTCCACCAGCCATATATGCATATAGTATAGCTGTTTCATTCCATTACTCTCTATGTGTTACATTGCCAGCATATTCCATGTGCTGACCCGTTTTCGGGCTGCAACTTCTCATGTTGCAGACTTTTCAGACAACGAGTAAGGTGCTTTTAGGTCGTGGCCCTATACTCAGTGATGCCGTTGGAGTTGATGGACCCATTTATCTTCCAAGTCTTCCAAGTCTTCCGTTGTTATCGTTATTAGATGGCCTTAAGCCATATTTATTGTAATAAGTTCTCTTTTGAGACAACGATGTAATAAGTGTGTGATTGCCACTTTGCTATAAATCCTTCGATGTACTGTGTGGTGTCAGCATTACTGATCCAGGGATGACACCTGAGCACAGAGCACTTGATCCATTCGGGTCGGGTCGCTACATACATAGTTCTCGAACCCGTAGGGTCCGCACACTTAACATTCGGTGACGATCGGTATTATGAGTTTATGTGTTTTGATGTACCGAAGGTAGTTCGGAGTCCCGGATATGATCACAGACATGAAGAGGAGTCTCGAAATGGTCGATACATAAAGATCGATATATTGGAAGCCTATGTTTGGACATCGGAATGGTTCCGGATGAGTTCGGGCATTTTCCGGACTACCGGGAGGTTACCGGAACCCCCCGGGGAGTATATGGGCCTTATTGGGCCTTAGTGGAATAGAGAAGAGGAAGGGAAAAGGTGGGAGGCACGCCCCCTAGCCCAATCCGAATTGGGTGGGGGCCGCCCCCCTTTCCTTTCCCCTCTCATCCCCTTCCTTCTCTCGTACTCCTACTACTTGGAAGGGGGGAATCCTACTCCCAGTGGGAGTAGGACTCCCCTAGGGCGCGCCATAGAGGGCCGGCCCTCCCCCCTCCTCCACTCCTTTATGTATGGGGGAGGGGGGGTACCCCATAGACACACAAGTTGATCATTGTCTTAGCCGTGTGCGGTGCCCCCCTCCACCATAATCCACCTCAGTCATATCGTCGTAGTGCTTAGGCAAAGCCCTGCACTGGTAGCATCATCATCACCGTCATCACGCCGTCGTGCTGACGAAGCTCTCCCTCGACACTCAGCTGGATCGAGAGTTCGTGGGACGTCACCGAGCTGAACGTGTGTAGATCACGGAGGTGCCGTACTTTCGGTACTAGTGTCGGTTGGATCGTGAAGACGTACGACTACATCAACCGCGTTGTCATAACGCTTCCGCTTACGGTCTACTAGGGTACGTAGACAACACTCTCCCCTCTCGTTGCTATGCATCACCTAGATAGATCTTGCGTGTGCATAGGATTTTTTTTGAAATTACTGCGTTCCCCGACAGTTACCAAAATTATATATTTCAAAACTATGTTCAAATACGAATCCAACGCCATAATTTTTTTTGACATACATTAACATTTTGTTAGCTAAATCTTTGGTCAAAATTTTGCACAAACTACAAAGGTGACCATAGAAAACAATGTGGTGATATGGCCATAAAAAACAATGTATTACAGTCCAGTCTCTAGCATGTACAGTACTACTCCTCTTCATCCTCCTCTCGGTCCATCATCATCATACTTTCCCCATTCTCGTGTTTTCAGTACTTGCGAATCAAAGAGGCCCTTAGACTGGTTTAGGTCCGGTCGTTTTTTTCTAATCTGTTACATCCAAAATTAAATGAACATGCTCCGGTTTCTATGAAAATAATCCAGTTTGCATGTAGTAATTCATTTATTTATTCTTCCGCGGGGGGTTTGCATGTAATTCGTTAGGTCTGAAATGTAAAGTACGCCGACATGGTTGCATATGCTCCGAGTTGTGGATGCACTACGACCCAGATGCTCCATGTCCCACATGTTGACGAAAGGAAGCACGTGGAAATAGCCTAGGAGTACATATATGAGGAAAAATGCATGAAAAATTATGTACTACGAAGCATAGTTGCGGTCAGAACAAGAGACCTAAAGTGATGATAGGTATAGGTCGCACACACCCAACTAGTGGTACTAGACGTACAAGTACTCAGTACTCCTATTGTATCAACACGAGTCCCATCTGACAACGGCTTCAGTGCTACAGCTACCTCTTCTTCCTCGTTTCTCTCTTCTAATTCTAACTCAGCCGACGTGCGGTGGGCGGGGTCGGATTTGCCGATAGTCGGTTTGCTCAGCTACGGCCCCACCTGACAGTGAAAATGCTAAGACAACAAGCGTTCCCTACTTTAAAGTGAAGTGGAAAGTTAGAAGTACACTCTTTTGTGACAAAGTAGTGAGAGGCCCATGCGTTGCATGAAACATCAAGATGCATTTATACGAGTTGTTTATCTTGTGGGAGACAGAGATGAACAAGGGAAGGCCTTTGCTACCTCTTGAGCTTACGTTGGTTTTTCCCTTGAAGAGGAAAGAAAAGCCACCGAATACCTGCACAAACAAACATCAACTTGCACCCAACGTGACAAAGGGGTTGTTAATCCCTTCACGGTTATTTGCAAAGTGAGATATGATATAGATGGATAAACGGTAAAGTAATATTTTTGGTATTTTTGGTTTATAGATCAGAAAATAAAAGATTGCAAAGAAAGTAAATAGGAAACTAAAATTATAGATCGGAAACTTATATGATGGAAAATAGACCCCGTGGCCATAGGTTTCACTAGAGGCTTCTCTCAACATAGAAAAGAATACGGTGGGTGAATAAATTACTGCCGAGCAATTGATAGAAAAGTGCGAAGTTATGACGATATCTAAGGAAATGATCATGAATATAGGCATCACGCCCGTATCAAGTAGACCGAAAATGATTCTGTGTCTACTACTATTACTCCACACATCGACCGACTCCTGCCTGCATTTAGAGTATTAAGTTCATAAGAACAGAGTAACGCATGAAGTAAGATGACATGATGTAGCAGGATAAACTCAAGCAATATGATGAAAACCCCATCTTGCTATCCTCGGCATGAAGTAAGATGACATGAAGTAAGATGAGTAACGGGATAACCTCAACACTTCTCCCATTTCAAGAAAAACCAATCTAGTTGGCCAAACCAAATCGATAGTTCGAAGAGACTTGCAAAGATATCAAATCGTTCATAAAAGAATTAAGAGGAGATTCAAATAATATTCATAGTTAAGCTGATCATAAATCCACAATTTATCGGATCTCGGCAAGCACACCGCAAAAAGTTATTACATTGAATAGATCTCCAGGAACGTCGAGGAGAACATGGTATTGAGAATCAAAGAGAGAGAAGAAGCCATCTAGCTACTAGCTATGGACCCGTAGGTCTGTGGTAAACTACTCACACTTCATCGGAGAGGCAATGGTGTTGATGTAGAAGCCCTCCGTGATCGAATCCCCCTCCGGTAGGATGCCGAAAAAGGCCCCTAGATGGGATCTCACGGGTACAGAAGGTTGCGGCGGTGGAAAAGTGGTTTTGTGGCTCCCCTAGAAGGTTTTGGGGTATTTGAGAATATATAGGTGGAAGAAATAGGTCGGTGGTGTCACGAGGGGCCCACAAGGGTGGGGTGAGCGCCCTCCGTCCTTGTGGGTGCCTCGTGGCTTCCCTGACATGTACTCCAAGTCCCCTGGATGTCTTCTGGTCCAAGAAAAATCATCGAGAAAGTTTCATTCCGTTTGGACTCCGTTTGGTATTCCTTTTCTGTGAAACTCTAAAACAAGGAAAAAATAGGAACTGGCACTGGGCTCTTGGTTAATAGGTGTAACACCCACAATGCGGCTATATCTGCCACGTGTCGGGGCACGACTTAGAGGCATAGCCGCATGGTAGTTTTGTCGCAAGAGGGGTAATCTTCACACAATCCCATGTACTGAATAGGAAGGGATAAAGAGTTGGCCTACAATCGCCACTTCACACAATACATAAATAATTCATACATCATCCAAATACACTCAAAGACCGACTACGACCAAAATAAAGGAAGACAACCCCAAATGCTAGATCCCCGGTCGTCCCAACTGGGCTCCACTACTGATCAACCGGAAAAGACACAAAACAACGACTAAGATCTTCATCGAGCTCCCACTTGAGCACGGCTGCGCCACCTGCATTGGTATCATCGGCACCTGCAACTGTTTGGAAGTATCTATGAGCCACGAGGACTCAGCAATCTCACACCCGCGAGAACAAGACTATTTAAGCTTATGGGTAGGATAAGGTAATGAGGTGGAGCTGTAGCAAGCACTAAGCATATATGGTGGCTAATATACGCAAATAAGAGCGAGAAGAGAAGCAACACAACGGTCGTGAAACTAGAAGTGATCAAGGAGTGATCCTGAAGCTACTTACGCACAACCATAACACAAGAACCGTGTTCACTTCCCGGACTCCGCCGAAAAGAGACCCATGGCTACACACGCGGTTGATGCATTTTAATTAAGTTAAGTGTCAAGTTCTCTACAACCGGACATTAACAAAATTCCCATCTGCCACATAACCGTGGGCACGGCTTTCGAAAGTTTAAACCCTGTAGGGGTGTCCCAACTTATCCCATCACAAGCTCTCACGGTCAATGAAGGATATTCCTTCTCCTGGGAAGACCCGACCAGTCTCGGAACCCCGGTTACAAGAAATTTCGACAATGGTAAAACAAGACTCGCAAAGCCGCCCGAATGTGCCGACAAATCCCGATAGGAGCTGCACATATCTCGTTCTCAGGGCACACCGGATGAGCAGTCCATACAACTAAAACCAACCCTCAAGTTTCCCCGAGGTGGCGCTGCAAGGGGCTCTAGTTTGGACCAACACTCAGAGGAGCACTGATACGTCTCCAACGTATCTATAATTCTTGATTGCTCCATGCTATATTATCTTTTGTTTTGGATGTTTATGGGCTTTATTATACACTTTTATATTATTTTTGGGACTAACCTATTAACCCAGAGCCCAGTGCCAGTTTCTGTTTTTTCCTTGTTTTAGAGTATAGCAGAAAAGGAAAATCAAACGGAATCCAATTGACTTGAAACTTCACGGAACTTATTTTTGGAAGGAAAGCAACCCGTGAGACTTGGAGTCCAAGTCAAGGAAGCTTCGAGGAAGCCACGAGGTAGGGGGGCGCGCCCACCCCCCTGGGCGCACCCTCCACCCTCATGGGCCCCTCGTGGCCCCCCTGACGTACTTCTTCCGCCTATATATCTCCATATACCCTAAAATGACTGGGGAGCACAATAGATCAGGAGTTCCGCCACCAGAAGCCTCCGTAGCCACCGAAAGCCAATCTAGACCCATTCCGGCACCCTGCCGGAGGGGGAATCCCTCTCCAGTGGCCATCTTCATCATCCCGGTGCTCTCCATGACGAGGAGGGAGTAGTTCTCCCTCGGGGCTGAGGGTATGTACCAGTAGCTATGTGTTTGATCTCTCTCTCTCTCTCTCTTGTTCTTGAGGTGGTACGATCTCGATGTATCATGAGCTTTGCTATTATATTTGGATCCTATGATGTTTTCTCCCCCCCCCCTCTACTCTCTTGTAATGGATTGAGTTTCCCCTTTGAAGTTATCTTATCGGATTGAGTCTTTAAAGATTTGAGAACACTTGATGCATGTCTTGCCGTGCCTATCTGTGGTGACAATGGGATATCACGTGATTCACTTGATGTATGTTTTGGTGATCAACTTGCGGGTTCTGCCCATGAACCTATGCATAGGGGTTGGCACACGTTTTCGTCGTGATTCTCCGGTAGAAACTTTGGGGCACTCTTTGAGGTTCTATGTGTTGGTTGAATAGATGAATCTGAGATTGTGTGATGCATATCGCATAATCATACCCACAAATACTTGAGGTGACATTGGAGTATCTAGGTGACATTAGGGTTATGGTTGATTTGTGTCTTAACGTGTTATTCTAGTACGAACTCTAGGGCTGTTTGTGACACTTATAGGAATAGCCCAACGGATTGATTGGAAAGAATAACTTTGAGGTGGTTTCGTACCCTACCATAATCTCTTCGTTTGTTCTCCGCTATTAGTGACTTTGGAGTGACTATTTGTTGCATGTTGAGGGATAGTTATGTGATCCAATTATGTTATTATTGTTGAGAGGACTTGCACTAGTGAAAGTATGAACCCTAGGCCTTGTTTCCTAGCATTGCAATACCGTTTGTGCTCACTTTTATCATTAGTTACCCTGCTGTTTTTATATTTTCAGATTACAAAAACTTTATCTACCATCCATATACCACTTGTATCACCATCTCTTCGCCGAACTAGTGCACCTATACAATTTACCATTGTATTGGGGGTTTTGGGGACACAAGAGACTAGTTGTTATTTGGTTGCAGGGTTGCTTGAGAGAGACCATCTTCATCCTACGCCTCCTACGGATTGATAAACCTTAGGTCATCCACTTGAGGGAAATTTGCTACTGTCCTACAAACCTCTGCACTTGGAGGCCCAACAACGTCTACAAGAAGAAGGTTGTGTAGTAGACATCAAGCTCTTTTCTGGCACCGTTGCCGGGGAGGTTATCACTTGAAGGTATATCTTTAGATCTTGCAATCGAGTCTTTTAGTTTCTTGTTTTATCACTAGTTTAGTTTATAAAAGAAAATTAAAAAAATGGAATTAAGTTTACCTCATACGCTTCATCTTTTTAATATCTTTCGTAAGTATGACGGGAAGGAAAATTGTGCCAAAGTGTTAGAAGAAGAATGCATTAAAATGTTTGGCACTAAATCTTTGAATGATGAGCATGATTGCAATGTTGTTAGTATGAACTTCTTGAATATCCATAGTACTAATGATGATTGCACTAGTTATGATGAAAATGTCTCCTATAAACATGTCAATTTTTGTGGAGTGCATTGGGTTTGCAAGTACACACCAAATAGGGAAGATAGATATTGCAAGAGGCATAAGCACTTAGAAACTAAATTGTTGCAAGAAAGGCTAGATGATTGTGCTGAAAATTTAAATTTTCTTGGTCGTACTTGTGGACTTTGCAATGAAAGTGGTAATTTAGCTATCCGATGCAAATTGTTTCATGATCTAATCGTGTCCAAAAATTGTGATGACCTGATTTTCCTTGCACATTATAATGAACTTAGTTTTCTTATGGGTGACGAAGAAATGAAACGTATAACTAACTATCTTCCACTACTTGCCCGTGATAAACTTCTTGGCTTTGATCTAGAGGAAATTTATATGTATTGTGCGGTGAATTGTATTGAAAATACTTATATTGCCAACTACATAAAGAAAAGAAAAGAAATAGAAGATGAAGAGAATACTAATGAAAGGGAAGAGACTTCCCAATACCCTCCTATTATTTCTTATGATGAATCAGGTAACGAGGAGGAGCCTCCTATTCAACCAATCTCATTAATAAGGAGCTCCAAAAAGAGGATTGAACCCACACATGATGTGGTGAAGAAGAAGAAAAGAAAAAGGAAGAGAGGTAAAAATATATCTCTCCCAAATAATGCTGCTCATATTACTATTGTGCCTCATGAAAATATAATTGTGAAAGATAATGATACTTCTTATGATCTTGAAAATCTTTTTGGCACTTGCTTGGGAGAATATGATAATTGCTATACTATTGGTGCTATCCATACTATTAATTATGAGAGTGATTATGCTTATGATACGAAAAGGCCCAAGCTTGGGGATGCTATGTTTGATGAGGATGACATATTTGAGAATATATTTGCTGAAATTAATGTTTGTCCCAAGGTTGGGGATGCTATGTTTAATAATGATGATATTTTTAGCCTCCCAAGTTTTGATGATGATAGCATGCCTTCTACCTATGATGATTATATTTATGAAAGTGGATTTGGAGAGGTCATGACTTTACATAGTGATGTATCCACTATTTCGGAAGAGTTTTCAATCGATTATGATGAGAACAAAGTTGCCACTTATGATAATTATTGTGATGATACATATGCTATAAAAAGTAGTGATGATTATATTTATAAAACTTTTCATGATTATGATTACCCTTTCTCTGAACATTACTATTTTAATATGGAAACAATTTATAGTATTCGAGTCTCTTATGATACTCCCACTATTCCGATTGAGAAGAATTTTGCTTATGTGGAGAGTAGTAAATTTTCTATGCTTGTAGATCATGAAAAGAATACTTTATGTGATGGTTATATTGTTGAATTCATTCATGATGATACTGAAAATTATTATGAGGGAGGAACATATGCTTGTAGTAATTGCAATAATATCAAGTTTCCTCTCTATGTGCTTAAAGTTTTGAAGTTATGCTTGTTTTGCCTTCCTATGCTAGCTGATTATTGTTCCCACAAGTTGTTTGCTCACAAAATCCCTATGCATAGGAAGTGGGTGAGGCATGTGCTAGTCATATTCTTCGTGATGCTCTCTTTATGTTACAATTCTTATCTTTTATGTGAGCATCATTGAAATCATCATGCCTAGCTAGGGGTGTTAAACGATAGCGCTTGTTGGGAGGCAACCCAACTTTATTTTTGTTCCTTACTTTTTGCTCCTGTTTAGTAATAAATAATTCATATAGCCTCTGTTTATATGTGGTTTTATGCTTTTAATTAGTTTTTGTGCCAAGTAGAACCTTTGGGAAGACTTGGGGAAAGTCTTTGCGATCATGCTGTAAAAAAACAGAAACTTTAGCGCTCACGAGAATTGCTGCCATTTTTTTTATTGGGGAGGGATATTTAGTTAATTCTTTTTGCAGATGATTAATAGATAAATTCCTCACGTCCAGAAATTTATTTGAGAATTTTACGAGTTCTAGAAGTATACGTTTGATCCAGATTATTACATATTGTTCTGTTTTTGACAGATTCTATTTTTGATGTGTTGTTTGCTTATTTTGATGAATCTATGAGTAGTATCGGAGGATGAACCATAGATAAGTTGGAATACAGTAGATGTTACACCAATATGAATTTCGAATGAGTTCATTACAGTACCTTATGATGGTAATTTGCTTTCTTATACTAACGGAGCTTACGAGTTTTCTGTTAAGTTTTGTGTTGTGAAGTTTTCAACTTTTGGGTAAAGATTCAATGGACTATGGAATAAGGAGTGGCAAGATCCTAAGCTTGGGGATGACCAAGGAACCCCAAGGTAATATTCAAGGACAACCAAAAGCCTAAGCTTGGGGATGCCCCGGAAGGCATCCTCTCTTTCGTCTTCATTCATCGGTAACTTTACTTGGAGCTATATTTTTATTCGCCACATGATATGTGTTTTGCTTGGAGTGTCAATTTATTTTGTTAGGATTTGCTTGCTGTTTGAATAAAATACCAAGATCTAAAATTCTTGAATGTTAGAGAGTCTTCATATAGTTTCATAATTGTTCGACTACTCATTGATCTTCACTTATATCTTTCGGAGTAGTTTGTCATTTGCTCTAGTGCTTCACTTATATCCGTTTAGAGCACGATGGTAGTTTTATTATATAGAAATAGATGAACTCTCATGATTCACTTATATTATTTTGAGAGTCTTAAATAGCATGGTAATTTTCTTAAATAATCCTAATATGCTAGGTATTCAAGATTAGTAAAAAATTCTTATGAGTGTTTTGAATACTAAGAGAAGTTTGATGCTTGATGATTGTTTTGAGATATGGAGGTAATAATATCAAAGTCGTGCTAGTTGAGTAGTTGTGAATTTGAGGAATAATTGTGTTGAAGTTTGCAAGTCCCGTAGCATGCACGTATGGTAAACGTTGTGTAACAAATTTGAAACATGAGGTGTTATTTGATTGTCTTCCTTATGAGTGGCGGCCGGGGACGAGCGATGGTATTTTCCTACCAATATATCCCCCTAGGAGCATGCGTGTAGTTCTTGATTTTTGATGAGTTGTAGATTTTTTCAATAAGTATGTGAGTTCTTTATGACTAATGTTGATTCCATGGATTATACGCACTCTCACCCTTCCATCATTGCTAGCCTCTTCGGTACCGTGCATTGCCCTTTCTCACCTTGAGAGTTGGTGCAAACTTTGCCGGTGCATCCAAACCCTGTGATATGATACGCTCTTTCACACATAAACCTCCTTATATCTTCCTCAAAACATCCACCATACCTACCTATTATGGCATTTCCATAGCCATTCCGTGATATATTGCCATGCAACTTTCCACCGTTCCGTTTATTATGACATGCATCATCATTGTCATATTGCTTTGCATGATCATGTAGTTAACATCATATTTGTGGCAAAGCCACCATGCATAATTTATCATACATGTCACTCTTGATTCATTGCCCATCCCGGTACACCGCCGGCGGCATTCATATAGAGTCATATCTTGTTCTAGTATCGAGTTGTAATCATTGAGTTGTAAATAAATAGAAGTGTGATGATCATCATTAATAGAGCATTGTCCCAAAAAAAGAAAGGCCAAAAAAGGGAAATGCCAAATAAAAAAATAGAAAGGCCAAAAAAAAGAAAGGCCAAAAAAAAAAATAAAAAAAAGGGACAATGCTACTATCCTTTTTCCACACTTGTGCTTCAAAGTAGCACCATGATCTTCATGATAGAGAGTCTCTTGTTTTGTCACTTTCATATACTAGTGGGAAATTTTCATTATAGAACTTGGCTTGTATATTCCAACAATGGGCCTCCTCAAGTGCCCTAGGTCTTCGTGAGCAAGCAAGTTGGATGCACACCCACTTAGTTTCTTTTGTTGAGCTTTCATACATTTATAGCTCTAGTGCATCCGTTGCATGGCAATCCCTACTCCTTGCATTAACATCAATCGATGGGCATCTCCATAGCGCATTGATTAGCCTCGTTGATGTGAGACTTTCTCCTTTTTGTCTTCTCCACATAACCCCCATCATCATATTGTATTCCACCCATAGTGCTATATCCATGGCTCGCGCTCATGTATTGCATGAAGGTTTATAAAGTTTGAGATTACTAAAGTATGAAACAATTGCTTGGCTTGTCATCGGGGTTGTGCATGATGAGAGCATTCTTGTGTGACGAAAATGGAGCATGACTAAACTATATGATTTTGTAGGGATGAACTTCCTTTGGCCATGTTATTTTGAGAAGACATGATTGCTTAGTTAGTATGCTTGAAGTATTATTGTTTCTATGTCAATATTAAACTTTTATCTTGAATCTTTCGGATCTGAATATTCATACCACAATTAAGAAGAATTACATTGAAATTATGCCAAGTAGCACTCCGCCTCAAAAATTCTGTTTTTATCATTTACCTACTCGAGGACGAGCATGAATTAAGCTTGGGGATGCTGATACGTCTCCAACGCATCTATAATTTTTGATTGCTCCATGCTATATTATCTTCTGTTTTGGATGTTTATGGGTTTTATTATACACTTTTATATTATTTTAGGGACTAACCTATTAACCCAGAGCCCAGTGCCAGTTTCTGTTTTTTCCTTGTTTTAGAGTATCGCAGAAAAGGAAAATCAAACGGAGTCCAATTGACCTGAAACTTCACGGAACTTATTTTGGGAAGGAAAGCAACCCAGGAGACTTGGAGTCCATGTCAAGGAAGCTTCGAGGAAGCCACGACGTAGGGGGCGCGCCCTCCACCCTCGTGGGCCCCTCGTGCCCCCCTGACGTACTTCTTCCGCCTATATATCTCCATATACCCTAAAACGACCGGGGAGCACAATAGATCGGGAGTTCCGCCGCCAGAAGCCTCCCTAGCCACCGAAAGCCAATCTAGACCCGTTCCGGCACCCTGCCGGAGGGGGAATCCCTCTCCGGTGGCCATCTTCATCATCCCGGTGCTCTCCATGACGAGGAGGGAGTAGTTCTCCCTCGGGGCTGAGGGTATGTACCAGTAGCTATGTGTTTGCTCTCTCTCTCTCTCTCTCTCTCTCTCTCGTGTTCTTGAGGTGGTACGATCTTGATGTATCACGAGCTTTGCTAGGATATTTGGATCCTATGATGTTTTCTCCCCCCTCTACTCTCTTGTAAGGGATTGAGTTTCCCCATTGAAGTTATCTTATCGGATTGAGTCTTTAAAGATTTGAGAACACTTGATGTATGTCTTGCTGTGCGTATCTGTGGTGACAATGGGATATCACGTGATTCACTTGATGTATGTTTTGGTGATCAACTTGCGGGTTCCGCCCATGAACCTATGCATAGGGGTTGGCACACGTTTTCATCGTGATTCTCTGGTAGAAACTTTGGGCCACTCTTTGAGGTTCTATGTGTTGGTTGAATAGATGAATCTGAGATTGTGTGATGCATATCGTATAATCATACCCACGGATACTTGAGGTGACATTGGAGTATCTAGGTGATATTAGGGTTTTGGTTGATTTGTGTCTTAAGGTGTTATTCTAGTATGAACTCTAGGGCTGTTTGTGACACTTATAGGAATATCCCAACGGATTGATTGGAAAGAATAACTTTGAGGTGGTTTCGTACCCTACCATAATCTCTTCGTTTGTTCTCCGCTATTACTGAGTTTGGAGTGACTCTTTGTTGCATGTTGAGGGATAGTTATGTGATCCAATTATGTTATTATTGTTGAGAGGACTTGCACTAGTGAAAGTATGAACCCTAGGCCTTGTTTCCTAACATTGCAATACCGTTTGTGCTCACTTTTATTGTTAGTTACCTTGCTGTTTTTATATTTTTAGATTACAAAAACCTTTATCTACCATCCATATACCACTTGTATCACCATCTCTTCGCCGAACTAGTGCACCTATACAATTTACCATTGTATTGGGTGTGTTGGGGACACAAGAGACTCTTTGTTATTTGGTTGCAGGGTTGCTTGAGAGAGACCATCTTCATCCTACGCCTCCTACGGGTTGATAAACCTTAGGTCATCCACTTGAGGGAAATTTGCTACTGCCCTACAAACCTCTGCACTTGGAGGCCCAACAACGTCTACAAGAAGAAGGTTGTGTAGTAGACATCAAGCACTGGCCCGGGGGGTTAAAATAAAGATGACCCTCGGGCTCCGGAAACCCAAGGGAAAAAGGCTTAGGTTGTTAGACAAATGTAAAACCAAGGTTGGGCCTTGCTGGAGGAGTTTTATTCAAAGCGAACTGTCAAGGGGTTCCCATAACACCCAACCGCGTAAGGAACGCAAAATCAAGGAATATAACACCTTTATGACGGAAACTAGGGCGGCAAGAGTGGAACAAAACACCAGGCATAAGGCCGAGCCTTCCACCCTTTACCAAGTATATAGATGCATTAATTAAATAAGAGATATTGTGATATCCCAACAAATCCATGTTCCAACATGGAACAAACTTCAGCTTCACCTGCAACTAACAACGCTATAAGAGGAGCTGAGCAAAAGCGGTAACATAGCCAAACAACGGTTTGCTAGGAAGGTGGGTTAGAGGCTTGACATGGCAATATTGCAGGCATGATATAAAAAGTGGTAGGTAGCGCGAAGCAAAGATAGAAGTGATTTCGAGGCTGTGGTCATCTTGCCTGAGATCCCGCAAGGAAGAAGAACGAGCCCATGAAGAAGACAAACGGACGTAGTCGAATGGATCCTCACAAACACGATGTTACCCGAACTAGCAAGAAAAAGCAACACCGGAAAGGAGCAAACAACATAGTAAACAACCATCACATAAACATTGCGTGATGCACAATCAAGTATGATGCATGTCCGTTTAATGAGGCATGGCATGGCAAAGTTCCCAAACAACTCTACAAGTTAAGTGGAGCTCAATATGCAACGAGTTGCATATTGACGAAACACCACAACAATTATTTAGTTCACTCCCGGTTATGTACTCAACAATATTAAATGTTATTAAACATGGCAAGGGGTGAAGCATAATAAAACTACCTATCTAGGCAAGTTTAAATGAGGCCGGAACAACAAGCAACAAGTCCGAAAAGTCCTCATGTGCAATTTAGCAATTTAATGCAACAACAATTTTAACCATTTTAATTGTTGTTATCATGATGCGGATGGCATATGCAAGTTTATGCAATTTTATCAAAATGTTTCCATGAGCAAGATATGAATCATTTGTCATCGTGGCGGAAATGAAAGGGGTGCCATGGCAACGAATCCGAAAATGATGCCACGACAACATATTGGTTCCGATAACTCGATTGAGATACCGATGCAAAAGAGAAGTGTGCAGATGTGTGGAACAAGTTAGAGATGGTGGGGTGATTCCGTTTACCGGATGTCCCATGTGTCGGTGGCATGGCAACCGAGGGTCGTGCACGAAACAAACGGGCACGGTGCAAACACGGGGTTCAACTCGTACATCACACAACATTCGTCCATGGCGGTCGTTTCGGCGTTATACCTTTGAAGCGTGCATTTCCGGAGCGGACGGGTTCGATGGGACGTAGTGGTACTTTCGGTCCCCGGCGACAGAAGAGGCACAGACGTTCTCAGGGCACTTGTCGGTCCAGTATTGGTATAGATGTACATGGCAAACATAGTGGTACTCGGCGTCTTGTCAAACCCAAGCAACGGTAGTCATACACGACGCGTTGTGGAAGTAGTTGTACTCACAGACTTCGGCGATGGTAGTCGTTCGCGGCACTTGTGACCCATGGTACTTCGGGCAATGGTAGTCGTACACATCCATAGATGTTCGGGGCCATCGGTAGAGGTACTTGGCGATCCCTGAAATGTGTTGTGGGGGTTCATGTCTCGGCAACAAGTCTTGACGGTCCAAAACTCCAGGAACAGAGGTGCACCGAGGCAACACA
>NC_041392.1:309753998-309780091 GCF_002162155.2 Triticum dicoccoides | reverse complement strand
CCATGCCAAAACTTCTCGCGGATGACCGACGAGGACGAGTGGAGGCACGCATGGGAGGTGCTTGGGAGGGCGCCACCATTCTTGGTGCATGCTCAAGCAGCGAGCTCCTCTCGCTCGGATGCGGCGTAGAAGATGGAGCTCGAGCTCCTGGATGCTGCTCGGGAAGCACGAAGCAGAGGAGGCCGGCGGACGACATGGATGAGCGGAGGTGCAGCAGCAGGAAGGCAGGGAACATCGAGAGCAGAGGAGCGCGGCGAGCTTGAGGCCGAACGAGAGAGGAAGAGGCATGGGCACGAGGTGGCAAAGCAGCAGCTGCAAGGGTGGAGCGAGGTTGGCGCTGCGGCGCAGCTCGACGGCGGCAAGGCGGCGGCGGGATCCGGGCAGGAGGAAGGAGAGGCCGGCGGCTGCGGTCCATGAAGCAATCGAGGCGCGGGCTCCAGGCCATGGCGATGACGAGGCGGGTCGAGGGCGGCTGCGCTCCTGGTCCCAGCGGGAGGAAGAGCATCCCAGGCACTACTCGGGAGGCTCGACGAGGGGTGGATCGATGATCGGGGACGGGCGCGTCCTGCTGGTGGTCGGCGGCGCGGCGCCATGGCCGAGGCCGAGGTCAGGGCCGAGGGAATCGGGCGTCGCCCTTGGAGGCGCTTGGTCGATCGGGCACGGGAGCGAGAGGTGGGGGGTATCGAGCAGGGAGAGAGATGGCGGCGCGTGTGGGAACGAAGGTTGGAGAGATCGAAGGAGAGGGGGTCGGCCTAGGATTTAGGAGGGGGGTTCGGCTGGGCCTTGGCCTAGTGGCCGGCGGCTACAGGAGGCCCAAGAGGTTTGGCTCGGCTCTTCCTCTCTCCCTTATTCCCTTTAGAAGAAGAAAAAAATAGAGAGAGAGGTCAAAATAATTAAGAGAAGAGACCATGAACAAGAATTAGATGGCGGGACATATTTTGTAGGGCTTAATGAAATATTTCCAACCCAACAAAAATGGTTCCGGCAAAATCAGGGAAGTTAAATCCAAAATTATGTAACTTGCACCAAAGGAGTTTGAATGGAGTCTAGGATTTCGGCGTGTCCAAAAATGTTGAGAATTTAGACAGAGCCTCGATAATAGGGAAAATAAATTATGGGCAAGGTTAGAGAGTCAAAACTTGAAGAAGGAAAAGCCAATGAATTTAACATGCACGTGTGTTGTGGTAAATTCCAAATTAATGGAATATTTAGAATAGCTCCCTAATAATATTGGGAGTGTAAGTTATATAGAGAAATCACCATGTGAGTTTCCTCAATTTAAATAGATCAAAGATCTATGCATTTAATTTAGTTGAGTTTAAAAAAAATGAAATGTCATGATGGCATGATGACATGATGCAATGCTCAAGATGCAAAGATGAATGCAACAGACAAAAGAAATCACCCGACGAAACTCAAAAAACATAGAAGGCATCTGAAGCGTCGGTCTCGGGGCGTTACAATAGGTTAGTCCCAAAAATCATATAAAATAGTATATTAATGCATATAAAACCCATAAATCGCGTGTGTACATGCAGCCACGCAAGGTCGTTATCAGGACCACTCGTGCCCACATGATTTGTGCTACTACAATACGCCATTTCCGTATACATTTTCCGGGTCAGCGTACACCAGCTGGTATAGTGCTCGTATTGCCACTACAACCCCAGTAAATGGCCCACATGGCAGCCTCATGCATTGAAACGACAGACGCGTCAACGGGAATTGATTGCATGACATTAAAGCCTCATATATTGATGACCACCATTCCGCAACGACAACTTCACCGACAAATAGTTTTTCTCCTCCCACCTTCATCACGCTGCAACATATCTCTTATTTACTGTCCTTCTCCTGTTCATCTCCTATCTCTCTCTTTCTCTCTCCCCCCTCAATGCCTCATGACAATTCGTTGGCTCCTGCATCACTTCTACTCCTCTAGCACAGGCACAACCATGGTGTTGTGTTTCTGTAGCACAAATCCTAATCTCAAGCTAGTCTACGTGAGAGTAAACCACTAAGATTGGAAACTGCTGAACACTGAGAGCAGTTGCTCTGTTCGAGGATCCAAACCCAGCTAGAAAAGAAGTAAAAAACCACCAATCCATACTCTAGACTCACTAGAATATCTCCTAGCCTAATAAAAAGAACAACAGCTGAACGCACTACTCCATACTCCACTGACCCATGCCACTAATCCCCGTCTGGAAGCTTAATGCCATGTCTACCTTCTTGTTCTTGACTCTTCAAGTGGTAGGTTGATGATGGATGTACAGTGAGGTCTTGGGTGACGACAGGTGCATGCTACAATTTGTCAGTAATTTTAGTTTTTGCTTTACAAAACAACATTCTATCATGCACTTTGCATGCAGAAGATACATGCTACAGTTTCCTTTATTATTATTTTCATATTCTTTTCCCGAACGGATTTGTTGTCTAAATGTTGGAACCCTTTACTATGGAATACTCATCTTCCAAACAGATCTGAAGGAGAAAAATATTGATGCGATTCAATTTAATCTCCATGCAAAGGACAAAAGAAAGAGAAGTTACTTTGGTTCAAGGAGACTTGCTTTTGTTGTAATGTTGTTAGCACAAGTTCAAAACCAACTCTTGCTAGCAATAGAACATGAGGGATGCAATTTTCATCTGGTCAAAAAAAGGTTGCTTTGGTAAACCTGCTATTGCAATACAAGGTTGTGGGTGAACATGCATATGCAAGCAAGAACTGGATCAACCACTTTCTCCGTCCGATGAACTTGATCCGATGTGCTAGGTTGACGAAAAGGTTCTGGGTGAGTAATTTGTATTTAACTAGGAGCATGCCTCATTTACTATGGCCCAGGTCACAGACGTTAATTGCATTGAATGGTAACCTATAGCCCTGCACCCTGATCATAAAACACACTAGTAGTTGGCCCACGTTGAATGTATTACCGTTGTGTACTTGCTAGCTTATCCTTGTGTATTGCCGTAGTATCCAGTTAATCACTATATTAAGTGCGAATCGCTAGCATCAATCATCAGTCAGGATAACATCCTCGCGTGGTACCATGTCCCAAAAATTCGCGTCAATATAAAACATCCAAAATAGATAATATAATAACATGGAACAATAAAAAATTATAGATACGTTGGATACATATCAGGCATCCCCAAGCTTAATTCCTGCTCGTCCTTGAGTAGGTAAATGATAAAAATAGAATATTTGATGTGGAATGCTACCTAACATATTTATCAATGTAATTCTCTTTATTGCGGCATGAATGTTCAGACCCGTATGATTCAAAAAAAAAGTTTAATATTGACATAAAAACAATAATACTTTAAGCGTAGTAACAAAATAATTATGTGTAGCGACCCGACCTCAAACGGTCAAGTCTCTGTGCTTCAGTGTCATCCCAGAATCGGTAATGCTGACACACACAGTACTTGAGGATTTATAACAGAGTAGCAATCACACACTTATTACATCGAATGTCTCCAAAGAGAACTTATTACAATAAATATGGCTTAAGGCCATCTAATACGATAACAGCGGAAGGCTTGGAAGATAAAGTGAGTCCATCAACTCCAACGACATAGCTGAGTTGCACGGCAACGACCTAACGAACCTTACTCCTCGTCTGAAAAGTCTGCAACATAATACGTTGCAGCCCGGAAATGGGTCAGCAGATGGAATATGCTGGCAAAGTAACACAGTAGAGCAAGAACAGAATAATGCTATCACTACATGCATATTTGGCTGGTGGAAAGCTCTATGGTTATAGTTTTTGCGAAAAGCCAATTTTTCCCTACAACAAAGGAATAGATTTTAATTTAACTATCATCATAGTCGAAACATCATTGAGAAGGTTCCTCCAACTCAATCCCAATTAAGGTAATTAACAACCCAACAATATTAATTTAGAGTGATGAGATACTTAAGATACTCCAAGTACTAGATACTCAAGATTGTCCATAACCGGGGACACGGCTAACCATGATTAGTTTGTACACTCTGCAAAGGTTTGCGCACTTTTCCCCACAAGACTCGATCGCCTCCGTTGGATTTATCGCACTACATGGTGTTTGAGAAACGGATAACCGAGACACAGTCTTTCAGAGACATTAACTCTCTACTCTGGGCAGACCATACCAAACCTACAATCCCACTACCTGCTGATCCACCTCTTCAAGAGCTTCACGTAACTTACTCAACTATGCTAGAGCCCATAATAGCTTGTGGCTGCACACAAAAGTTTCTAGCATGAATAATCTCAGTTCCCTTTGAGCCTGGGTGGCGGTCCATAGGAAGATCACACGGGTACTCCGGGATTTCCAAAAAAATACAGGCAACACTGGGTACTCCAGGTGCCTCAATCCACCCAGATGTGTATTTAAGTTGCTACCTTAAGTTGAACCATTAATTAACAATCTCACATCTGTCATGGATTTTACTCTGCCAAACCACGTCTACGAGCATAGCATAGCAATATAAGCAACACGTAGAAGTAACTCCCAAGGGTTTGTATGTAACAGGGTAATAGGTTCTACCTCATCAACTACTTCCCATCCCACATGTTAATAACATCCTAGTCATGCAATGTTTGAGGATTGGAACTAATGCATAAAAACAGGGTGATAAAGGGGTATGATCAAAGTGTTACTTGCCTTCCTGACGATCCGCGTAACCTAGAGACTCCAAATAACATGCTTCGCACTCCAGGAATTCTATCGCAAACAAACAATAGCATACATAAGAAATCGAGCAAAGAAGCACAGGTAAAACTCAAATAAGAGGATCTAACCGGAAAATTCAACTTAAGAACTCTGGTTTGCAAAAAGAATCAAATCAAACGGAGCAACGAAACTCAAATGGCGAAAGAAACAAGATCCGTTTACTAATCTGGACCTAGATCAAATTTTACAGTAGCAAAAACTTGTGCAAGTTGGTTAAGCGGAAAGAGGGTCTTGAGACGAAGATCTAGGCGCTTGAATCGCCTTATTCCGACTAACGAGCGAAAAGATAAACTAGAACAAAAATCGGATCAGAAATCGCGATCAGAAATAACCGCGAAAAATAAATCCGATAAAAGAAAACTGATGAACAGGCTAACGAACGAGCGTTCGTTATCTGTAACTAACGAGCGAAAATCGTTCGTTAAAACGAACGTCCGGACGAACGTCCGCTAAAAAGAAAAAGCGGAGAAAAAAACCGGCGAACCGAAAAAAACGGGTTAGGGGTTTTCTAAAAAAACCAACTCGGTTTTCTAAAAAAACCGATGGCGACGGTGCGTTACCTCGTCGGATCCGGCGGGGTGCGGCTCCGGCGGGGATGGCGGGCGGCGGGGCTTAGGCGGCGGTGACGAGGCGGCGGCGGCAGGCGGCGGCGCGGGTGACGGGGCTCGACGGCGCGGGCGGCGGCAGCGGGGCTGGCGGGCGATGGTGGTGGCGAGGGGGTGGGGGCGGCGCTATTTAAAGGGGGCGAGGGGGCGGCATGGCTTGGGCGAGGGGGGCCCGGGGAGGAGTCCGGCTCGGACTCCCCTCAGCGTCCGTGCTACGCACGGCGGCGCGCGCGAGGGATACGGCGGCGGAACGGGCCGGCTGGGCTTCGGCGCAGCTTGGTCTGGAAACTTTTTTTAAAAAAAAATCCCCCGAAACTAAGAAAAATCCTAGAAAATAAATTAAAAATCTAAAAATGCCAAAACAAATTTTCACCATCTAAATAAAATATTTAGAACGAGATGAACATTTTCTTGGCCCTAAAATGCAATTTTCAAAAGGTGCAATTTTTCTAATGCAAACAAAGTTGCAAATAAAATCCAAATGAAAACAAATATTGATTTTAATTTTTTTCCTCCAATATTTCATTTATTTTGGAGAAGTCATATTATCTCCTCTCATATATTTTAATATGAAATATTTTCGGAGAGAAAAATAATTAAAACCAAAATCCTTGTTTCAAAATTTGATAAAATCAAATTTGAAAACCGGGGAAATCCCCAACTCTCTCCGAGGGTCCTTAAGTTGCTTAGGATTCGAGGATCGCGAGACGAAATATAATAAAATAAGATATGCAAGAATGATCAATGTATAACATTCCGAATTGAAAATTTGGGATGTTACAAACCTACCCCCTTAAGATGAATCTCGCCCTCGAGATTCGGGTTGGCTAGAAAATAGGTGTGGGTGGTCTTTGCGAAGATCATCCTCTCGTTCCCACGTGGCTTCGACCTCGGTATGGTGGCTCCACTGAACTTTGCAAAACTTAATAACCTTTCTACGGGTGACTCGACTGGCAAACTCCAAAATCTTGACTGGCTTCTCCTCATAAGTCAAGTCATTGTCCAACTGAATCGCCTCCAAGGGTACGGTATCTCTTAGCGGTATGTCGGCCATCTCAGCATGGCACTTCTTCAACTGGGAAACGTGAAACACATCATGAACTCCTGACAGTCCTTCAGGTAACTCCAACTTGTAGGCCACTTCTCCCATCCGTTCCAAAACACAATACGGTCCTACAAATCTCGGGGCTAACTTTCCCTTAACTCCAAAACGTTTCACTCCTTGCAATGGTGATACTCAAAGATATGCTCTGTCTCCAATTTCATAGGTTACCTCCTTGCGATTCGAATCTGCATAACTCATCTGTCTGGACTGAGCTATCTTTAGTCTATCCCGAATCAGTTTAACCTTCTCCTTAGACTCTTTGATCAAGTTTGGTCCAAACAACTGTCGGTCTCAAACTTCATCCCACATCAACGGTGTTCTGCACCTTCGGCCGTACAGGGCTTCAAACGGTGACATTTTCAAACTGGCTTGGTGACTATTGTTGTATGAGAACTCTGCGTAAGGCAAATTGTCATCCCAACTAGACCCATAATCTAGCGCACAGGCTCCCACATGTCCTCCAGAATCTGGTTGACTCTCTCGGTCTGTCCATCCGTCTGCGGGTGAAATGTTGTACTGAACTCCAATCTCGTTTCCAAAGTCTGGTGCAGCTGATGCCAAAACTTTGAAGTAAACTGTGTTCCTCTATCTGATACGATGGTCCTCGGAATTCCATGCAGACATACGATCCTGGTCATATATATCTTGGCCAACTTGGCACTGGTATAAGTTGTTTTCACTGGGGTAAAGTGTGCCACTTTGGTCAAACCGTCAACTACTACCCATATAGAATCATATCCTGATTTGGTCCTGGGAAATCCGGTGATAAAATCCATGCCAAGTTTATCCCACTTCCATTCGGGTATCAGCATAGGCTGTAACAATCCTGCTGGCTTTTGATGCTCTGCCTTCACTCTCTGACATACATCACATACGACCACATACTCGGTGATATCCTTCTTCATCCTTGTCCACCAGAAATGTTCCTTCAAATCCAAATACATATTTGTGTTTCCGGGGTGTATCGAGTATGGTGAGTCATGAGCCTCCTGAAGTATTAACTTCCTAATCTCTGTGTTATTGGGCACATAAACACGGCCCTCAAACCACAGGGTGTCGTGCTCATCCTCACGAAAACCTTTGGCCTTTCCTTTGCTCATTTTCTCCTTTATCTCGGCAATCTCTTTGTCACCCTTCTGAGCTTCTCGAATTTTTCCCAACAATATAGACTGCACCTCCATTGTTGCAACAAAACCTCTAGGAACAATCTCCAATCGAAGTTCCCGGAGATCCTCTGCTAACTCCTTCGACAATCCCGTGCTTATTAGGGTATTAGCACTACTCTTCTGGCTCAAAGCGTCGGCTACGACATTGGCCTTGCCTGGATGATAATGAAGCTTCATGTCATAATCCTTTATGAGCTCCAACCATCTTCTCTGCCTAAGGTTCAGTTCCTTCTGGGTGAAAATGTACTTCAAACTCTTATGATCCGTGTACACATCACAATGGTTTCCAATAAGGTAATGTCTCCAAGTTTTCAACGCATGCACTACGGCTTCTAGATCCAAATCATGCGTGGCATAATTTAACTCGTGTGGTTTTAGTTGTCATGAGGCATACGAAAAAACTCTTCCGTCCTACATAAGCACACTTCCAAGTCCTAGGCGAGAGGCATCGCAATACACTTGAAAATCCTTACGTATATTTGGCAGTGTCAACACTGGGGCTGTAGTCAAATGTTTCTTCAGCTCCTGGAAACTTGCCTCACAATCTTCCGTCCATTTAAACTTGGTATCCTTCTTCAATAATTCTGTCATGGGCTTCGCAATCTTGGAAAAATTCTCAATGAATCTACAGTAGTATCCTACAAGTCCGAGAAAACTGCGGATCTCGCTAACTGAAGTGGGTGCCAACCATTCAGTGACTGACTGAATCTTGGTGGGATCTACTACTATACCTTCTCCCGATATAACATGTCCAAGGAATCCGACTTCCTTCAACCAAAACTCGCTTTTGCTGAACTTAGCATACAACTGATGTTCCCTGAGTTTCTCGAGAACTAAACGCAAATGCTCCTTGTGTTCCTCTTTGTTCTTCGAATATACCATTATATCATCAATGAACACCACAACAAACTTATCCAAATATTCCATGAATACTTTGTTCATCATGCTCATGAAATAGGCAAGGGCATTAGTCAGTCCAAATGACATGACCGTATATTCGTATAGCCCGTACCGTGTGGTGAAGGCTATCTTTGGTATATCCTTTTCTCGTATCTTCAACTGATGATATCATGATCGCAGATCGATCTTCGAAAACACCTTAGCTCCTTGCAGCTGGTCAAACAGATCATTGATCATCGGCAATGGGTACATGTTCTTAACCGTCACTTCATTCAAGGCTCGATAATCAACAATCATTCTTAGGGATTTATCCTTCTTCTCCACCAAAAGCACTGGGGCTCCCCATGGTGATGAACTCCATCGAATGTAACCTTTCTCCAATAACTCCTTGATCTGTTTCTTAATCTCCTCCAGATCATTCGCTGGCATCCTATAGGGTCTCTTGGATATTGTCCTTGTGCCTGGCAATAGCTCTATCAAAAACTCAATATCTCAGTCCGCTGGCATGCCTGGTAACTCCTCTGGGAAAACATCCGGGTAATCCTTTACTACATGCACTTCTTCCTGAACAACTCCCATGAGGGTATTTACTTGGCTACTTCTTGGCGCATGCCTGGATACATACTTGATCCTTTTTCCCTCTGAGGTGGTGAGACAAATTGACTTACTAACATAGTCAATGCTTCCTCCGTACCTTGACACCCAGTCCATTCCTAATATCACATCCAATCCTTGTGACTCCAAGATAATTAGGTCGGACGGAAAAACATGGTTGCCAATGGTTAAGGGTATCTGGTCACACCATCGACTAGCCATATACCCTGCTCCAGGTGAGCTTACTAACAGAGGGGTCCTAAGGGTTTGGGTCGGTAGTTAAACTTATCCACGAATTCCCTTGATATGTATGAATGCGATGCACCAGTATCAAAAAGAACAAGAGCGGTAAATGACTTAACCAAAAACTTACCTATAACCGCGTCTGGCTGCTCTTCAACCTCCTCCACGTTAACGTGGTTCACTTGTCCTCTTTTGAATGGATTGGGCTTCTTCCCAGCGCTCCCATTTCCGTTTCCATTCTTCCCTTCAGGGCACTCCGTGGCATAGTGTCTAGTCTTCCCGCACTTGAAACAAGTAACGTGGCTTAGGTCTCTCTTAGTGGGTGTGGCTGGATTGGGGCGGTTCTGATTGTTGCTTGCTCCATTCCCATTCCCATTCCTAGGGCCAGTATGATTATGGTTACTTCCTTCATTATGGGTGTGGCCTCCATGGTTATGAACAAGTCCTCCCGAGTTCGGGTTTAGGCAAGGCTTCTGCTGAGCTCTTGAGTTATACCTCCCTTGTCCATACTTCCTCTTACGGCTCTCAATCTGCTGCTGCTTCCCTTCAATCATAAGAGCCTTATCTACCAACTCCTGGTAGTTGGTGAATGTTGCCACCATCAACTGCATACTCATCTCATCATTCAACCCTTCCATAAGCTTCTCCTGCTTTGCGGCATCTGTGGCCACATCATCAGGGGCATAGCGAGATAACTTGCTAAACTCATCCGCGTACTGAGCCACAGTACGGTTCCCCTGGCGTAGGTTGTGAAACTCACGCTTCTTCAAATTCAAGGCTCCCGTTGAGACATGGGCTATACGGAATGCTTGCTGAAACTGCTCTCATGTCACCGTGGCTATAGGGTAGGTGACAGTGTAATTCTCCCACCATGAGGCTGCTGGTCCATCCAACTGATGTGCGGCAAAATGCACCTTCTCAGCATCAGTACATCCTGCAGTGGTTAACTCCCTTCCAATCCAGCGGAGCCAATCATCTACTACTATGGGCTCGGTGCTACTTGAAAACACCGGTGGCTGCAACCTCAGAAAACGGGCTAAGTTGTCCACTGGTGGTGGTGGTGGATTGTTGTTGTTGTTGTTGTTGCCTTGGTTCTGAACTAACAATTGCATCAGGGTATTCTGCTGCTGGATCAACTGAGTGAGCTCCGGTGGGAAAGCAAATCTGGGGTCACGTCTCGGAGGCATCTGATGGGTTTAGAGGGGAGAGATTAGAATAGAATGAGGTATAATGAGAAAGCACTACCCATATGCACATGAGACAAACACAAACATTTCACTCAATCAATCAAGCAAGGCATACAATCGGTTTAACTATCGTAAAAGTGCTCGGACTATACTATTTACATGGTGGAATATTACTACTGATGTGGTGGTCTACTAAAAATATTCCTCGGTTTCAAACTCCATGATATCTGCTCCAGCTTCGTCTTCAAAGTCATCATCGCTAAGGTCGGAGTCGGTGTCGTCGATGATGATGTAGTCCTCCGGGCGAATCTCCTTGGGTTCTTCGTCTTCTTCTACTGGTGTGGGGTCTCCCATGAATATTCTGATCTTCTTAATCAGGTCGTCATTCTTCTCCACTAGTACGACGATTTCCTCCTCATAATCTTCACGCATAGCCTTGAGTTCCTCCTCCAGTTCCGCGATCCTAGTCATTGCCTTCTTCAGATCTATCATGCCTGCGCACATCTGGTTCTCCTGGCATCGAATGTGCTAGTTTTAGTTCCTGGATGAAAGCTGCAATTGATCTATCCTTCCTGGTGCTGATCATCTCCCATTGCTCATCTCGGCGCCCACATATCTGGTAGATAGTATCCTTAAGTTCCTTGTGATAAACTTCTCCAATGCGTCCCATGGTGATGTGAGCTGCCATACTCTTTCCTAGACTCCAGGTTGGTGCATCGAAGGAAAACTCTATGGGTTTAGTGACATGCATGAAGGTTCTTCCTGGAATTTGAAGTTGAATCATCCATCGCTCCTCTTCTGGTAAAGTGGCGTTGTAGGTCCCGATGAAGCTTGGTATTCCTATGTTCAGGTACCTAGTGACTTCCTTCAAGTGTCGTCCAAAAGGTGCTTCTTCATTCGGTTGTGCAAACTTGTTCCTTGCGTTCGCCATCCTAAAGAGTAGAAAATGGAGAGGAGTCAGAAATGACAAGAGAATAGTGATCTATGGTTTTAGCTTAGTGGTCGTGTCCTACACTCAGTGTGTGCTCTGGTACCATCTTGTAGCGACCCGACCTCAAACGGTCAAGTCTCTGTGCTTCAGTGTCATCCCTGGATCGGTAATGCTGACACACACAATACTCGAGGATTTATAACAGAGTAGAAATCACACACTTATTACATCGAATGTCTCCAAAGAGAACTTATTACAATAAATATGGCTTAAGGCCATCTAATACGATAACAGCGGAAGGCTTGGAAGATAAAGTGAGTCCATCAACTCCAACGGCATAGCTGAGCTGCACGGCAACGACCTAACGAACCTTACTCCTCGTCTGAAAAGTCTGCAACATAATACGTTGCAGCCCGAAAATGGGTCAGCACATGGAATATGCTGGCAAAGTAACACAGTAGAGCAAGAACAAAATAATGCTATCACTACATGCATATTTGGCTGGTGGAAAGCTCTATGGTTATAGTTTTTGTGAAAAGCCAATTTTTTCCTACAACAAAGGAACATATTTTAATTTAACTATCATGGTAGTTGAAACATCATTGAGAAGGTTCCTCCAACTCAATCCCAATTAAGGTAATTAACAACCCAACAATATTAATTTAGAGTGATGAGATACTTAAGATACTCTAAGTACTAGATACTCAAGATTGTCCATAACCGGGGACACGGCTAACCATGATTAGTTTGTACACTCTGCAGAGGTTTGCGCACTTTTCCCCACAGGACTCGATCGCCTCCGCTGGATTTCTCGCACTACATGGTGTTTGAGAAATTGATGACCGAGACACAGTCTTTCAGAGACATTAACTCTCTACTCTGGGCAGACCATACCAAACCTACAATCCCACTACCTGCTGATCCACCTCTTCAAGAGCTTCACGTAACTTACTCAACTATGCTAGAGCCCATAATAGCTTGTGGCTGCACATGAAAGTTTCTAGCATGAATAATCTCAGTTCCCTTTGAGCCTGGGTGGAGGTCCATAGGAAGATCACACGGGTACTCCGGGATTTCCAAAAAAATACAGGCAACACTGGGTACTCCAGGTGCCTCAATCCACCCAGATGTGTATTTAAGTTGCCACCTTAAGTTGAACCATTAATTAACAATCTCACATCTGTCATGGATTTTACTCTGCCAAACCACGTCTACGAGCATAGCATAGCAATATAAGCAACACGTAGAAGTAACTCCCAAGGGTTTGTATGTAACAGGGTAATAGGTTCTACCTCATCAACTACTTCCCATCCCACAGGGTAATAGGGTCCTTGAGTTGCTTAGGATTTTGAGGATCGCTAGATGAAATGCAATAAAATATGATATGCAAGAATGATCTATGTATAACATTCCAAATTGAAAATTTGGGATGTTACATTATGTCTTCTCAAAATGACATGGGCAAAGAAAGCTTATCCCTACAAAATCATATAGTCTGGCTATGCTCCACTGCATCACACAAAATATTCAAATCATGCACAACCCCGATGACAAGTTAAGCAATTGTTTCATACTTTTGATGTTCTCAAACTTTTTCAACTTTCACGCAATACATGAGCGTGAGCCATGGACATATCACTATAGGTGGAATAGAAGGTGGTTGTGGAGAAGACAAAAAATAAGGAGATAGTCTCACATCAACTAGGCGTATCAACGAGCCATGGAGATTCCCATCAATAGACGTCAATGTGAGTGAGTAGGGATTGCCAGGCAACGGATGCACTAGAGCTATAAGTTTATGAAATCTCAAAAAGAAAACTAAGTGGGTGTGCATCCAACTTGCTTGCTCATGATGACCTAGGGCATTTTGAGGAAGCCCATCATTGGAATATACAAGCCAAGTTCTATAATGAAAAATTCCCACTAGTATATGAAAGTGACAATATATGAGACTCTTTCTCATGAAGATCATGGTGCTACTTTGAAGCACAAGTGTGGCAAAAGGATAGTAACATTGTCCCTTCTCTCTTTTCTCTCATTTTTTTGGGCTTTCTCTTTTTTATTTGGTCTTTCCCTCTCTCTCTCTCTCTTTTATTTCCTCACATGGGACAATGCTCTAATAATGAAGATCATCACAGTTTTATTTACTTACAACTCAAAAATTACACCTCGATACTAGAACAAAAATATGACTCCATATGAATGCCTCCGATGGAGTACAGGGATGTGCGATGAATCAAGAGCGACATGTATAAAAAATGATGAATGGTGGCTTTGCCACAAATACGATGTCAACTACATGATCATGCATAGCAATATGATAATTATGGAGTGTGTCATAATAAACGGAACGGTGGAAAGTTGCATGGCAATATATCTCGGAATGGCTATGGAAATGCCATAATAGGTAGGTATGGTGGCTGTTTTGAGGAAGGTATATGGTGGGTTTATGGTACCGGCGAAAGTTGTGCGGCATAAGAGAGGCTAGCAATGGCGGAAAGGTGTGAGTGCGTATAATCCATGCACTCAACATTAGTCATAAAGAACACACATACTTATTGCAAAAATCTATTAGTCATTGAAACAAAGTACTACGCACATGCTCCTAGGGGGATAGAATGGTAGGAAAAGACCATTGCTCGTCCCCGACCACCACTCATAAGGAATACAATAAAAAAGTATCTCATGCTGCAACTTCGTTACATAACGGTTCACCATACATGCATGCTACATGACTCACAAACCTTAACACAAGTATTTCTCAAATTCACAACTACTTAGCATGACTCTAATATCACCATCTTCATATCTCAAAACAATCATAAGGAATCAAACTTCTCATAGTATTCAATGCACTTTATATGAAAGTTTTTTATATCCCTCCTGGATGCCTATCATATTAGGACTAATTTTATAACCAAAGCAAATTACCATGCTGTTTTAAAGACTCTCAAAATAATATAAGTGAAGTGCGAGAGTTCATCAATTTCTATAAAATAAAACCATCGCCGTGCTCTAAAAAGATATAAGTGAAGCACTAGAGCAAATTTGCCTAGCTCAAAAGATATAAGTGAAGCACATAGAGTATTCTAATAAATCATGATTCATGCGTGTCTCTCTCAAAAGGTGTGTACAGCAAGGATGATTGAGGTAAACTAAAAGCAAAGACTCAAATCATACAAGACGCTCCAAGCAAAACACATATCATGTGGTGAATAAAAATATAGCCTCAAGTAAAGTTACCGATAGACGAAGACGAAAGAGGGGATGCCTTCCGGGGCATCCCCAAGCTTAGGCTCTTGGTTGTCCTTAAATTTTACCTTGGGGTGCCTTGGGCATCCCCAAGCTTAGGCTCTTGCCACTCCTTATTCCATTGTCCATCAAATCCTTACCCAAAACTTGAAAACTTCACAACACAAAACTCAACAGAAAATCTCATAAGCTCCGTTAGTATAAGAAAATAAATCACCACTTTTGGTACTGTTGTGAACTCATTCTTTATTTATATTGGCGTAATATCTACTGTATTCCAAGTTTTCCATGGTTCATACACCCGATACTTGCCATAGATGCATCAAAATAAGCAAACAACATGCGAAAAACAGAATCTGTCAAAAACAGAACAGTCTGTAGCAATATGGAGATTTCGAATACTTTTGTAACTCCAAAAATCCTGAAGAATTAGGAAGACCTAATAAATTTGTTTGTTAATCTTTTGCAAAAAGAATCAGTATTTTATCGCGCTTCTGCTAAAAATGAAACTAATGTTCTGAGCACAAAAGTTTCTGTTTTTCAGCAAGATCAAATCAACTATCATCGTAAGCTATCCCAAAGGTCTTACTTGGCACAAACAATAACTAAAACATAAAAACCACCTCTAACCAGAGTCTAGATAAATTATTTAATGCAAAACAGGACCTAAAAGCAAGATAGATCTAAATATTGCCATCTTTGGGTTGCCTCCCAACAAGCGCTATTGTTTAACGCCCCTATCTAGGCATAAAACACAGATAGATCTAAGTATTACCATCTTTGGCATGCAATCCATAAGTGGCTCTTATAATAGATTCATAAGGTAATTTAATTTTCTTTCTTGGAAAGTGTTCCATGCCTTTCCTTGACGGAAATAGAAATCTAATGTTTCCCTCTTTCATATCAATAATTGCACCAATCATTCTAAGGAAAGGTCCACCAAGAATAATAGGACATGTAGGATTGCAATCTATATCAAGAACAATGAAATATACGGGCACATAATTCCTATTTGCAACAATAAGATCATCATTAATCCTTTCCATAGGTTTCTTAATAGTGGAATCCGCAAGATGCAAATTTAAGGAACAATCATCAAATTCATGGAAACCTAACACATCACATAAAGTTTTTGGAATCGTGGAAACGCTAGCACCCAAATCGCACAAAGCATGACATTCATAATCTTTAATCTTAATCTTAATAGTAGGTTCCCACTCATCATAAAGTTTTCTAGGGATAGAAACTTCTGATTCAAGCTTTTCTTCAAAAGATTTCATCATAGCATCAACGATATGTTTAGTAAAAGCTTTGTTTTGATTATAAGCATGAGGAGAATTCAACATGGATTGCAATAAGGAAATAAAATCTATTAAAGAACAATTATCATAATTAAATTCCTTGAAATCCAAAAGAGTGGGTTCATTGCTACTTAAAGTTTTGACCTCTCCAATCCCACTTTTATCAATTTTTGCATCAAGATCTAAAAACTGCGAAATATTGGGACGCCTTCTAACTAAAGTTGACTCATCTCCAGTCCCATCTTTATCAGGATTTATATTAGAAGACAATGATTCAATAGGAGTCATATCAATCACTTTAATATCTTCATCCTTATTTTCACGGAAACTAGAAGAACACGCTTTTATAAACCAATCTTTTTTAGCACACATCTTAGCGGTTCTTTCTTTGCACTCATCAATGGAAATTCTCATGGCTTTGAGAGACTCATTGATATCATGATTAGGTGGAATAGATCTAAGCTTCAAGGAATCAACATCAAGAGAAATTCTATCCACGTTCCTAGCCAAGTCATCAATCTTAAGCAATTCTTTTTCAATCAAAGCATTGAAATTCTTTTGCAAACTTATAAATTCTTTAACACCATTCTCAAATTCAGAGGGCATCTTATTATAATTTCCATAAGAATTGTTGTAGGAATTACCATAATTATTAGAGGAATTACTAGGGAGCGGTCTAGGATTAAAATTACCTCTATACGCGTTATTACCGAAATTGTTCCTACCAACAAAATTCACATCCATAGATTCATTATTATTCTCAATCAAAGTAGACACAGACATATCATTAGGATCAGTAGGAGCACTCTTGCTAGCAAATAATTTCATAAGCTCATCCATCTTTCCACTCAAAACATTAATCTCTTCTATAGCATGCACTTTTTTACTAGTGGAAATCTTTAGGTATTGCCATTGAGAATAATTAACCATAATATTATCTAGGAGTTTAGTAGCTTCTCCTAAAATAATTTCCATAAAAGTACCTCCCGCGGCCGAATCTAAAAGATTTCTAGAAGCAAAATTCAATCTGACATAAATTTTTTGTATAATCATCCACAAATTCAAACCATGAGTAGGGAAATTTCATATCATCAATTTCATCTTCTCCCAAGATTGTGCAACATGTTCATGATCAAATTGCTTAAAATTCATAATATCGTTCCTAAGGGAGATGATCTTAGCGGGAGGAAAATACTTGGAAATAAAAGCATCTTTATACTTATTCCATGAATCAATACTATTTTTAGGCAAAGATGAAAACCAAGTTTTAGCATGATCTCAAAGTGCGAACGGAAATAGCTTCAATTTAACAATATCATTATCCACATCTTTCTTCTTTTTCATATCACACAAATCAACGAAATTATTAAGATGGTATGTGACATCTTCACATGGAAGGTCGGAAAATTGTTTTTTCATAACAAGATTCAGCAAAGCGGCATTAATTTCACAAGATTCCGCATTAGTAGCGGGAGCAATCGGAGTACTATTAAAATCATTGTTGTTGATATTGGAAAAGTCACACAATTTGGTATTATCTTGAGCCATCGTGACAAAGCAAGCAATCCAACACGCGAGCACACAAAAGCAAGCGGAGAAGAGGGACACTAGAGGGGCGAAGAAAAGGCAAATATTTTCAAAAATCATTTTAGAAGTGGGGGAGAGGAAAACGAGAGGCGAATGACAAATAATGTAATGTGAGGGATGAGAGTTTATGATGTGTACTTGGTATGTCTCGGCTTGGCGTAGATCTCCCCGACAATGGTGCCATAAATTCTTCTTGCTACCTCTTGAGCTTGCGTTAGTTTTTCCCTTGAAGAGGAAAGGGTGATGCAGGAAAGTAGAGTAAGTATTTCCCTCAGCTTTTGAGAACCAAGGTATCAATCTAGTAGGAGACAAGGCACAAGCCACCGAATACCTACACAAACAAACACCAACTTGCACCCAACGCGACAGAGGGGTTGTTAATCCACTCACGGTTATTTGCAAAGTGAGATCTGATATAGATGGATAAACGGTAAAGTAATATTTTTGGTATGTTTGGTTTATAGATCGGAAAATAAAAGATTGCAAAGAAATTAAATAGGAAACTAAAATTATAGATCAGAAACTGATATGATGGAAAATAGACCCGGGGGGGGCATAGGTTTCACTAGAGGCTTCTCTCAAGATAGAAAAGAATACAGTGGGTGAATAAACTACTACCGAGCAATTGATAGAAAAGTGCAAAGTTATGACGATATCTATGGAAATGATCATGAATATAGGCATCATGTCCGTATCAAGTAGTCCGAAAATGATTCTGCATCTACTATTATTACTCCACACATTGACCGACTCCTGCCTGCATCTAGAGTATTAAGTTCATAAGAACAGAGTAACGCATGAAGTAAGATGACATGATGTAGCGGGATAAACTCAAGCAATATGATGAAAACCCCATCTTGTTATCCTCGATGGCAACAATACAATACGTGTCGGTTCCCCTTCTATCACTAGGATCGAGCACCGCAAGATTGAACCCAAAGCTAAGCACTTCTCCCATTTCAAGAAAAACCAATCTAGTTGGCCAAACCGAATCGATAGTTCGAAGAGACTTGCAAATATATCAAATTGTTCATAAAAGAATTAAGTGGAGATTCAAATAATATTCATAGTTAAGCTGATCATAGATCCACAATTTATCGGATCTCGGCAAGCACACCGCCAAAAGGAGAAGAAGCCATCTAGCTACTACCTATGGACCCGTAGGTTTGTGGTAAACTACTCACGCTTCATCAGAGAGGCAATGGTGTTGATGTATAAGCCCTCCATGATCGAATCCCCCTCTGACAGGACGCTGGAAAAGGCCCCTAGATGGGATATTATGGGTACTGAAGGTCGCGGCGGTGGAAAAGTGGTTTCGTGGCTCCCCTGGAAGGTGTTGGGGTATTTTAGAATATATAGGTGGAAGAAATAGTTCGGTGGAGTCACTAGGGGTCCACAAGGGTGGGGGATGCGCCCTCCGTTCTTGTGGGTGCCTCGTGGCTTCCCCGACGTGTACTCAAAGTCCTCTGGATGTATTCTGGTCCAAGAAAAATCATCGCGAAAGTTTCATTAGTATTCCTTTTCAGCGAAACTCTAGAACAAGGAAAAAACAAGAACTGGCATTAGGCTCTCGGTTAATAGGTTAGTCCCAAAAATCATATAAAATAGCATATTAATGCATATAAAACATCCAAAATAGATAATATAATAGCATGGAACGATAAAAAATTATAGATGCGTTGGAGACGTATCAACCTTATCTACAAATGTGGAGAGGGTTGCGGGTATCTTTTTGCAAAATTGCCATAGTTTTCTTTCTATCCGTCAGATATAGATCGGATGGTCTATAATGCAGGATGGCAGGCACACCATCATCACCAACTCGTACTTTTATAAGGTAGTACTAGCAAGATGCCCGTGCGTTGCACGAAACATCAAGATGCATTTGTATGAGTAGTTTATCTTATGGGAGAAAATGATGAACGAGGGAAGGCCTTATTTGTAAATTTGGAGAGGGGTGTGGGTATCTTTTTGCAAAATTGCCATAGTTTCCTTCCAACCCGTCAGATATAAATCAGACGGCCTATATTGCAGGATGGCGGGCACACCATCATCACCAACTATGTTTTTTTATAATTACTAGCAAGATGTCTGTCACTACAGGAATCAGGCACTTTGCCGTCTGCCATGGCTGATGGCAAATGCATGCCTGGTGGACGGCAAAGGCCTTTGCTGTCCGCCAGCACACAACATCAGGTCTGGCTAAATAAGCTACGGTAAAGGGTTCTTTGCCGTCTGCTGGCGGATGACAAATACGAAATGGTCTTTGTCGTCCGCCAGCAGACGGCAAAGAGCCTGGACGGCACACGTGGCAGGTTAGGTCAATTAGGGGGTTAACGACATGATTTGCCGTCTGCTGGCGGACGACAAAGACCTTTGCATCTTTGTCGTCTGCCAGCGGATGGCAAAGTGCCCATGTAGGCCAGCCCAGGTAGCTGCCACATGGCATGCTATGCTGTTCGCTGGCAGACGACAAAGATGCAAAGGTCTTTGCCGTCTGCCAGCCAAAGACAAAAGCAACCATATAGGCCAACCCAGTGCCCCTAGGTTGCACAGGTAGCTGCCGCGTGGTAGCTTTGTCATCCGCTGACTAATGGCAAACCTCTTTGCCGTCGGCCAGCAGACGGCAAAGAGCCTGTACAACCCCTGTTTTTTCTTAAATTCATTCAATTTGACAGAATTTCAGAGATATATACCAAATCATAACAACACATATACATACCAAATCATATTCCTGGCATATGGATATGATCATCCAACACATATACATACTAATGAAAAGTCCATATGCAACATATATAGCTAGCCAACATATCCAACAACAAGCATACAATGGTTTCATCCATCCATACATACATATAAAAGTAGCAAGTTTCACATTGTTCATCCTACAAAATCAAAACTAAAAGGAAGCACAAGGAAAAGAGTAGACTCCATCAATGCAAGCTTCCTCATCGAAAGCAAATCTGCAAATTGGGAAAGAAGAAAGTTAGAAGATGAAGAAGACTAGAAGAAGAAGACTAGCTAGAAGAAGAAGATTTTTTCCTCTCTTTTTTTCTCCTCTCCACTTCTTTATGTTCTTCTTCTAACTAAGGTAGGTAAAATGCCATTTTTATCTAACTTAGGTAATTATGCCATTTAGGAGGAAAGTAAGCTAAGTATGCATTTGTTAAGCAAAACACTAGATAAAAGTTACCCTCATCACAACAAATGCGATGAAGAACGCAACTAAGGTAACAATTGATCCAATGGCATAATGATACCAAGCCTAATTATCAATGGCATATTTTCTAATCTTCTTAATCTTCAAGCGCATTGCATCCATCTTCAGGTGCATTGCGTTCATCTTCATCTTTTGATCATTGATGACATCGGCAACATACAACCCCAATGTCATCTTCTCTTCTTCAATTGTTTTAATTTTTTCTTTCAAATAATAATTTTCTTTTTCAACTAAATTTAATTTCTTGACAAGAGGGTCGGTTTCAAATTCCAGTTCACATACCTCCTAGATTAAAATATCTCTATGTCAACTTGATGGCCATAATTTTCATAAATGCGAAATGCAACAAATAGTTATTAAAGAGAATTTACCACATACGAATCATAAAGCGGGTGAGGGCCGACGGGGACGGACATCAAGACCATGGAACTATGAATAAGAAACAATCATACAAAGTAAGAGAATTATACAAGTAACTATATAAATCATACAATCATACAAGTAACTATATAAATCAAGTACAACATAAAAAATTGAATACCTAATAATAATCTGGATCGTCGGGCTCAATAAATGCTCCGAGATCAATAAATGCATCATCATCATCACTATCGGTAATGACGTGCTCATCATCATCATTAGTAAATGCATCATCATGTGGAAGGCTACCTTTACGTAATCGGTCAAGCATTGACAGGTCATCCGCAGTAGTAACCTCTTCTAGTTCAGGCTCTTCTTGTTCCGGCTCAGGGGTGAAGTCGGGTTCACTGTCGCTATCTACTTCAATGTTCTGGGGTGAAGTAGAGCGGTTCTTGAAACTTTTTTGGAAAGACGTGTTTCTTGGAAGAATTATCCTTCATATGTGCCTGGGTTAATGTGAGGTTCATAATCCTCTTCATTGGGGGGAGGTGGTCTAACATGTGGCGGCACTTCATAGACGACATCCCAACCATTGAGAGTTGGATCACTTTGACAAGCCCACGGTAGATAGAAAACTTGGGTTGCCCATTGAGCCATAATATAGACATCGGGAACATCTAAATGGGTGCTTTGTTTGATTTCCACTAGCCCTAAGTGTCATGAGTCCTTCTAGTCTCCTTCAGCTGGAACCAATAACATTTGAAGACTATGACGTTTGGTGGGTTTGCACCATAGAATTGAAGTTCATAAATTGCTTCAGCTCTTCCATAAAACTCGGTATCTCCTTCGCCGTAGCAGAGACACAACAATTTGTAGACTTTCGGTCGGCCATAGATAGCTCTTTGCCATAGGTACGAAAGCGATACCCGTTGATGTCGTATTTGTCAAATGAACGGACCTTAAAGTCAAAACCATTAGCGACTTGTCTCAATTCGGTGTCCATAAACTCTGAATTAGCCTACAAGTTTAATACAAAAGGGATTGTTGCATTAGCCACAAATTAGATGAAGAAATTAAATGGTCTAACGGAAATTACCGTTTGTTTGAACCAAGAGATGAAACCGGGATAGCCGCCTCCATGCTTTGCCAGAAGCTCATACTCTTCGACGGAATCCTTTTGGATCACCGCTCCATACGAGAATTTGGCGACGTATCGACTGTATCAATTTTATCAGGGAATAAGAGTAGTTCAAAGGAATTAGAAGTTGCGAAACAATGTACCGAGAACTTACTCGATGTACGGCCGCACTTCTGTTCGGTTGGTGAAGATATACAACGAAATGATCTGCCATTCTTCGAAATCCAACATTAAGGGATTAGAAGGACCAGCTGGTGCGAGATCCCCTTTGAATAGGATGAGGTTGGATCCACCCTTTTTAGGGTCATCGAGATTGTACCTAGGCTTCGGATTATGCAAATGACGATCTTTGGCTTCATAGTGTGCTGTCACGAAGTTTGTCGCCTCCTTAGTAATGAATGCCTTAGCCATCGATGCATCAATTCTACGTTTATTTTTACATTTTTCTCATACCCTCTTCTGCATCCTCTCAATTGTGTAGCACCAAAGATTTTGCACGCCCCCCAATCTTGCCTCGGTTGGGAGATGCAAAATCAAGTGCTGCATTGGATTAAAGAAGCCCGACGGAAAGATCTTCTCTAACTTGTAGATCAACTCCGGTGCCAACTCTTCCATTTCTTCTAGCAGGCCAGGCGATAGTTCTTTCACACAAAGAACACAGAAGAAATAGCTCAGCTCTGTCAGTACTAGCCATTCATCCTCAAAGATGAAGGCATGCAACATCACGGCATTACCCGCTCAATCCATATGTGCCAATCATGACTCTTGAGACCAAATATCTTCAATTTATCAAGACTCGCTCCCCTCTTTAGATTCGCTGCATACCCATCGGGGAACATAAACTGCCGTGGGCACATAATTACCCATCGGGGAACATAAACTGTAACCATGAACATGTGTATCACTACTATCAAGATTTAGTAAAAATAGACCACTCATCAAGGGTGCATGACCATAAAAGATATTATTCATATAAATAGAACAACCATAATGTTCATGCTCAATGCTAGCACCAAATAACAATTATTTAGGTCTAAAACTAATCCCGAAGGTAGATGTAGAGGTAGTGTGCCGACGGGGATCACATCGACTTTGGAACCATTTCCCACACACATCATCACCTCGTCCTTAGCCAATCTTCGCTTAATCCGTAGCCCCTGTTTCGACTTGCAAATATTAGCAACAGAACCAGTATCAAATACCCAGGCGCTACTGCGAGCATTAGTAAGGTACACATCAATAACATGTATATCAAATATACCTTTCACTTTGCCATCCTTCTTCTCCGCCAAATACTTGGGGCAGTTCCGCTTCCAGTGACCAGTCCCTTTGTAGTAGAAGCACTCAGTCTTAGGCTTAGGTCCAGACTTGGGCTTATTCACTTGATCAGCAACTTGCTTGCCGTTCTACTTGAAGTTCCCCTTCTTCCCTTTACCCTTTTTATTGAAACTGGTGGTCTTGTTGACCATCAACACTTGATGCTCCTTCTTGAGTTCTACCTCCGCAGCCTTTAGCATTGAGAATAGTTCATCACGAAGCTCTTGTAGCTTGGTGGGAGTGATTGAAGAACTCTGTCAATGACACTATCATCAGGAAGATTAACTCCCACCTGAGTCAAGTGGTTGTGGTACCCAGACATTCTGAGTATATGTTCACTGATAGAACTCTTCTCCTCCATTTTGCAGCTGTAGAACTTATTGGAGACTTCATATCTCTCAATCTGGGCATTTGCTTGAAATATTAACTTCAACTCTTGGAACATCTCATATACTCCATGACGTTCAAAATGTTATTGAAGTCCCGGGTCTAAGCCATAAAGCATGGCACACTGAACTATTGAGTAGTCATCAGCTTTGCTTTGCCAGACGTTCATAACATCTGGTGTTGCTCCTGCAACAGGTTTGACACCTAGCGGTGCTTCCAGGACGTAATTCTTCTGTGTAGTAATGAGGATAATCCTCAAGTTACGGACCCAGTCCGTGTAGTTGCTACCATCATCTTTCAATTTAGCTTTCTCTAGAAATGCATTAAAATTCAATGGAACAACAACATGGGCCATCTATCTACAACAACATAGACATGCAAAATACTATCAGGTACTAAGTGCATGATAAATTAAAGTTCAGTTAATCAAATTACTTAAGAACTCCCACTTAGATAGACATCCCTCTAATAATCTAAGTGATCACATGATCCATATCAACTAAACCATGTCCGATCATCACGTGAGATGGAGTAGTTTACAATGGTGAACATCACTATGTTGATCATATCTACTATATGATTCACGCTCGACCTTTCGGTCTCAGTGTTCTGAGGCCATATCTGCATATGCTAGGCTCACCAAGTTTAACCCGAGTATTCCGTGTGTGCAAAACTGGATTGCACCCGTTGTATGTGAACGTAGAGCTTATCACACCCGATCATCACGTGGTGTCTCGACACGACGAACTGTAGCAATGGTGCATACTCAGGGAGAACACTTATACCTTGAAATTTAGTGAGAGATCATCTTATAAAGCTACCGTCGAACTAAGCAAAATAAGATGCATAAAGGATAAACATCACATGCAATCAATATAAGTGATATGATATGGCCATCATCATCTTGTGCCTTTGATCTCCATCTTCAAAGCACTGTCAGGATCACCATCGTCACTGGCTTAACACCTTGATCTCCATTGAAGCATCGTTGTCATCTCGCCAACTATTGCTTCTCCTACTATAGCTACCTCTTAGTGATAAAGTAAAGAAATTACATGGCAATTGCATTTCATACAATAAAGCGACAACCATATGGCTCCTGCTAGATGCCGATAACTCTGTTACAAAACATGATCATCTCATACAATAAAATTTAGCATCATGTCTTGACCATATCACATCACAAAATGCCCTACAAAAACAAGTTAGACGTCCTAAACTTTGTTGTTGCAAGTTTTACGTGGCTGCTACGGGCTGAGCAATAACCGTTCTTACCTACGCATCAAAAACCACAACATGGTATAGTGATTGCTTTTTGATCTTTTGAAAGAACCCTGTCCATTGAATCCGATTCAACTAAAGTTGGAGAAACTGACACCCACTAGCCACCTGTGTGCGAAGCACGTCGGTAGAACCAGTCTTGCGTAAGCGTACGCGTAATTAGGTCTGAGTTGCTTCATCCAACAATACCGCTGGATCAAGAATCAACTAGTGATGGCAAGCAATATCTATATACCAACACCCAAAACTACTTTGTGTTCTACTCGTGCATATAACATCTACATATAGACCTGGCTCGGATGCCACTGTTGGGGAGCACAGTAATTTCAAAAAAATTCCTATGCACACGCAAGATCCATCTAGGTGATGCATAGCAACGAGAGGGGAAGAGTGTTGTCCATGTACCCTCGTAGACCGTAAGAGCAAGCGTTATGACAATGCGGTTGATGTAGTCATACGTCTTCACGATCTGACCGATCCTAGCACCGAAGGTAAGACACCTCCGCGATCTGCACACGTTCAGCTCGGTGACGTCCTGTGAACTCTAGATCAAGCCGAGTGTCGAGGGAGAGTTTCTTCAGCACGACAACATGATGATGATGATGATGAAGCTACCGGCACAGGGCTTCGCCTAAGCACTGCAACGATATGACCGAGCTGGAAATCTGTGGAGGGGGCACCGCACACGGCTAAACAATCAACTTGGGTGTCTATGGGGTGCCCCTCTCCCGTATATAAAGGAGTGGAGGAGGGGGAGGGCCGGCCCCTCTATGGCGCGCCCAAGGGGAGTCCTA
>NC_041392.1:309699919-309753757 GCF_002162155.2 Triticum dicoccoides | reverse complement strand
ATTGCTATATATGCATCGGTTTTGAATTGTGTCTTTGGTCAATAGTTGGGTTGCCCGGCTCCTGTGCTTGCCTCCTATGTCCTGCTTTGTTCGGCTAGGTGTGCAAAGGGAGAACCACTGCGATTGTGCTTCCAGCTTGAATGGTTAAGCACCTCAGTGGAGAAAGACGAAAACTGACTGTCACAATGGGCAAAAATTGGTCAGCGATCCAATGGCGGTGTCAAACTATAGATCAATACCGATTACCCCATGATAAATGATGGGCCTTTCATAACATTGGCCGAATTTTTAATGGCTAAACTTTAGTCGGTGCCGAACACTAACCGGAGGCTCGTAGCTAGCTTCCCCAGTTTAAAGCTCCTATAACTAAGTGAAAGTTATAAAGCCGCATATCTGATTGCCTTGTTTCCGCTAAGACAGCCGCCTCCGGGCACCAAGACGTCGGCTAAGGGTTGTCTTGTTACTACGGAAGCACCCTACGTAGCATCTACAAAGGGATAGAAGCCGACGATGGGCCACTTTCAAATGATAAACGCTCGCAACGGAGTCAAAATAAATATCATCAGCGTTTGTATTCATTATACAAGCGTTGCCTTCCGTAATTATCGTTATAGTGCCCTAAATATGCATCAATTTGACATAAGATTTTGGCCAAGCTGGGTTGCCTGGCTCCTGTGCTTACCCCTACATTCTCGATTGTTCGGCTAGGCAGTAAAGGGAGCACCTCTGTGATTGTTACTACCGGGTCATCCGAGTTAGTACCTCATACTGGGTGAAGCCGAAAGCTAGCAATCTTAAAGGATATAATTGGTCGGAATGACGGAAGTGAAAATTTAGGTTCGCTAAATACCACATAGTTCGGGAACTTTCCCCAGACTAAATCCTCAATATTTTTCTCCCACATTGATCGGAGGTGAGGTTTCATGATCATGGTCGGCATGACAATCCAAAGAAAGGAACCGATAGCGGGACTATTTTCTTTGGAAGATGTTTCTTACATTAAATACTAATATAACATTCTCTTCGCATACCTTTGTCTATAAAACCGCATGGCCGGATTGCCTTGTTTGTCGTAAATCTTTGCCCTCATAAAGGCTTTATAAAGTGGGACAAACACTCCCCAGCTACTGGCCGAGGAAGTTGAAGATCACGGTCGGTCAACAAAGTTTTGTACAATGCAGATCCGAGCATTAATGATGTAGAGTACTTGGATACATAGAATCATTACACATAATTTGTGATTTTACTCCAGACATCAATCCTTAATTCGGCCACTCATGCCCACATTAAGGCTCGGGGGCTACTAGGCTTCGGGCTTATAATTTACTAATATGAAAGGGGCACATCGACCCCCTGATCTGGTGTTGCCACCCGACCAGTGTCTCGGGGGCTACTGCATTGCCTATTCAATACAGAAAATTCAAAGTGCTCAGTGTTCGGCTTGACCGAACTATGGGCAAACGCATCTTCGGATAACAATAGGTACCATTTGGGACTTATCTGGCATCAAGCTAATATATTATGGTGACTTCTCAAAACCCTCTCTTAAGGGCCCGTCCGCCGATCACTATCTCCTCTAATGTGCATCTCGGATTTTTGGCCGACACACACCTTGAGGGCTACTGGCTATACATCTTGGCAGAGAATACATTGCACAAATCGGAATTAAATCCATAGAGGGCATCTTCGGCATTAAGCTCAGTTGAAACCATTTAACTTTTTCAACACTGAGGTAATCTATGACACCTCGAATACAGTCTGGTGTTGGATCTCGGATACATTTCGGCGTTGGAGCTCGGATACATCCTTGCGTTGGAGCTCGGAAGCAGTCCAGCGTTGGTGCACGGCTGCAAAAGATACCTCGAATACAGTCCGGCATTGGAGCTCGGAAGCAAGAGGATACCGCCACACGGGAACAATTTCAAACCCGAGGTGTGGCATAAAAATAACAAGGCATTGATAAAGGCCAAGAACTTAAAGGGGCTCCTCTAATACCCGATGTGTAAACTCTTTGGATTCACTTCGGCGATCCTCAAGATCAAAGATGAGAAGATTAGTTGAACTAGTTTTCAAGATCAACGATCAAAGATGAAGAATAGTTCAGAAGAATCAAGGAGCATCCCCAACTTGAAGACCGGTTCAGGGGGCTACTAACAGTGTCTTGGACTAGGGGGTACTCAACACGTCATCTCCCGAACAGGTGTATCGGGCCGAGGACCCCATGGCAGTTCACTCATGGTCCACTTCGAGCAGCCCATGCCGCATACAAGGAGGATTCCACAAGACTTGGCGCCCAAGACAAGGACTCATCTAAACCCTAGGTGTCTGGTGTGTTATATAAATCGAGGCCAGGCTAGTCAATAGAACATCTTATATTCATTAGATCAATCTCGTCGTAGATACATGTACCCTGTACGACACCCCATACGAATACAATCAAAAGGAGGACGTAGGGTTTTACCTCCATGAAGAGGGCCCGATCCTGGGTAAAATCCCGTGTCCATGTTACCATTGAGGGAGTCCTGGATTAGGGGGTCCTCGGACAGCCGGACTATATCCTTCGGCCAGACTATTGGACTATGAAGATACAAGATTGAAGACTTCGTCCCGTGTCCGGGTGGGACTCTCCTTTGCGTGGAAGGCAAGCTTGGCAGTTCGGATATGTAGATCTCCTCCCTTGTAACTGACTCTGTGTAACCCTAGCCCCCTCCGGTGTCTATATAAACCGGAGGGTATAGTCCGTAGGACAAGAATAATCATAATCATAGGATAGCTTCTAGGGTTTAGCCTCTACGATGTGGTGGTAGATCAACTCTTGTAATACTGATATCATCAAGATCAATCAAGCAGGACGTAGGGTCTTACCTCCATCCATAGGGCCCGAACCTGGGTAAACATTGTGCCCCCTGCCTCTTGTTACTATCCGCCTTAGACGCACAGTTCGGGACCCCCTACCCAAGATCCGTCGGTTTTGACACCGACATTAGTGCTTTCATTGAGAGTTCCACTGTGTCGTCACCGTAAGGCTTGATGGCTCCTTCGATCATCGGCAACGATGCGGTCCAGGGTGAGGTTTTTCTCCCCGGACAGATCTTCATATTCGGCGGCTTCGTACTACGGGCCAACTCGCTTGGCCATATGGAGCAGATCGAGAGCTACGCCCCTGGCCATCAGGTCAGGTTTGGAAACTTAAACTATACTGCCGACATCCGCGGAGACTTGAACTTCGACGGATTTGAGCCCGTGTCAGGTGCGCTGCACAGTCACGACGAGCATGACTTAGCTCGGCCGTCGGATGGTGTTCGGGAGATTACACTTGTGGCTACTCCGACCCTCAATCTAGAGCAGCTCGGGCCGTTCGAGGATGGGTGGATGGACCCCGCCACGGAGGCTGCACACCCAGCGGTGATAGAGCCGAATACTGACTTCACGCCCTATAAGACCAGTGTTGCCGGACCCTTGGATTCGTCCTCGGCCACAGGCTCCGAACCGCCTGCGTCCGTGCCTATCGAATCTAATTGGGCACTGATCATGGAGTTTACCTCCACGGATATCTTTCAGCACTCGCCCTTGGCCGACGTACTAAATTCATTGAGGTCTCTCTCCTTGTCAGGAGACCCTTGGCCGAACTATGTCTGGCTTGAATGGGAAGCGGACGACAAAGAAATTCATTCCCCACCTGCCACCCCCTTAATAGCCACTGTCGATGACTTAACCGACATGCTTGATTTCGGCTCCGAAGACATCGACGGTATGGACGACGATGCAGGAGAAGAACGGGAACCACCGCCCACAGGGCGCTGGACAGCCACCTCATCATATGATATATACATGGTGGACACCCCCAAAGAAAGCGATGGCAATAAGGCAACAAAAAATAATCCCCTCGAGAAGCAATTTAAGCACCGGCGTCATCGGCGTCGCTCTAAGCCCCGCCATAGCAAAAGCAGCAATACCGGCACAAGAGACAATAATGCTGCGGACAGTGCTGAAGACGAAGACAATCCCCTCCAACCAGACTTCGAGTAGGAGGATGGGCAAGCTAGCCCCAAGGAACAAGTAGCAGACGGAGAATCAGAGGATGACAATTACATGCCCGTCTCCAATGACGAGGTGAGCCTCGGCGATGAAGAATTTATCATGCCTGAGGATCCCGTCGAACAGGAGCGCTTCAAGCGCTAGCTTATAGCCACAGCAAAAAGCCTGAAGAAAAAGCAACAGCAGCTTCAAGCTGATCAAGATTTGTTAGAGGATAGATGGACCGAGGTACTGGCAGCCAAGGAATACGGACTCGAGCGCCCAACCAAAAGTTACCCAAAGCGCAGGTTGCTACCCCAACTTGAGGAGGAAGCATTAAAGCCTACACCACCAGCGTATGATGCGGCTGACCTGCCACCTCGTGGCCGAGACAAAGCGGCATATCAGCTTGAAGTCTAGACCGCACCCCGTCGCCAGTCAAACAAAAATACCAAGGCCCGGGGTAACACGCAGGACCTGCGAGAAGTATTGGAAAACAAATCGGGACATAAAAGATTGATCTACGGATCATGGGGGCGTGCCCCAACACGCGACGACAACCGTCACGCCGGATATAGTAAAAGCAAATCCAGCCAGGCCGAACACAGCATACAAGACTCGTATGAACTGCTCGTGATAAAGCCCGGCACAGAGGCGCCGCACACCCCCTATGCTTCACTAATGAAGTAATGAATCATGAATTCCCAGAAGGGTTTAAACCCGTAAACATTGAATCATATGACGGCACCACAGACCCCGCGGTATGGATAGAGGATTTCTTCCTCCACATTCACATGGCCCGCGGGGATGATCTACACGCCATCAAGTATCTCCTACTAAAGCTCAAAGGGCCAGCTCGACATTGGCTGGATAGCTTGCCGGCAAACTCCATCGGAAGCTGGGAGAACCTGGCAGACGCATTCCTGGACAACTTCCAGGGCACTTATGTGTGGCCACCGAATGCTGACGATTTAAGTCCATAACACAGCAGCCCGGAGAGTCAGCCAGGAAATTCTGGACTCGGTTCCTAATTAAAAAGAACCAAATTGTCGACTGTCCGGATGCCGAAGCCCTAGCGGCCTTTAAACATAACATCCATGACGAGTGTCTCGCCCGACATCTCGGCCAAGAGAAGCCAAAATCCAGGCAGCCCTCACGACACTCATGACCCGCTTTTACGCGGGCAAAGATAGCTGGTTGGCCCGTAGCAACATCACAGCAAGCAACCCTAGCACATCAGAAGCCAGAGATAGCAATGGCAAACCACGACGAAACAAACAAAAGCGCCGCAAAAATGGTGGAAACGCCGAAGATACGACAATCAATGCCGGATTTAAGGGCTCTACGTCCAGTCAGCGGGACAGGCCACTCACAAATGACAATTCAGGTCCGTCCAGTCTGGACCGCATACTTGACCGCCCATCCCAAATTCATGGCACCCTAGGAACACCAGCCAATCATACCAACAAAGAATGTTGGGTCTTCAAACAAGCCGGCATGTCAGGTGCCAAAAACAAAGATAAGGGTTCTCAAAGCGACGATGGCGACGAGGAGCCCAGATCACCGAGTACAGGAGGGCAAAAGAAATTTCCCCCACAAATCCAAACGGTGAATGTGGTAAACGGCACCTACACTCCCAACCTGGACCAGACGCACACCCTTAGGGATGTCGACTTAACGGAACCAGTCGTCCCACAATTTAAACTAGGGTCGATCACCTTCAACCGCACGGATCATCCAATTAATACTAATCAGGGCAATCCAGCCGCACTAGTCCTCGACCCAATAATTGACGGGTTCCACTTCACGCTAGTCCTTATGGACGGAGGTAGCAGTCTATACCTGCTTTACCAGGACATAGTGCGCAAGATGAGCATCGATCATTTGGTGATCAAGCCCAGTAAAACCACCTTCAGCGGTATTATACCAGGTGTGGAGGCCTGCTGTACAGGCTCCATCGCCCTTGAGGTAGTCTTCGGATCACCATACAATTACCGTGTCGAAGAGTTAATCTTCGACATCGTCCCCTTTCGCAGTGATTATCAGGCACTGCTCGGACGAACTACGTTCGCTCGATTCAACGCAGTCCCACATTATGCCTACCATAAGCTCAAGATGCCCGGTCCGCGCGGCGTCATCACGGTTAATGGCAAGGCTTAATTTTCCCTCGGTACCAAGGAGTATACCGCTGCTTTAACAGCAGAAGCTACAAGTAGCACCTTCCAACCGAACCTCGATTCAACGGCCCGACTCCTAGACACCGCTAAAGGACTTCGAAATACTTCGCGGCAGGATAGCCCGGCTCGTCCAGAGCTCAATTAAACACTCCGGTGAAAGCCAGGACAGGCCACATACCGCGGCTCAACCGCTTTGTGGCACACACGCATTTCTTACATTTTGTTTGCAGGTTGAACTTTGCGTAGACCAGGACTGGCGATATGGAAGCAGCTCAAACGCGCAAGGGAATCCTTAGATATTCCCCACGATGACCATACGGCTATACTCCGGATCCGCACACAGCTTCTTCCCCCTGGTCTCAGCAGGTTCCACGGTCATATTTCTTTTTTACCACATTACCTGTACTCACACGCATCGACGTACTATTCAAATACAACATGTGGATTTATATAATGTTTATCTTCTGTTATTTCTTATTGAAATCCTTTTATCAAGTGGCATCCGTACACCGCGATATGCTTTAAATATGCCAGGGGCTTACTTTTACCCATAATACGACAATAAAGTCCGAACACCTTCATGGAAGTTCGGCACCCCAAACTTATAGCATTATATGCATCAGCTCCAAATCATGTCTTGGGTCAAATGTTGGGTTTGCCTGGCTCCCATGTTTCGCTACCTTACGTTCTGCTATATCGGCTAAGGCGGCACAGGGAGAACTACTGCGATTGTGTCCCGGTTCTTCCGGACGAGCACCTCACTAGAGAAAGCCGAAAACTGACTGTCATGATATGGCGAGACCTGGTCAGCTGTTCGAGAGGTTGTAAAATCTTTATGGATTTCTCCCGCATAATGCCATAACCAATGCAACATGCGATGGATCAGCCTTTCTTCCGATCAGGTGCTTATATAGCCCCTCGTACGGTCTTTCGAACACCAGGGGCTGCGCCTACCTTCCTTTTATAAAGCTCCTATGGCTAAGTGAGAGTGATAAAGCCCTATAGTCCGATTGCCTGGTTCATTGTGCTGAACACCTCCTTCGAAGGACCCAAAAATGGGATAAAGAGTGATCAGGTTTATCCCGAACACCCCCGTACTTCCTACGCGGGGGCAGAAGCCGACGACTGGCCAACTCTCAGGTTTAATATATAAAATGGCCGCGCAGGAGGATACACTTTTATATAAATAATAGAAATGACCTTGTTCAACATTACAAAGGACAACATGATTGTATTCATGGAAATATATTATCCTTGGTGCATTGCTCCGCCGCTAGGCAGGATCCTTTTAGGACACTTTCATAATATAATTCGGGCTTGCGGTGCTCCTTCCCCTCTGGCGGTTCCCCGGCCATCTTGTTTTCAGCATCCATCTTCCCCCAGTGCACCTTTGCACGGGCGAAGTCCATTCGCGCACCCTCTATACAGACCGACCGCTTGATGACGTCAAGTCGGGGGCAGGCTCTCACAAGCCCATTCACGATCAGGAAGTAGCTGCCCGGAATCGGCTCGGCAGGCCATAGCCGGATAATCAAATCCTTCATGGCTAGTTCGGCCGCCCTATGCAGTTCGATCAGCTGTTTCAGTTGGTCGGCAAAAGGCACCAGATAATACGGTGCCAGATACTGCGACCAGAAGAGCTTATCCATAGTGTTCCCTCCTTCGGCCCAGTAGAATTGGGTGACATCTGAGATGCTGCGGGGCAGTTCCGCAAATACCCCTGGAGAAATCTGAACTCAAAATTAGATACATGATTTTCTCCTCAAATACTTGCTTTACATGGAAAAAAGCCTTACCCGCCGCGATTGTCCTCGCCTCTTGGATCTCCTGCAGGGCGCCTTGGGTTTCCCCCTGGGAATCGCGCGCGACCTGATGAGCCCTGGCGAGTTCGGATTCTTTCTCTGTTAAACTCTGCTCCAAGGTCTCACATTTCTTCATGGACTCTTGAAGATCCTGCTCAGCTTCAATAACCCTGGCCTCATGCTTCTCACGAAGAGCATGCTCTGCGGCTGCCTTTTCCTCGGCCTCGGCAACAACCCTCCTCAGAGCCTCGACTTCGGTCATCGCCCCTAGCGCAAATAATGAAACATATGTTATCATACTGAGAATTTGTTAGCACTGAATGCGAACAAGGGTCGCGCATACCTTGTTTATCCTCCAACTGCCTTTTCAACTGGCCAAGTTCTTCTTTGGCCCGCTCCAGAATTTGATTCAGTCCAGAGACCTCCGCAACATGAGAGGCAGAAGCCGCTTCAGACGCCTGCTTATAAAAGAAGAGAGATAGATGTCATCAAGTGAGTCTTCCTGCGAAAATAAAATTGATCCTCTGTCCGGTCCTTTCTTGACCGAATAGTGTATCAGGGGCTACTATCCATACTATGACACTCTTCGAAACCTCATAAAACATACCTCAAAGCCTCTTATAAGGCTGATAGAGGCTTCATTCAGTCCACTCTCAGCAGACTGAATCTCCTTAATCACCGCACCCATCAGGGCACGATGTTCATCGATGATGGAGGCGCTCTTCAGCGCCGCCAACAAAACATCCGACACCTCTAGCTGGACAGAGATTGCCGGTGGAACAGGCACGCCCCCTCCAGCTGAGGGAGGCCGCCTGCTTGATTCGGGAGCCGTATTGGTCTCCGGAATTGCGTCCGGCTGGGAGCCGAATTCAAGATGGCTCCCGCTGTCGACTCCCATGGGAATCTTCTCCCCCATGTCTCCGGCCCCCGAAGTTTGACCTCCAGGCGCCGCTTTCACAATCTCTTCCCCCCTCCTTGGCCGGGGTCCCTCTGGGACGAAGCCTCTTTGTTATGCACATATTTGGGGGAAGGGGCCTTCGGGGGCGTCCCACTCTACAGCATCCGAGCTCAGCGAATCCTCTGATGAGGATCATTCGGTGTGGGACCTCGCCGGACTACAGAAAATATAGCTCAGGTTAAAATATTATGCCATGACGAGTCTGGACGCATAAGCGTGTTTGGACCCTATACTCACGAATTCACTAGGGGATGGGCCCTAGGATCCCACGTCGGGCTGCTATCGGCGGCGGCAGTGGACTCTTCCGGAAGAGGAGCTTTTCCCCTTTTAGGCGACTCGGCCTCCAAGTGTATGGAGGCCGCCCTCTTCTTTCTTCCCCCCGCTGGGGATTCATCTTCCTCCTCCTCGTCGTCCTCTTCGGAGACAGAACGGACATTGGAGCCTTTGGATATTGTGTCCGAAGTGCCACGGCGACGAAGGCCGCCCCGGGTCTTTTGGGCCTCCTTCTCGGCCTTCTTCTTCGGCGCCTTGTACGGCGCCGGGACAAACATCTTCGTCAGAAGTGGGCCGGCCGGTTCTTCTGGCAACGGGGCCGGACAGTGGATCCGCCCCGCCTTCTTCGTCCAGCCCTAGGGGAGTTGAGGAAAACACATTGAGCATTTCCCTTGGGTTATGTGGGTAAAACGCGTAAAAACTTACTAAGCTTGCAGGGCGGGATAGTTGATACCCGCGGTCCTCGGCCGAGTCCGGCCATGATTTGCCGGACTTGAAAAGCACCTTCCAGATGTCTTCGCGCGAGGAGCCAAAGAGCTTTCACAGGGTCTGGTGCTTGGCTGAATCGAATTCCCAGAGATTGCAAGTCCGGTGCTAACAAGGCAGGATCCGGCGAACTAACATCACCTGGACTACATTGACAAGTTCGATTTTCTTGTCTTCCATATCTTTAACGCGCGTCTAGAGCATAGACAGTTCGTCGGACGAAGACCAGTTCAGGCCCTTCTTGGGCCAGGACGTAAGCCGCAGAGGGGCTCCGGATCGGAACCCTGGAGCAGCGGCCCATTCCGTGTCGTGCGGCTCAGTAATGTAAAACCACTGCTGTTGCCACTCTTTGACGGAATCATTAAAGGCACCTGTTGGCCATGTGACGTTGGGCATCTTGCTCACCATGGCGCCCTCGCACTCGGCATGCTCGCCGCTCACCACCTTGGGCTTCACATTAAAGATCCTCAGCCATAAGCCGAAGTGTGGCGAGATGCGGAGAAAAGCCTCGCACACGATGATGAATGTCGAGATGTTGAGGAAGGAATTGGGGGATAGATCATGAAAATCGATCCCATAATAATACATGATGCCACGGACGAAAGGGTGGGGGGGGGGAAACCTAGCCCACAGACAAAGTGAGGGAGGAATACAACCCTCTCTTGGGGTTCCGGAGTGCGAACGATCTGTCCCGCAGTCGGGAGATGGTGGCCGATTTTTTGGGCCAATTACCCGGCCTCTCGAAGCTTTTTGATATGCTTCTCCTAGATGGTAGAGGCCATCCACTTGCCTCCTGCTCTGGATCCGGACATTTTCAGAAGGCCTTTGTGGGCGGAGAAGACGAACGCTCGGGCGTTGGAGCTTGGGCGAGGGGGAATGGGCAGGGAAGAAGAAGGCGTGGGTGAAAAGGAGGAGTCATTGTCCCTTTATAAGGGCGGAAGAAACTATGTGCCTCCCCACTTGCCTGGTAAACTTGCTTATTCCCCAAGCGTCGTAATTGATGGCGCGGTTGGGTTACCCACACCCATATTGACGAGAATCCCATGATAAGGGGACACGATCGCTGCTTCAACAAGACGTGCCACGAAAACCGCCTCGCAATATGTGTAGTAGCTGGTTGAGAAAAACGGTTCAAATAATGACCGGGCCATGGTGTGATGTCACGTTATGAAAAGTTGTCAGCAGATTAGATTCGTGGAAATATGATACTCTCTACGGTGGTATGTGGAATTTGTTTTGCAGAGCCGGACATGATCCTTGTGTTCAAAAATCTTCTATGGAGTATTCGGAGGAGGAACCCTCTTTGCAATGCGAAGACAATCTGCGTGCCGGACTCATCGTCATTGAAGCCAGGTTCAGGGGCTACTGAGGGAGTCCTGGATTAGGGGGTCCTCGGACAGCTGGACTATATCCTTCAGCCGGACTATTGGACAATGAAGATACAAGATTGAAGACTTAGTCCCGTGTCCGGGTGGGACTCTCCTTTGCGTGGAAGGCAAGCTTGGCAGTTCAGATATGTAGACCTCCTCCCTTGTAACCAACTTTGTGTAACCCTAGCCCCCTCCAGTGTCTATATAAACCGGAGGGTTTAGTCCGTAGGACAACAACAATCATAATCATAGGCTAGCTTCTAGAGTTTAGCCTCTACGATCTCGTGGTAGATCAACTCTTGTAATACTCATATCATCAAGATCAATCAAGCAGGACGTAGGGTATTACCTCCATCGAGAGGGCACAAACCTGGGTAAACATTGTGTACCCTGCCTCCTGTTACCATCCGCCTTAGACGTACAGTTCGGGACCCCCTACCCGAGATCCGCCAGTTTTGACACCGACAACCATTGCTCCAAGATGCCTAGCTTAGGACCCCTACTACGAGATATGCCAGATATATAACCAACACCTGGCGACTTTGAAAAATTTCAATGTAACTCGGCTGGCGACCCTTGTGTTGAATGTATGACATGTGCCAGGAGTGCCAACCTTGGGCCAAGTATGCTGGTGAAGCTGAAAGCCATCTATTCCTTGAAGGAAAAAATATATGCTGGAAGTCTTCGTACTCTTGTGGCTGCCTCAAATGGCAAGAAACCACCACAGCTTATCAAAGATGTACTGGATCAGTTATCAAAAATGCCCCCAAAATTTGAAGAACTAAAGATGTCAGCCGCTCGTGCAGGAGCAATAACTTCACTAAGTTGGGCCAACACGTATCAAACAGAGCTGGGCCCTCAAGATATGGCTGGCGGGTTTCCAGAATATAAAGATGACAGGTCTGTATTCAGTGAAGCAGATTATGCTAAGTGTATCAGGGAAATGCGGCCATTGGTGTGTCAACTTGCACAATAACTTGATCTGAAGAGTACCAGCCGGCTTATGAGAGCAACAACACTCGAATCAAGGCGCCTTCCTTTGACATTGTAGATATGAGTCCTCAAAGGAGTAACCATATTTTTGCCCCTGATATAGACCCTTCCTCTGTCATCAACGATGAAGCAATCTTTGAGACTTTAACTGGTGTCGACTGGACCTCGGACTATCTTCAGATCAGAAACAAAGAAGAGCCGGCTCAGGATGACCCAGGGACCTCTACTACAGGGCACCAGCAAGATGTTAATCCGAAGAGCACCAACCCAGATGGCACAGAGGCCGGCTCAAAGGAGTAACATAACTCCTAAAAACTTTGCGTGAAACTTTTGGGCTCAACCAAAGCCTTGTAATAGGCTTAGTTAAAAACACTTCGTGCACCTCTTTTTAAATGATGATCCAGCAACTGCATTATTAATCCTTCTTGGATTTTTGATATAATCTGATATGCATCCTTTTGTTGCACCACCCATTGAACAAGGGAGCCCATCTGATATTTTGATGTATAGGTTGTAAGGGGTTGTAATAATAACCCAACAATTCTTATAATGGCGACCTATAGTCACAATATTTATTACTCAGAAGCAATAACGGGTTAATAACCTGATGACTGATGGTCATCAAAATCTTGAGGTGATAACCTAGTGGCTCATGGACATAATAAGCTCAATACTGATCAATGCTAACATGGACTTCCTTTGACCCGGAGACGTATAGTCTGCATATAAATATGATCAAGAGCGTAAAATTCCTGCAAAGACAGAAATAGGGAATACAAATATGTATATCTCAATATTTAAAAGTTGGCCTTTAAGGCTCGACAAAAGACTGGCCTTTAAGGCTCAGATCGTGCTTCAATGAAGCTTGGCTTGATAGCCTTAATTTACTTTTACTTCCCATAAGCCGGCTTTCACATGACATAAGCCGCCGTTTTAACCTTGACTAGTTCAAGGACATAAAAGATTGACTGTCAAGAGTACGGCAGGTCCCTTTCGGAGAAGCAACAAGCAAACATGTGAGTTTATCCTCGCTTTCTATAAGTCGGATCTCACATGACATAAGCCGCCGTTTTAACCTTGACTAGTTCAGGGTCATAAAAGGGTGACTGTCAAGAGTACAACGGGTGACCTGTTGGAGTAGTATCAAGCACACATGCAAGTTTAACCCATATAGTGGCGTTTATATGCCATTCAAGAGGGTAAGATAGCTAAAATCGGTGAGTTGGAAGCCCCCAAGTGACCTTATGATCAATTAATGAAAGACCCATGCACAATATATGAGATGAAATGACAGAGGCCCCGAGTTTCAGGGATGCCGACTTTATTACGTTGATCATAAAAGATATAGACATTGATATGTATGTACAATGATTGGAGCCAGTGGCTCAAGTATAGTAAGGCCGTAGATGAGCAATATTCCAAGGCCTGTTGGTCTCCTCAGAGGTACGTGATTTATTGTGTTCACGATGTTGATGAGATAATATGACCCGTTGTTGAGATTTTGTTGACCACAAAAGGCCCTTCCTAGAACGCCCAACGTCGAACTCTGCGGCTATGATAGCGCTGCAGGTCTTGTTGGTAAATCGCCGATCGAGCTGCTGCGAGACACGTTCTTCAACCAAGGCACCTAGAGCATTTTGACACACCGTCTTGTTTTATGATCCAACGTAAGCCGCCACGCTGGGCAAGTCATGACGAATATCACTTGGGAGAACCACCTCTGCACCATAGACTAGGAAGAAGGGCGTGTAGCCTGTTGACCTTTTGGGGGTGCTCTTGATACTCCAAAGGACTGCAGGAAGCTCTTCAACCCAACAACCCGGTGTATGTTCCAAAGGAACTATGAGCCGGGGTTTGATCCCTCGTAATATCTCATGGTTAGCACATTCTGCCTGACCATTGGACTGTGGATGAGCCACCAAGGATACATCAGGAAGGATGTGTTCTCATTGACAGAACTCCTTCATAGCACCTTTAGACAGATTTGTCCCATTATCAGTGATGATACTATGAGGATAACCAAAGCGGAAGATCAACTTTTTCACAAACTGAACTGCAGCCGCTGCTTCACAATTGCTAACTGGCTCTGCTTCAATCCACTTCGTAAACTTATCAACTGCCACCAAAAGGTGGGTCTTTTGTCTTTAGACCACTTGAACGGCCCGACCATATCAAGCCCGCAGACCACAAATGGCCAAGTGATTGGGATCGTCCGCAACTCCTGAGCTGGCACATGACCTTGTCGTGCAAACTTCTGGCATCCATCACACTTGCTAACAATGTCCTCTGCATCAGCATGAGCCGTCAACCAGAAACCGTGATGAAAAGCCTTAGCCACTAAAGATCATGACCCGACATGATGACCACAATCACCTGCATGAATTTCTTGTAGGATTTATCAGCCTTCTTCAGGGGAAACACGGCGTTGGAAGTTGGAACACACCAGTCACACTACATCTGTGTAACTCGCCATTGACAATGGTTATGGACTTAGACCGCCTTGTGATTTGTCGTGCCAAATTTTCATCTTCTGGCAACTCACCTTGAGTCATGTAAGCTAGATAAGGCACCGTCTAATCTAGAATAGCATGCAGAGCTGCCACAACCCGTCCTTCTGGGTCAGGAACAGCCAGGTCTTCCTCCGATGGTAATTTGACAGAAGGGTTATGCAAGACATCAAGGAACACATTGGGAGGAGCCGGCTTATGCTGAGACCCAAGACAGGACAACGCATCAGCGGCCTCATTTTTCTGCCAGTCTATGTGATCCAGCTGATAACCTTTAAATGGACTGGCAATATTATTCATCGCTTGACGATAAGCCGCCATTATCAGGTCTTTTGAATCCCACTTCCCTGATACTTGTTGTGCAACAAGTTCTGAGTCGCCTAGACATCTGACCCGGCTCAAGTTCATCTCCTTGGACATACATAGCCCATATAACAAAGCTTCATACTCAGTTGCATTGTTAGTATAGGGAAACATAAGCCTCAAGACATAGCAAAACTTATCACCTCCCAGGGAAGATAAAATAACGCCAGCGCCCGGGCCTTCCAATTGCCTGGATCCATCAAAATGTATCGTCCAATATGTATTTTCTGGCTTTTCCTCAGGTGTTTGTAGCTCTATCCAATCATTGATAAAGTCCACCAAAGCCTGAGATTTGATGGTTGTTCTGGGCACATATTTCAGATGATGAGGCCTAAGCTCAATTGCCCACTTAGCAACCCGGCCAGTATCTTCTCTGTTTTGAATGATATCCCCTAAGGGTGCAGAACTGACCACAGTGATCAGATGTCCAAGGAAATAATGCTTAAGTTTGCGGCTGGCCATGAACACTCCAAACACCAGCTTCTGCCAATGTGGGTATCTTTACTTGGACTCTGTGAGGACTTCACTGACATAATAAGCTGGCCGCTGGACTAGATACTCTTTGCCCGCCTCCTTGTGTTCCACGACAACCGGCACACCGACGGCTTTATTATTAGCCGCCATGTACAGGAGCAAGGGCTATTTGTCTATTGGGGCACCCAAGATGGGCGGCTCAGCCAACTATTTCTTAAGCGCTTCAAATGCTTCATCAGCAGCATCGCTTCAGATGAAGTGATCTGTCCATTTCATCATCTGATACAGGGGAGTCGCCTTGTCACCTAGGTGGCTTGTAAACCGGCTCAAGGCTGCAATACGACCCGCCATTCACTAAACATCATTGATACACGCCGGCTTAGAGAGAGAGGTAATAGCCTCAATCTTCTCCGCGTTAGCCTCGATGCCCCTTTCAAATACTAGAAAACCTAGCAATTTTCCTGCTGTCACACCAAAGACGCACTTGGCCAGGTTAAGCATCATCTTGTACACCCGGAGATTGTCAAAGCTTTCCTTCAGATCATCAAGTAAGGTTTCCTTCTTCCTTGACTTAACCACAATGCCGTCCACATAAGCATGGATGTTGCGCATAATCTATCTATGGAAGCAATTCTGAACACAATGTTGGTAAGTCGCCTGAGCACTCTTAAGCCCAAAAGGCATAGACACATAACAAAAAGCTCCAAAGGGTGTGATGAAGGATGTCTTCTCCAGATCTTCCACTGCCATCTTGATCTGATGATAACCAGAATAAGCATCCAAGAAACACAAATTCTCACAACCTGTCATGGCATCAATAATTTGGTCAATGCGAGGAGAGCAAATGGATCAGCCGGACACGCCTTGTTAAGATATGTGCAATGAACACACATACGCCAAGTGCCATTCTTCTTAAGCACAAGCATAGGGTTAGCCAACCACTGAGTGTGAAACACTTCAATTATAAACCTGGCAGCTAGGAGCCGGGCTACTTCTTCTCCAATAGCCTGACGCCTCTCCTCATTAAAACAATGGAGGAACTGGCGAACATGTTTCATCTTAGGATCAACATTAAGGTGGTGCTCAGCGAATTCACTCGGTACACCCGACATGTCAGATGGTTTCCATGAAAAGATGTCCCGACTCTCATAGATTAACTCGATGAGTGTGCTTTCCTATTTGGGATCCATCCCTGTCCCAATGGTGAACTGCTGAGAAGAATCACCAGGGATAAAGTCAACTTCTTGTGTATCCTTTGCTGACTTAAACTTGAGTGGCCGGTCTGTCTCTGTGGTAGGCTTCTTTAGAGGGGTCATATCAGCCGAGTCAACATTATCTTTATAATACTTGAGCTCCTCCTTAGCATAGGCCGACTCTGCGTAAGCCGCATTTCCTTCCTCGCACTCTAGGGTGAGTTTGCGGTCCCCAATTACGATGATCATCCCTTGTGGCCCTGGCATCTTAAGATGTAAATAGACATAACAAGGGTGAGCCATGAATTTAGCATAAGCCGGTCGTGCAAACAAGGCATGATATGGACTCTTGATCTTTACCACCTCAAACCTTAGCGTCTCTGCTCTATAATTGTACTCATCATCGAAGGACACTTCTATTGATATCTTTCTAATAGGGTAAGGCGACTTGCCATGCACCACTCCATGAAACACCGTGGAGGGCGGCTTGACGTCCTTGTCGGTCAGACTCATCCGACGAAAAGTATCATAGTACAATATGTTGATGCTACTGCCACCATCCATAAGTACCTTTGTAAATTTATAACCGCCCACTTGAGGGGCTACTACCAGGGCTAGATGACCCGGATCATCAACCCGAGGCGGGTGATCCACCCTGCTCCATGTGATCATCTTCTTTGACTACCTTACATACTCAGGCACTGCCGGCTCAACCATGTTGACTGCTCACTTATGGACCTTCTGGTCATGCTTGCACGTGTTCGTAGTGAACACATGATACTAGCCACCATTGAGCTGCTTAGGATTACTCTGTTATCCTGACTGATTGTTTTGTCATTGATTACCATGACCAGGCTACTGATTATGACCACCATGGTTACCCTGACCCTGATAGCCAGCATTTGAACTGCCACCGCCAAAACCGAAACCCTGAAAGTCAGAGCCTGACCCACCGGGTGGCCCATTACCATTACCATTATCCATCTGAAGATTCTGGTCCCTAAACTCCCTCATGATATAACAATCCTTCCAGGCATGAGAAGACGATTTGTTAGGATAGCTGTGTTTTGGAAAGGGGTCATTGAGCATTGCCTCAAGATTTATAGGCTTTCCTCCACTAAAAGGCGGCTTGCCATTACCATTACAACGTTGATTCTTGAACCCAACATTGGTGTAAGCCAAAAAATCTGACCCGCCGTCGGAGTACTTACGCTTCCCCCCATTACCTTGGTTATTCTGATTACCATGCTAAGCCAAGGCATGTTGCTGCTGGCCCTTGCCACCTCCGTTTTTCTTTCCCTTGCCAGATTTATCATCATTAGAACCTGGATTCTTTGTAGTATCAGAGTCGCCATACCTGGTGAGTACATCCATAAGCTTGCCCATGTGTGTACACTTGCATTTAAGTCGTCCTAGCTTCTACTTAAGGGGGTCAAAGTGACTGTTTTTCTCCAAGAGCAGCACAACTTGAGCAGCCCCAATACTATTCGAAGAGTGTATGATGGTCATGACCCGACGAGCCCAATGGTGGGCTGACTCATCATCTCGCTACACGCAATGGTCCAAATCAACAATTGTCATCGGCTGCTTACAATTTCCCTAATAGTTCTTGATGAAGTTGTCCTTCAATTCCGCCTAGGTATTGATAGAGTTGGGGGCAGGTTTTTAAGCATGTATGAGCCGACCCCTATAACATCACAGTAAAATACTTGGCACATACCGCATCACTAACTTCCAACATGTCCATGGCTAACTCATAGCTCTCAATCCAAGCTGTCGGCTTAAGATCCCGGTGTAGTTGGGAACCTTCCGACGACCCTTAAAGTCCTTGGGAATGCGCTCATTGTGTGAAGCCGGCACTAGACACGGTACTCCAATAGTCCTAGAATTTGATCCGGCTCCCACAGAAGCATAAGGGGTCACCGAGGGCTACTGATAAGCCCCCTGGTTAGCCGCCTCTGCCTGGCAGGCTCGTGCCTCATCCATGATTGCTTGAGCATCTATCCTCAGATTAAGGGGCGGGTACGATGTCGCTCACTACTAGAGACCGCGGGCGACTCAATATGCCGACTATAACTCTGGCTCGGGAGGGGAGTTGAGTGCACACGATCATGACTGTATGAATACTTCTCCTGCTGTGCAATCGCCATTTGAAGGAGTTCAATGGCGTTCTATGCTTCTACTGCAATGGGCGACTCACCACCTTAATGGTGATAGTATGTATGCTTTAACCACCTTAATGGGGACTGCGGTCACGATGCAAAACCAAGCGGAGCATAACACGGAGATCGCAAAGCTTAGGGAGCAGTTGACCAAGGCCCAGGAAGATATCAATGCTGAAAACGCCCGGATGGCAACAATACAGGCTCATAATGCTGACTTGGAGAGCCTTAACACCGAGGCTTGGCGTTTAAGTCTGGATCAAAACGCCTCTAATGCATTGGAGGACTGCATTGGAGGCGTTTTGATCCAGACTTAAACGCCAAGCCTCGGCGTTCAGGCTCTCCAAGTCAGCATTATGAGCCTGTACTGTTGCCATCTGGGCGTTTTCAGCATTGATATCTTCCTGGGCCTTGGTCATCTGCTCCCTAAGCTCCGCGATCTCCGTGTTACGCTCCGCTTGGTTTTGCATCGTGACCGCAGTCCCCATTTGAAGGAGTTCAATGGTGTTCTATGCTCGTAGTGGTCCGAAATACTATCACCATCGAAACAGACCGCAAGCCCACCGTTTTGAAGCTGGTAGATTGACTCCGTCTAGTCAAGGACTCATCACCTGAGTAGATGAGAGTCTCTCCTCTAGCTGCGGAATTCTCCGCAAGTTCCATACCTTGCGCGACGTGCTTCCGCCCGGCTTGAATCTGGGTGGGTTGCATGCGCCAAGCCGGCTCGACGAGGTCGGTGCAGATGTCCGTCTCAGGCTTAGATCTCACGATCTTGCCGATGAATACGTGGATTCCGGTGAAGGGGAACCGGTACCCATACTCGATTGACACTACAAAAAAATACACTTCTGTGACGATATATGTTTGTCACAGTAGGTCACGTTTTCTATCATGCATGTACATCCATGACGATTTTATGACAGAATCAAGATAGTCATAACTGTGCTGTCGTAGAAGTGTTCCATGACATTACCAAAATTATCATCACAGAAGTGTCCACTTCCATAACGATAAATCGCGCGTCATGGAAGTGCTTTCGTCAAGGGTAACCGACACGTGGCATCCATCATAACGGGTCGCCATTAAGATACCGTGTCCGGTTATGAATCCGATAACCCTCTAACAGCCACGACCAATGGTGATTTTCCACTTGTAAAATTCTTATTGGATGATGGAAACACGTGTCAGCTCCGCGTTGGCACAGATGTCACTCATCCAATGGGCGAGATGCGCCTATGATATGTTGACACGTGGGCCGGCCCAAAAGTGTCCCATAAAGATTAAATGGGCCGACCAAACTAAAGGACCACAAGATTTTGCAGACCATAATGGGCCGACCCAACTAAAGGCCAACAAGATTTTGAAGACACTACAGGGCCGGCCCAAAGAAAGCCTTTTAACGGCATGTTCGCATATAGCCAATTTATAGCTCGCTAACTCAGGGCCCATTACGGCCTATCCGAATTAGGCCCAGTAGCATCATCTGGGCCGTCCAATATGATTCCAGCCCGTTGTAACTTCCGGCCAATGTATGTCCCATGATGTCTCTCGGCCCATATGAGGCCCTTTGTAACTCTTGGCCCATTAACGGCCCATGGTGAAACTGGTCCGTAATGAATAGTGCATAGCTTTATACCCATCAATGGCCCGTTATTCCATTGGGACATTTCCAATCCGTGTTATCTTTTGGCCTTCTCAGGGCCCATTTATTCTTGGGCTCATTTCCAGCATTCGGTTACTTAGGGCCCGTTACTAGCCTTTTCTTCTTGTGGGCCAAATCCAGCCCGTGGTTACAGTCGGCCCATTTGTGGCCCATTAATCCGTTGGGCCATTTTCATAGCGTCATCAAATATGGATGATTAAAGACGGTCTGTTATGGTCGGCCCATGAACTTACGATTCCAACTCTAGCCCATTTACGGCCCATAATGCGGTCCGTTATTAGCCCATGTTTGGCCAATCGATCATACGACCCGTAGAAGGCCCATTGATGCTATGACCCGTAGAAGGCCCATTGTTTCTACAGCCTGTAGGAGGCCCACGGTCACTACAGTAAATATGTAGCCAATGGTTATTGTGGTCTAGTTTTGAAAAATAGGTTATTACGGCCACTAGCAAACCACGGAAAAAGAACTACACTAACTACAAGCAAACAAATAAACAAGACAACAAGGAAATAAATAATCAAGCAACTTACGCTAGGCTATCACGGCTATTACACATATTACATCCACTGGGCATCAAAGTTCGCCACCAGTGCAAATATAGGGAACAAAGCAGCATATCACATACACTGGTTGTCAAAGTTGGCGGCCAGTGCAAATAAACGCCACATCAAAACAAGTCCAGAACTGAAACCACTGTAGAAGAGCTCAAGAAACAATATCCTGGATACCCATAATGCTGGCAAGATGCTTAGTAAGCTTATTAACTTTCTCTTGTTGGCGCTTAAATCCTCCAATGCTTGCTGCTGCACCAGAAAGTATGCATCTGAATTCTGCAGGGACTTCCTCACTCCTTCGGCTTCCTATCATAGAACATTTGATCGATGTCTTTCAATTTGAAGTTGAGACTCAAGAAGCCAAACTGATTCATGCAGCAAGTTCGAACAGCTGGTGCTAGCAGTAGTGGCTAGTAACTCCAACACTACATCAAGACAGGAGTTTGGTGTTGTCTCAGTGTCTTCAATATAGTTTTTATCAGCTTTCTTGGAGACCAATAGGGATGTCTCACTATCTTGAACCTTATCTGCATAACTTCCTTCACCATTGCATAACGTGGTACTCTTCTCCAATATTTTATCCGCATTCTAAAAGAGAAACAAACAGACACATCACATGTTTACCATGTTGTATATGAAACTCATTTTGGTAAACCAGTTCAGTAGTAAGGTGGATAGGATAATAACATGAAACAAACATATATCTATGTAGTATGGTCACTGTATGGTCTGTATCATTCTAGTTTATGTTGCCAAATCAAGATAGAGACAGTTCAGATCATATCTATTTAAGACAAAGCAGCATAGACAGAATATAAGTGTGGGAAACTACACAGCAATAACATGTGCATGTCATGAGAACATAGTTGTTTATTCAATTGAAACTGAAATTAACATAGAGCAAGTTACAACAGCAAACACATTAATGAAACAGCTTAAAACATACATGTTGCGCCATTGGAGTTTCAATTGCATCCTTCAAATTTGAAATTAGTTGCTATGAGTAAATACAGTAATGCAAGAGCAAAGGAGTATGAACCATAGCTACAGAACCTGACCTGAGAACAATTCTTCTTCTGCTTTAAGCGTTGACTTGGGGTTCGGATTGGTGGTCCTCGTGCTTTGGGCACTGTACTTGCCTTATTAATTGCTCGTGTTTGGGTGCTCTCTGGTGGAGACGGTGCTGTGTCAACTGGAACTGGTTATCTGCTGGGGTTGGGGTTAGAAGGGGTGTAGCTGGTTCTCTGTCCCTGGGTAGGGGTACAATCTGTGTGAGCCTGGGTTATGTGTGGTGGGGCTGGTTCTTGGGAAAGTATAACCTCGATTCTATCTGCATCGATAGGTAGCACGATATTTTCTAAAGACTGTGTTTTTACTCCCACTAATACAACCATCACGCCATCCAATTCAAATGGCTGATAAACTCGAAAAGTAATTGAATGCACAGACATTGTAAGATAGACAAGTGCAATGGATAGTAGGGAAGAAAACATGGCATGAAATAATTCACATTTATGTTGTCTAACCAAGCAGAATAGCATAATTTCACATATATGATGGCTAATTAAACATGATAGCATGACACAATTTCACATGTATGATGCCTAACTAAACAGGATAGAATGACATACTTCAAAATATGATGACTATGTAAACATGATGACATGATATAACTATACGATGTGTCTATTGAAGTGGTTGGCATGCCATAATTCACAAACATGTCGTCGATGGAAACATGATGGCATGATATAATTCACAGATAGAATGACATAATTCAAAATATGTTGAGTATGTAAACAGGATGAGATGATATAACTATATTATGTCTTTAGAAAATGTGTTGGCATGCCATAATTCAGATACATGCCGTCAATGTAAACATCATGGCATGATATAATTCAAATATATGATTTATATACTAAGCAAGTGAGGAGAGGGCAATCGCATATATGATGTGTCAACTAAGGAGATGTCATTCAATATTGTGTATATGATGTAAAAACTAAGCATTGCAAGACAACATATGCATGATATGAGTAATATAACCCTGCCAAGTTTGAGCATACACCTCAGGGGGGTAATAGGACTGGTCATCTGCCTCTGAATCCTACTCCGAGGAGCTATCTATAACCAGCAAGATATCTGCTTCAGCAGGTAGCATTGTCTGCTCTGAAGACCTTGGTTTCACTCCAGATTTCTCCATCACCAATTCAAATGGCTGATGCACAGGAAGCGTAGTTGAATATACAAACATTGTCGACAAATGCAATGAGTAATACAAAAAAGGACGACATGATATAATTCACTTATATGACGCTTGGCTAAACAACATGGCATTGCATAATTCACATACATAATGCCTTGCAACAAGATAACATTGCATAATCCACATATATAATGTCTTACAACAAGATGGCATTGCAAAATTCACATACATGGTAATTAGACACTAAACAGGTGGCATTCACACAAAGCATGTCTAAACTAAGCAAATGACATGCCAATGCAAGACACCATATGCACGATATGAGAAATATAACCATGCCAAGTTAGAGCATGCACCTGAGGGGGGATATGACTGGTCATCTGTCTCTGAATCCTCCTTCGAGGAGCTATCTGTAACCAGCAAGACATGCGCTTCGTCAGATAGCATTGTCTACTCTGAAGACCTTGTTTCCACTCCAGATTTTTCCATGACCGTGTCGAATGGATGATGCACATGAAGAGTAATTGAATGTACTAAAATTGTTGAAAAATTTAATACGTAATAAAAAAATGATGGCATGATATAATTCACATATAAGATGATTGGCTAACCAGGGTGGCATTTCAAAATTCACATATATGATGCCTGGCTAAACAGGATGTCATTGCATGATTCACATATACGATAAAGAAACTAGATAGATGGCATTAACACAAAGCATGTCTAAACTAAGCAGGTGACATATTTGATGTATAAAGTAAGCAATGCAAGGCACCATATGCATGATGTTACCAACATCAGCATGCCAAGTTAGAGCAAAGACATCAGGGGTAAATAGGAGTGGTCTTGTCCTTCTGAATCCCCCTCAGAACAGTTATCTTCCTCTTGATTACAATCCGAAATGGGTGGAGGGGGGCTGCCTTTGCACGCACCATGGAGCTACGCCTGCATGCAATTTTATTGCCACGCAAGGCTCGTCTCTTTTGCTCTACATGTTTAGTTCCATTGTGTACAATAACTGACATGCATAGGAATAAAACATAGTGAGATTATGTAAGGAGTGCATGCACAAATCCAGAGTGATGGTAGCAAACTGTGGATAGACCCAAAACCAATGATAGCAAGCAGATAATAGCTTTAATTAAAAAATACAGACAATGGCTCTTTTAATGTTTGTTTCCACCCAACATGAAACTCATAGTAGACACCCAAGATTAACCAGATAGTAGAAAGATAGTATTGATTGTTGCCCCAATATGTACCCCACAATCATTTAAAAACTCAAGTTTGAGTATTAGTTCGAACCTGACTCGGAGTCTAATAGGTGAACAGGACGATAAAGTATCATTTCATCATATTAAGGGATGCATAACGTAAGCAGACACGAAAGAGTGCGACCTCTCTTGTGGACCCATGTAGTCCTCAAGGTCATCTACTCAGTTGATGATGGTAATGCAGTTGTCGTGGCTGCCGATGGTGGGGAAGAAGATCTGAGGTGGCAAAAGACAGTGGTGAACCCTTCCGTCCTTGGAGCAGCTGAGCTAGAGTGGAACATAGCATAGCAGGAGAGGGACAAACCACACAAGGTTTTCTTTAACAACTATCTTTAAGAGAAGTAATTGTGTAAGGGCTTGATTGAATTTGAGGATTCTAACAATGCAGGGATAGGTTTGGTTCACAAGAATTGGAAGATCACAGGATGCAAAGAAGCATGGTGAGATTAAGTCAAACCACAAGAAAATGTACGGTTATAATGCTATTATGCTACTATCTCTTAGTCTTGTGCTTCATGAATAGGAATTTGAAAGGAGGACAAGTGGATATTAAAATTCCTACGGTTTTTCTTTCAAGGAGACACTAAAGGAACAAATCCTACAGTTTTCCTTTGCTCCATTCCATTGAACCAAATGCATGAATAGTAGTACCATAGGAAAATTTCCAATTCCTATATTTTTCCTTCAGTTTTCCTTTCAAGCATTGGCGATTCTAGTAGGCAGGCATGAGCAGGGAAAAGCCTACACTCAAAAAATGTTTTTGTGCTACTTCTACTACTTTCAAACCAGGCCACTGCCCTACTAGCTTAACTCCCAGGCCCATCTACAAATGCATAGCTCAAATGCGCAGAGATAAATAATGATGGCATTCAAGGGAGTCCATCACGGATAGCTAAGTTGCCTGGTACCTCACTGCTTGTCATATAGTAGGAGAAATTGATCATATTTCATGTTACTACATGTGCTTAGTGGAATATATATATACATATATATATATATATACATATATATATATATATATATATATATATATATATATATATATATATAACATGTAGAGTAAAAAAGCGATGCATTAAGTGTACAACCTCTTTGGCGAAGCCATGCCGATCTCAACATGTTTGGGTTGGTCGGTGAGGATGCTCCGACCGATTTGGATGTCGGAGGATGGGAAGAAGATATTTGGTGTCTGGAGATGGAGCCCGGGTACTGCTCCACTATGATGTAGGGTTTCGTCGTTGGAGCAGCTCCAGTGAGTGGTACGGCGGCGAGGCTGAAGCAGGACAAGAGAGACAACGCTAACTTGAGTGGAATTCTAATAGCATCTCCAATAGATGACGCAAAATACATAACCACAAAGTGCTAGATGTAAAACACACCAAAGATCATCTCTGAACTTAACCGTCAAAACTGAATTTAACTGTCGAGTCTGAATTTTGCTATCGAAACTGAATTTTACTGTCGAAACTAAACGCACTAGTAGAAGAAATGCAGTAGCACTAGCAGCAGCGCCCGGAGTAGCAGTGCGTGCAAGAGCCGAGGCACCTGGTCGTGTCGCAGCATCTCGGGTAGCAGCTGCAGGGGCTCGAGGGATTGCTGGATCTGCTGCTCGTGCAGCAGCAACGCGCGCAAGAGTAGAGCAGCAACACAAGCAAGATCAAGAGGAAGAGCGAGAGAAGCAACACAAGCAAGAGCAAGAGTGAGAGAAACAACACAAGCAAGAGAAAGAATAGAAGCAGACCAGGCACGGGACCTAGAGCAAGAGCACAGCAGCAGTGCGAGAGAGAGCCAAAGCAGCAGCAGCTCCTACTAATGTGGATGTCGCCACCGTGGGAGCGACGCCTTGGAGGAAGTGGCCAATGACTCCGTGTGGATGGAGCCGCGCCATGTCGGCTCGGGACCAAGTGTCGGCAGCACCGTGAGATCGAATCAAGAAGAAAATGTGGCGATTAGTGTAGAACCTCTTGGGTGGCGCCGATTAGGCCTCAGCTTCATCCAAGAAATCGGTGATGATGTTGCTCTTCCAGTGGTGCAGGTGAAGACGATGGTGTGGGAATGGAGGTGACGTGAAAGATGAGGGGAACGTTGGGGCAGCTCCTTGGAGGTAGAGGACGGGGTGGCTGAACCGGCGGGGTGACGAGATCAATGGCGGATCCACATCTGGTGCGGTAGATGAGGGACGTCGAGGTGTTGCTATGGACGACGTCATCGGGGAAGAGGCTCCGGCTGGGTGGCGGACGGAAGAGGTTGTGGGGCTTCACAGGTTTTCGCGACCTCGGTGTACGAATGGGTCGACAGATGGGATGGGAGGGGGGAACCATGGCTTAGGGATGCGATTGTCTGAAATGTGGGGTAAGTTAGGAAAGTACCCCCACCGATTTGAGCTAGGCGGTTCTTTCTGTTCAGGGGTATCACAGTAATTTCATGTGTCGGGATTTTGCAGGAGGTGGGAGTTTTCGCGCGCGTTGTAATTTTGGGATAGAAAGGCACGGGTTGATATGGAGGGAGTTTTCGGAGCACAATGAGACAAAGATATATCTTAAATATTTTGGGGTAACAAGGCGCGGGTTGAAGAGGCAGGAGTTTCGAAGCACGATAAACGTAGATGCTAGCTTGAAATTTTGGCATAACAAGGTGCGGCTTGAAATTTCAGGAGAACAAGCTTAACATGTACAAAAAAGACAATTAGCACCTCATAACTAGAGAGAGCCATGTCCCATTTTACTATATTACTAGAAATGCCTTCAAATACAACAACAAAAAACTAAAAAAATCAGGACAACAAACATAACGTGTACAGTACCAAATCAATTTGCACTTCCCTCAACAATAAAAATAATAATTCGTGTTGTCTAGCATATGGACAAAATTTGAGTACATTTTCCCTGTTTGAATGGGATTGTGCTCGGGTTAGTTATACAACCATCTAAATATTATCTTCAAAACACATGACATGAATATAGGAGTAGTAAATTCCTATATAAACACGAACTACATGTTCATACAATCTTAAATTCAAATATATGTATCCATTTTATGTTGAATTCAAATCATAGTACATGTATGCTCTAGCTAGATGTTCGGAATCTAAACCATGTATGATACTACGTACAATGTGTTTAACACGCACAACACACACACAAACACTATTTAGACTAGTAAGGTACACGTGCATTGCATGCATGACATTTGGCAACCAAATTATGAATAAATACCACATTATAGCATGTAAGCTTTGAGTCATATATACATGATGTAGATGTTCGTTTAATTCTTATAGTTCATCTCATTCAAAATCATTTAGTTTTTTATAAAAAAGCTAATATATTTTAAGATTCATGGAATTGTGCGTTGTAAAGCATAAAGTAAAAATAAATAATGGCAACTCATGTAGAAATTTTTTTGGGTAATTATGATATGGAAGATTCTAGAACAAAGAAGTGCTTGTGTTTTCAGGTTTGTGCATTATGCTTAAGTTCAACCATGGAGTCTTTTAGATTGTACATGTGGCAAAATCTGGTGGAATGTACGTAGATGGTATCCGACGGCCAGTAGTGCTCGGATTTGCCATCCCTGCACCGTCGGATTGGCTTCATCCAACGACCATCTTCCAAAGTTAAAGTTATTCGCACACTATATAAAATATATAGTATATATGGGTATAGCTATAGATATGTGATGCGAAAGCCACAAAATAGTGTGTCCATGCACGGATTCAATGTGGCCAAACGATGTCTGCCATCGGTATCTCAAATTCAAATCAGTCTGACCTTGTTCAATGTGTATACAGTATAGCATGCTCCTTTCCAAACCGCACCACACATATCTCAGTTATATTCATGCATGCATGGGTTTCAAACATCATGATCTCTTATATAAATATTTGAATTCAACTTTACATTGATTATGACATCACACAGTCATCTTATCTTTATAATTGTACCACTAAGTTTGTCTCGTGCATGCATGCACACACACTACCACTCGGCATTATCCATCGCACACATCCAATCTTTTTCTTCAGGCCGGCCTCCCATGCACACACACACACACATACACCTCCCCCTCTTCATCATATCGGGCATTCTTTATCTCTCACGTGCATGCGCAATGATCGATGTTTCTCTATGTGTGTGTATATATAGCTAGGTCTTTCCCAGTTTTCCACACAAACCGATCGATCTATATATCTAGTGAGGTCTCACCCTCTTTCCCACATACACATCGATCAATCTATACCTCTCTATATAGGACCACATAGCTAATATGCCCACATTAATTATATATCCAACGTCCCCTCTCATCATCAATGCCTTCCGCTTCATCTCTCAGGCGTGCGCACATTGGCGAAGATAGGGGCATCAAGGGCCCTGCCCCCTCTAACATCACTATATATTCGGGCTAATATGAATGTGCTCAGTAGATCAATTGCTGGTAAAATGGTTTAAGTTGATGAATTGGCCCTCCTCGTAAAGGATTAGCAATGCTTGCCCCCCTAGCTCATTTATTTTTCATGGCTCCGCCACTGCGCGCAACAGCGCACGTTCTCTCCCCCTCTCTTTAAATATCGATCTCGCACTTGTGCACTCCTTCATAGTCTCCCTCCACTTGGCCCCTTGCACCATATTCTAGCCCCCACTATATTTTGCCACATGTACAATCCAGAAGACTCCATGGCTGAACTTAAGCATAATGCACAAACCTCAACACAAGTGCTTCTCCTTTGTTCTAGAATCTTCCGTATCATAACTGTCCAAACTTTTTTCTAGTTGAATTGCCATTATTTGTTTTTATTTTATGCTTTACAACACACAATTCCATGAATCATAAAATAGATTAATTTTTTATAAAGACTAATTGATTTTGAATGAGATGAACTATAAGAATTACATGCTATAGTGTCGTATTTATTCATAATTTGGTTGCCAAATCTGATGCGTGCAATGCATGTGTACCTTACTAGTACTTCTAGTATGTGCAAAACACATAAATTAGAATTCCAATGACACGCTACACACTGTCTCTCTTTCAGTTCACGAAGCCACGTGGCACATGTGGAGGCGTTGTCGTGACCTTCTTGTGTGGATTGATCACTCATGCTCTCTCATGCACACTGGCAGTACATGCACGAAGCGAAGATGTGCATGCACACACTCATTCCCTCACACGCACACGTGGGTACACGGTGGGATACATTTTTCTATGAAGATCCACCCCATGTGATAATTTGACGCATGTAAAGTCCTTCACCTCATTGATGGTCAATTAATACAGCGCATGCAAATTGAGTGGGCGTGATTGAGGAACTAGTTGAGAAAGATATTACTACTCCACTGCGTGCATGCGAGTAGTTAAATCATGGGTTGCTACTTCCATTCGTCTCCTTTGTATCTTGTGCCAATTTTTGACCATATTTTTAAGTAACATAATATTTATGCATGTCATAAAAAGTGGCACAAAAAGGGGCCAATAAACCAGGACACAAGCAGCATGATCAATTTTTGCCAGGGCTACTGTTGGTGGCCTTTCTATTTAAATATGGACGGAGTGGAGTAGTACTATCTTTAACTTAGCCTCGTAGGGCTCTCCCAGCGCCTAGGCTCACCTCCCCGCCTCGCCCATCAGATCCCGTCATGGATAATCCCTTAGATCCCAGGATCCCACGGGCTGCCCTCTCGCTGCGGCCCGCAGCACTGCCACCTTTGAGAAAAACCCACAAGTGTGCTAGAGGGGATCCATTGCTCTAGAGTAACATATCAGTCGCGCCGAAGGACATGCCAGGGCTACGTTTCAGGTGGTGGGCAACAAGGGCAAATCGGATCGAGGAAGCGTCACATTGATTGGAGAGAAGTTCGAATGAGCTGTGCCTGGTGCATCACAAGGCAGAGGTGCAAGTCGTTCTCAGGGGAGAGATGCTAAGGGATGTCAGCATCTGGCAGCGTCGTGTTGATTTCGAGCTAGGGCTAATGGCAGTGATCATATTCACGGAGTCAACTACGGAGGAAAGAACGTGCATGCATGTGGAATGGCATGAGTAGCCAATGCAATTGTTCAAATGGGCGGTAGGAGAAGCCCAATCGGAGGACCAGCTGCGGAGGCACCGCTGGGCATGCATCGTAGGCAAGGTGAGCTGTCCTCCTTCCCCGCCAGCGATGCAGTGACCTACTCGATTGCTGCTGCAGTGAACTTGCGGCGCCATGGCGGTTTGTAACCGTGACAATCACTCCATCTATATGTATTGTATTCCTGTGAAAATACTTTGTCATTTGGAAAAAAAGATGATAATTGATTTATCACTAGTTTTTGAATGCTTGGTCATGACAATCATCCGAAGCCACAACCAGAAGTCTCGAGCGCGTAATACTTATGGTCGGTCGCACCAATAGACGGTCGGTTGGACCCGTGACACACATCAGCTTGGTCTGACATGTACGACTAGTTACATCACTGACTTGTGTGACCGCATTTGAGCAGTAGTACTTGAAATTTGTGTTCTAGGAAACTCATCAGGAGCCGTTTCAGGCCCGGAAACGAAAACCATCAATTAATCTTTAGCATGTTCCCATCACATTCCAAAGTGTATAGTATAATTAAGTGCACACCTTGTCACACCTAGGAGTAGTACATATCAAACCTGAACGTGTTCCCACTATGTAGGTTTTAGTACTAGTGCTAGTACTAGGTTATAAAAAGGGGAACTTGTCGTGGAATTGTCACGGAAGATGTCCTAGTGAAAGGACTTAATCGTGGAGCCATCGCAACTAGTAAGCTTAAAGGGGTTAAACGGGACAAAGGACATGAGAGGTTTATACTGGTTCGGTCCCTTGCGGTGAAGATAAAGGCCTAGTCCAGTTGAGATGGTATTGCTAGGTTTCGATGACCAAGGAGTGAAACCTAGCTATCGATCTATTTTTTCCTGTCCTAAGCCGCTGTCGGGTCGTCCCCTTATATACGCGGGTTGACGCCCTGCGGCCTTCAGAGTCCCGACCGTCTCGTACAATGTGTCCGGCTCGGTGACGTATCTTACATGCCTTAGATTACAAGTCTATTCATACATGGCAGTTTATACTTACGGGCCTTAAGCCGCCTCTAGGCTTGGGCCTATCAGAAGCCTAACTGTGAACCGCCACCTTGTATACTTCTGGGGCTTCATACCGGTGAACCGCCACTGTGGTTGACCCGGACCCTCCTGGGCGGGTCATATCTGGTAGTCATATCTCCAACATTAGGCCCTGGGTTGATTTGAACTTTGTTCATGCCAATCTTCAACACTTAGAAAAAATCCATCTACAACTGCTGTGAAAACCTTGTAACCCGCCATGACGTTACCTCCAAGAATTTTGGAAACCCACCTCGACGTCATCTTAACGGATCTTTATCTTAAATGCCTTTCCGAAAATCGAGGCGTCCAATTAGCTGGGTAATCATCATTTTGGCCTCCTCGTCTTTCGCGCCTGCCTATCGCTCCTTTCCTTATAAATAGGATCCGAAGCCATCTCACACTTTTCTCCTTCTTCCTTCTCTCGGAACCCCTCTGCCGCTCGAGCTCCACTGCCGCCGCAGAGCACTTCGTCTTCCTCGTCCTCGGCCGCTGCATCATCCTGAGTCGATCCAGATAATGGCGGCGACCCTCCACAGCAGATCGGTAGCTGTAAGTTTCTGCCTTTTCATCCTCAGATCTGCACTAGGGTTTGCGAGCTTCTTTGTGTTCTTCGTAGTTCGTCGGAGTTCGTCATAGTTCACCCTCCAGGCTACACCACGAGCCTCTTTGATCTGACAACAACGTTAAACTGATGCGGTAGTTATTTTATTTCCACTTTCAGTATCCGTAGATCCCCTTTCTTGGAAGAAAAATCTTATGCAAGCTCATGAACTCATCTGTACTATCTTTTAGGTCTAGATTTATTTTTCTTTTCTGAACAGCCATTGATCCAAAGTAATATCTGCAATCTGTGAAACTTGTTTACCTCAATACTTAACCAATTTTTTGTTGCTGGCAACTTTTGAATATTCTTAGGCATGGCGTCTTACCATGCCGGCTTATTTTTCCTTCATATACCATTAGCCCTTATTTAAGCCGCCATTGCACATCTGTATTGTAATCATTAACCTGTAATTCCACCAATTAACTTGAACCGGCAAATTACTTCCTTTTTAGCTTATCTTTTCGCCATGCCGCTAAAGCCGACAACAGTTTGCAACCGGGTCCCTTCCACAGTCACTAAGGACACTCTGAAGGATTTTGTCACCGTTGGGTGTTTACCAGAGAAGAGCGTCATGTCCTACCACGCCCCTGACCTGGCTAAAGAAAAGCCTCAACCAAAAGATGGGGAAATCATCGTCTTTACTGATCATATGAACCGGGGTTTTGCACCGCTCAGCTCAAAATTCTTCAGAGAGGTCCTGCATTTTTTCAAGCTTCATCCGCAAGACATTGGACCGAATTCCATATCGAACATCTGTAATTTCCAAGTTCTCCGCAAGGTTTATCTTCAAGAAGAACCTACTGTTGAACTCTTCAGAGAGTAGTTCTATTTGAACCGCCAGAATGAATACACCAACGGCCCCAGCTTCGAACTTGGTGGGATTTCGATTGAGCGCAGACGGGATGCTGTCTTTCCTTTAGTAGTCTTGCCAAGCCATCCCAAGGACTGGAACCAAACTTGGTTCTATTGCAAAGACACGTCGCCAGCTGATGAAAAACCAATGTTGGGTTATCGCACAGAGCGTCTTGATGCTAAATGTTCACTCCCTGATAAGCTTTCTACCGCTGAACATAAGAAACTCATCCCAACCATCAAAAGGGTTCAAGCCTTGCTAGGAAATTGCTTAACTGGAGTTGACTTGATCCGCTGTTGGATCACATGGCGGATCATCCCTCTGAGCCGCCAATCTGACTTGATGTACAACTACACCGGAGGAGCAGACGATCCGTTACGTTATAGCTCCCTACGTTTGACTGAAGAAGCCATTGTTGAAATGTCAACCACCCTCGTCAACAACAAATATGAAGACTGCAACAAAGTAGGATTGAATCCTTTCTGCAAATTTAACCCGGCACCAGAGGTAAATCCCCTTGACTCTTTTTTCTTCAGCAGTTAAGTATTTGCATGAATTTCAACCTGTTATTTTCCTACAGGCTAGATCTGACTTTTGGAAGGCCAAATATGATCATGAGGCTGCCAAAAAAAGCTAGAGCCGCCGCAATAGCCGCCAAGAAGATGGCCAGAAAATCTAAGAAGAAACCAACTGCTTCTTACGTGTTCAAGTTGGATGACGTCTCTGAGTCGGAGGTAGCCCTTGACTCTCTTGGCCTGCTTTTTAACAACCTTATTGACTATTATCAGGATGACACGGGGGCCAGCTAGGTAGTAGAAGAAGAGGTAACTATTATTTCCTCTGACTCAGAACCTTTGCCAAGGCAGAAACCTCGGCGGGTAACCCGAAAAGTAAGGTTTTCACACCCCTTGGCTTATTTAGTCCCCATTTTCTTTTGAAAAAACAGCAACATGAGAGCCGCCGTCAGACCTTGACTAGTGCAGACGATGAGTTACCCTCCGGCTTACCAAAAACTCCTCGGAAATGCCAGAATGAGGTTCTTTTACCTCTTGACTCTGATGGATGAATCACTTTTATAAATCACTCAACCATAATTCCATTTTTTACAGGAAATTGCTCGTTCCTCCTCTGGTGATTCCTCCCAAACTCAGCTGCCGGCTTTTAAGACCGCCCCCGGGTAAAGATAATTATCCTTCTTCTGCACCTTTATGCCTGCATCATTATACTGACTCTTTAAATTCTCCTTAGTGGTCAAGCAAAGCCCAAGAAGGCCAAGGTGGCCAAACCGGCTGAAGACCCGAAAGTCGCTGAACCGGCGCAGCCGACTCTTGCCTCGGAACAACCTGAAGCACCGGAAGACCCTGCTGCCAACGTTCACTCAGATCTTTTTGAGCCGTTTGTTGACGAAACCATCCCAATCCATTCACTACTGAGCTGTCAAGCTCAGCTAACCCGCCGGAGACTTACGACAATGATGTTTCAATCACTGGTAGCAGATTCGTTGAACTGGGTAATCCAACTGTGCTGGCAAGACACTCTGCCAAGCAAGAGGTCATGCAGAGGCATAAAGTGAGGTTTGATGTCTCCCACTACACCCATCTAAGTATTGGCGAAGTACTATCTGGCTATCTTAGCCAAGTCAACTCCAACCGCAACTCAGAGATTGAAATGGTCAAATAGTTGTATCAGAAATATGAGGTATGTCATCCGACTTATATATACATCCTGTCAGCCCCCAAGTCTTCTGATTATGAAAAAAACTTGAATAATCTGTAGACTTTGAAATGATTAGAAGCTCCTGTCCTAGACTCCCTCCAAGTCCAGTTTATATACTGTAAACCCGAATTCTGATGATAGCATAACGGTTGCATGTGTAGTCCCTAAGGGCCGGCTTAATCAGTATGAATGAGCCGGTTCATAAGTAGGAAAAAACAACAATATACATTAGCCCCCAAGTGCCAAGTGGTTTTGCTTGCAAAGCACTTGGGACTTCTGAAAAAAATCCAATTCCTTTGATAATAAGATTGCGTTGACATACATTAGCCCCCAAGTGCCAAGTGTTATTGCTTGCAAAAACACTTGAGACTTGCTTTTATAATCCACCATGAAACTAACAACCTTATTCGGTATACAGGCTGCAACCGCAGAACTAGAATCCCAATTGACTGAAGCCAAGACCCGGCTGTCAAGTCAGGAGACTGAAACAAAGAAGATTGAATCCAAACTCCAGTTGAGTATGTCTGAAGCAGAGAAACTGAAGACCAGTTTTAATGCAGAGAGAAAGTCTTGGGCCGATGAAAAGACTGCCCTGACCCAACATGCTGAAACGGCCGAGGCGGCTCTCAAGGAAGTTACCGCTGAACTCACCGGTTTAAAGAACCGTGTGTCTCAGATGGTCTCTGTAATCTTCGGTGAGTCACCTTATTATTTACTTAAAGTCTATTTTTGTCACCATAATGTGAGCCGCCTGCTTAACCTATTGGAAATACCTCACAGGTCTCCGGAGCAGCAATCTGAGTCAAAATAGCTTGATAAAGCTCAACGGGCTCTTGCCATTTTCTCCCCAGCTAACCAAGGGCCAAACTTATTGAGTGATGTCTTGAAGAAGCTATCCATCTTACCTGCCAGGTTTCAAGAAGTCAAGCGTTCCTGTGCGAGAGCCGGAGCCATAACTGCTTTAAGCCACTCCAAAGCCTGGGTACCGGAGCTAGACCTGGCGGACGTAGCCAAGGGGTACCCCAGCTTTAAGGAAGATGGGAGTCCCTTCGACCAAGAAGACTTTGCCGCTTGTGTAAAAGAGATTCGCCCTCATGCCACCGTCATTCTCGAAGAAACCAATCTTACCAAGTATCAGCCTGGTTTTGATGCAGAAAATAAAAATATGGCGACTCCTTTGTATAAAGTGATGGATCTAATCCCGCCGGTTCGCCAGCACACCTTCACCCCGGAAATTGACCCGTCTGGTCTGATTGATGATGAGGCTGAGTTCGTCGCCCTTCATGGCTTTGATTGATCCAATCCCAATTTCCAAACGGTGGAGGAGGATGAATCAGCAAGGGATGAGTCATAACCATCCAATCAACCCAGCCAGGATTGATGAGCCGGCTTTAGTTTATCATCTGCTATGAGAGTTTAAAAATAGCCTTATCCCTTTGGGCTCCAAGCGCCTTGTAATAGGCTAGCTTAAAACTTCATGTTCTGCTTATGCCATCGTGCATATTGTGCTGCGTACAACACTTTTATCCGTCATGTGAAGATATGCCTCACATCCTTTACAATATCAGTAGTGTTTGAATCTGTTCCTGCATGTAAGATATGAAAACTGTCCTAGCGGTTTATCGCCGGACGGATCAAAACGCCCAGTACACAACCATGGAAACCAACATAACTGTATAATTAAGGCTGGATGTAAGGATAATTAAGGCTGGAAAACTTCTGATTGAAGAAACATAGATAAGCCTATTATGAATTTTAACGGCAATATCATACATGTGATCTTGAATCTGAACCGCCGGCTTACGTGACCCGAACAGTAAGGGTGGTAACCCAATCTCAAGAAGCCAACACTTCCATATGTATGATGACTGTCATACACTGGCAATTCATCGTCAAAAAACCAAGCCGGGTTAAATTGAAACCATACTTATACTTAGATCTAGACAAAAAAACCGCAAAAACAAAGATTGACTTTCGAACAACGTAAGTCAAACACCAAGAAAAATTTGGAGGCTTCTGATTTGAATATGATCAGTAAACCGGACCAAAGGGGTTAAGCTAGGATTCGAATACGATCATGTAGCCCCCAGTGGCTTTGGCGTTGCGCCGATTAAGAGGGTAACGACATCTATGTTCTCTTTGGTTTGAATACGACCTATGTTTGAACAGGAAGCCCCCAAATGACCTTGAGAATTTTTTAACGACTCTGATTCGAATACAATCAAAGTCGGAGCCAAAAGGAGTTAAGGTATGATTCGAATACGATCAAGAAGCCCCCTAGTGAGTTTGGCATTGCGCCGATCAAGAGGGTACCGACAGCTATGTTCTCTTTGGTTGGAATACGACCTATGTTTGAATAGGAAGCCCCCTAGTGATCATAAGGTTTAATGGCTAGATTCGAATACGATTATGAGCCGGACCAAAGGGTTAAGCTAGATTTGAACACAATCAACCCCTAATTGGTCATTTTGAAAGTATAATGATAAAAGACATGTGATTATTGAGAATGAAAAGGACAGGGGTCCTGCTTTATTACTTATCATAATATATACAATGTCAAAGTATGTACATCATGAGAGCCTGTGGCTCAAGTATAGTAAGGCCGAAGATGAGCGATATTCCATGGCCGGCGGGTCTCTTCCTCCGACTTACGTGAGTCTTTGTGTTCTCGAACATCAATGAGGTAGTATGCCCCATTGTTCAAGTTCCTGCTGACCACAAAGGGTCCTTCCCAAGGTGGGGACAATTTGTGTGCATCAGTTTGATCCTAGATGAGCCGGAGCACAAAGTCACCTTCTTAAAAGTTTCTAGACTTAACCCGGTGGCTGTGATAACGGTGCAGGTCCTGTTGGTAAATCGCTGAGCGGGCTGCTGCTAAGTCACGCTCTTCATCTAACAGGTCAAGCGCATCCTGGCGGGCTCGTTTGTTATCAGCTTTAACATAAGTCGCCACGTAGGGTGAGTCATGACGGATGTCACTAGGCAAGACTGCCTCTGCTCCATAAACCATGAAGAAAGGGGCATAACCCGTAGACCTGTTAGGGGTAGTATTGATGCTCCATATCACAGAGGGTAACTCCTCCACCCAACAACCCGACGTTCATTGTAAAGGAACCATAAGCCGAGGCTTGAGACCTTTCATGATTTCCTGATTGGCTCTTTCAGCTTGACCATTAGATTGGGGGTGAGCTACTGATGAAACATCAAGCCGGATATGCTCACGTTGGCACAATTCCTCCATAGCACCCTTGGACAGATTAGTACCATTGTCAGTTATAATGCTGTGTGGAAAGCCAAAACGAAAGATCACCTTTTTTATGAATTGAACCATCGTGGCTGCATCACACTTACTAACCGGCTCTGCCTCAACCCACTTTGTGAATTTGTCAACTACCACCAAAAGGTGTGTCTTTTTATCTTTGGATCTTTTGAAAGGTCCAACCATATCGAGCCCCAGACTGCAAATGGCCAAGTAATTGGAATCATCCGCAATTCTTGAGCTGGCACGTGCGCCCATCGTGCGAATTTCTGACAACCATCACATCTACTGACCAAATCTTTCGCATCAGCGTGAGCCGTCAGCCAGTGAAAACCATGACGGAAGGCTTTGGCCACAAGAGGCTTTGAACCGGCATGATGGCCACAATCTCCTTCATGGATCTCACAAAGAATTTCTTGACCTTCCTCAGGAGAGACACATCGTTGAAATGCACCGGTGACACTGCAATGATGCAACTCACCGTTAGCAATTGTCATTGATTTAGACCGCCGGGTTATCTGTCTAGCCAAGGTATCATCCTAAGGCAAGTCGCCCCGGGTCATATAAGCCAAATATGGCACTATCCAATCTGGGATGATGTGAAGAGCCGCCACCAATTGTGCTTTCGGGTCTGGAACAGCCAAGTCTTCCTCTGTAGGCAACTTGATAGAAGGGTTATGCAGAACATCTCAGAAAGTGTTAGGAGGCATCGGCTTACGCTGAGACCCCAGCCGGCTTAAATCATCAGCCGCTTCATTCTTTCTGCGATTAATGTGTTCCACTTGGTAACCCTTGAAGTGTCCAGTAATGGCATCAATTTCGTGGCGATAAGCCGCTGTGAGAGGATCCTTGGAATCCCACTTGCCTGATACTTGTTGAGCCACCAAATCTGAGTCACCAAAGCACCTTACCCGGCTCAAGCTCATCTCCTTAGCCATCCGAAGACCATGGAGCAAGGCCTCATACTCAGTTGTGTTGTTAGTACAGGGAAACATCAACCGTAGCGCATAACAAAATTTGTCACCTCGAGGGGAAGCTAAAACAACTCCAGCCCCCGAGCCCTCTAATTACCTGGACCCATCAAAATGAATAGTCCAATATGTGTTGTCCGGCTTATCTTCAAGCATCTGCAGCTCTGTCCAATCATTGATGAAGTCCACTAGTGCTTGAGATTTGATGGCAGTGCATGGCACATACTTTAAACCATGAGGCCCAAGCTCAATGGCCCACATGGCAACTCGTCTTGTGGCTTCTCTATTTTGAATAATATCTCCTAAAGGAGCAGAGCTAACCATAGTGATAGGATGACCCTGGAAATAATGCTTAAGCTTCCGGCTCGCCATGAACACCCCATAAACAAGTTTCTGCCAATGTGGATATCTCTGTTTGGACTCAATGAGCACCTCACTGACGTAGTAAACCGGCCGTTGAACCGGATATTCCTTTCTAGCCTCTTTGCGCTCTATAACAATGGCCACAATGACAACACATGTGTTAGCAGCCACATATAACAATAGTGGCTCCTTATCAATGGGAGCAGCAAGAACCGGCGGCTCAGTGAGCTGTCTCTTCATATCTTCAAAGGCAGAGTTAGCAGCATCACTCCAGACAAAATCATATGTATTCTTCATCATTTGATACAGCGGTATGTCCCTCTCACCTAATCAGCTTATGAACCGGCTTAAAGCAGCAACACGACCTTCCAATTGCTGAACGTCATTGATGCACACCAGCTTAGCCAAAGACGTAATTGCTTTGATTTTCTCCGTCATATGTTAGAAACCGAAAAACCCAAAAGCTTGCCAGTCGACACTCCAAAAACGCACTTGGCCGGGTTAAGCATCATCTTGTAGACCCGGAGGTTATCAAAGGTTTCCTTTAGATCATCTATCAAGGTCTCCTTCTCTCTGGACTTCACCACTATATCATCCACATAAGCATGAACATTGCGCCCAATCTGATTGTGAAGACAGTTCTGCACACATCGCTGATAAGTCGCCTAGGTACTTTTGAGCCCAAAAGGCATAGACACATAGTAGAAGGCTCCAAATGGAGTAATAAAAGCCGTCTTCTCCTGGTCCTTAACCGCCATCTTGATCTGATGATAACCAGAATAAGCATCCAAAAAGCTCAAACGCTCACAACCTGCCGTAGCATCAATGATTTGATCAATACGAGGGAGAGCGAAAGGATCAGCCGGACATGCCTTGTTTAAGTCCATGTAATCCACACACATACACCAGGTGCCATTCTTTTTAAGCACGAGATCCGGGTTAGCCAACCATTCTGGACGAAAAACTTCAATAATGAACCCGGCCGCCAAGAGCTGGGCCACCTATTCACCAATGGCCTTGTGCCTTTCCTCATTGAACCGTCGAAGAAATTGCTTGACCGGCTTAAATTTTGGATCAATGTTGAGGGTGTGCTCAGTGAGTTCTCTCGGTACACCCGACATGTCAGAAGGTTTCCATGCAAAGATGTCATGGTTCTCATAGATGAACTCGATGAGCGTGCTTTCCTATTTGGGATCCAGATTAGCACTGATACTAAACTACTTAGATGAGTCACATGGAACAAAACCAACGAGCTTAGTGTCATCAGCCGACTTAAACTTCAACAACGGCTCATGCTCTGTAGTTGGCTTTTTCAAAGATGTCATGTCCGCCGGGTCAACATTATCCTTGTAGAACTTTAACTCCTTTGTTGCACAAGCAGATTCAGCATAAGCAACATCACCTTCCTCACATTCCAAGGCTATCTTCCGACTCCCATGAACTGTGATAGTGCCCTTATGACCCGGCATTTTGAGCTGCAAATAAACATAACATGGTCGTGCCATGAACTTGGCATAAGCCGGTCATCCAAACAGGGCATGATACGAGCTCTTGATTTTGACCACCTCAAAAGTTAATTTCTCGGCCCTGGAATCATGCTCATCTCCAAAGTCTACTTCCAGCTCAATCTTACCCATTGGGTATGCCGACTTACCAGGCACCACTCCATGAAAAAAAGTGTTCGATATCTTAAGACTTTTGTTAGTAAATCCCATGCGACGGAAAGTCTCATAGTAGAGGATGTTGATGCTACTGCCTCCGTCCATGAGTACTTTAGTGAATCTATATCCACCAACCTGAGGTGCCACCACCAAAGCCAGGTGACCCAGATTGTCAACCCAGGGAGGGTGATCCTCCCTAATCTATAGAATAGGCTGCTCAGACCATCTCAAATAACGAGGGACTGCCGGCTCAACAGCATTCACAGCCCTCTTATGAAGCTTCTGGTCCCGTCTGCACAAACTGGTGGTGAACACATGATATTGTCCACTATTCAACTACTTTGGATTGCTCTGGTATCCATATTGTTGTTGCTGCTACTGACCTCCTTGGCCAGATTGCTGACTGTACCCACCTTGATTTCCTTGAGAGCCTTGAAAATTCGAATTTGAGCCGCTGCCCGGACCATGAAAACCGCCGCCACCTGAGCCGTCGCCCGGCCCATGATTGCTATTAAACATGTTAGAGTTCTTGAAATCCTTCATGATTGTACAATCCTTCCACAGGTGAGTGGCCGGTTTCTGCTGAGTACCGTGCCTTGGACAAGGCTCATTTGACAGCTGCTCAAGAGTGGGACCTGACCCGCCGGACCGAGGAGGTGGCCTCCCCTTACGTCGCTGATTGTTGCCCTGTGTATTGGTGTTAGCCACAAACACCAAGCTACCATCAACCTTATGTTCATTATTGCCTCCCTGATTTGCCGGCTTATGCTGATGACCCTTGCCGTTCTTCTTCCCCTTCCCTGTCTTCTCCTTGTCAGACTCGAGATCCTTGGTACTATCAGAGTCGGCATACTTGACTAGAGCCGCCATCAGCTGTCCCATGTCATTACAATCGCGTTTGAGCCACCCCAGCTTCTGCTTTAGTGGCCTAAAATGGCAACTTTTCTCCAACATTAAGACTGCAGAGCCGACATCCATATTATCAGATGAATGTATTATGGCTTGGGCTTGGACTCTCCTTCCTCTTGTTTACAATTAGTCAAATCCACAATTGACATGGGCTGCTTGCAATTGTCTTTAAAATTCTGAATAAACCTGGCTTTTAATTCTACCCATGAGCCGCTTGAATTGGGTGGCAGCCCTTTCAACCAAGTGCGAGCCGTTCCATCTAACATCATGGTGAAGTACTTGGCCATTGCTGCGTCATTGACCTCCAGTAGCTCCATGGCCATCTCATAGCTTTCAATCCATGCATCTGACTGTAAATCGGCCGTGTAATTAGGCACCTTTCGAGGCCCCTTGAAATCCTTTGGTAAATGCTCATTACGCAGAGCCGACACCAAGCAAGGGACACCTACTGTCCTTGTGGCCACGCCTGCCTCAACAGAGGTCGTCGGATAAATCGAAAAAGCCTGGTGAGCCGCCAGCTCAGCTGCCTGTTGAGCCTCCTGCTCAGCTGCCTGTTGAGCCTCCTGCTCAGCCTCTTGGCGGATCCTGTCCTGGTCAACCAAGTTAAGAGCTCCATCACGTGCCGGGTCATGCCCGCATGGTTGGTCACGGCGTTGGGCGTTGCTTGAAACGACTGCTGAATCTATGTGCCTACTATAACTCGGGCTCCGGCTTGAGCGAGGGGTCGAATGAATCCTGTCTCGACCATAAGAATATGCCTCCTGCTGCGCCAGAGCCGTCTGAAGAAGTTCTCTGATCCTTCGGGTTTCAACCACCGTTGGAGAGTCACCCTCCGCTGGGAGAGCTACCAATCGCGCCGCCGCAACGATCATGTTCTCCAAAGGGTTAGAATAATGACCCGGTGGTGTTGGTACATAAGGAGGTGGAGCAGTATTCATCCGAGGAGGTTCCATCACTCGTGGCTGAACCGGCGCCCCAGCCCCGGGCGTTGCCACCTGGTTCACCTCTGGCGGGTTACTGGGGCCTACACCGGGTGTGCGGAAGAGGTTTCTAGGATCATAAGTCAGAGGCATACGTGATTGAGCCTTCTGGTGTCTTCTCCTCATGACCTCGTTTGATGCGTTTAGATCTATCGTGAGCTGAAAAGCCTCTGATTGAATCTGCTGAGCTCAAGCATCCAAAGCCGCCCGCTCTGCAGCCATCCTAACATCCTCCGTTGCTACGTTTTCCTTGGCTTGTACTACCTCCGCACGTAACCGTGCCACTTCTGCATCATGCTGAGCCTGATCCGCCAGGTTAACCACGGCAGTCAACAGGGCTGTCATCCTATCCATGAGATCCATCAGCACCTGAGCCAGCGGGCGCACAGGACCTCCTGCCCCGGCCGCTGCTGACCCGGAGGTTATTGCTGCCGCAGCCGTAGAGTTTTGAACGGGTTGCGTGCCAGTCATGAAGATTCCTGCTCTTCTTGGCGGCTCAAAGGGGTCCGGAATACTGCTGCCATCGAAACAGCCCCCAAGCCCACCGTCTCGCAATTGATACAATGAATCCGTCTCACCTGTGGACTATCTACCGCCAGAGCAGATGGCTGTCTCATCGCCAGACACCGGTTCTTCAGAGAACTCTCCTCCATGGATGCATCCCACGAAGGCACTCTTCACGGTGGGCTGAGCCCGGGCGGGTCTCGCACGCTGAGCCGTCTCGATGATGTCGGTGCAGATGTCCGGCTCAGGGCCCGGCTCGCCGATCTGGCCAATGAAGACGTGGATTCTGCCGAAGGGGACCCGGTACCGGTACTCAATTGAGCTGGCGTTGGGGCCCTAGCCAGCGTCGTCGATGTAGAGCTTGCCATGACGACTCTTGGTCATCCGGCCCACAACATATCCCTTGAGCCCTTCGAAGTTGCCCTTCGAGAACTCAAATCCACCATGCACAGGCCCCACGGTGGGCGCCAATTGTCGTGGAATTGTCACGGCAGATGTCCTAGTGAAAGGACACAATCGTGGAGCCATCGCAACTAGGAAGCTTAAAGGGGTTAAATGGGACAAAGGACACGAGAGGTTTATACTGGTTCGGCCCCTTGCGGTGAAGGTAAAGGCCTAGTCCAGTTGAGATGGTATTGCTAGGTTTCGATGACCAAGGAGCGAATACGCTTAACCTGGCTATCGATCTATTTTTTCCTGTTCTAAGCCGCCGCTGGGTCGTCCCCTTATATACACGGGTTGATGCCCTGCGGCCTTCAGAGTCCTGGCCGTCTTGTACAACGTGTCCGGCTCGGTGACGTATCTTACATGCCTTACATTACAAGTCTATTCATACATGGCGGTTTATACTTACGGGCCTTAAGCCGCCTCTGGGCTTGGGCCTATCACAAGCCTAACTGTGAACCACCACCTTGTATACTTCTGGGGCTTCATACCGGTGAACCGCCATTGTGGTTGACCCGGCCCCTCCTGGGCGGGTCATATCTGGTAATCACATCCCCAACAGAACTAGTACCTAGCCGAAAATCACTCTACCTCTTCCTCCTCATAAGTCTTTCTTGTTCGTCCATCCTTGCCATGGCCGGTGTGTAGAGCTCTAGGCCGAGAACTACTCGTAAAAAGGGAGCATCAACCAAGGCCACGAAAAAGAGAGGGCTCACCGGTTGGCAGGGACCTCGAAAGATCTCTCACAGGCAGGCGAGGGCTCATAGGAGTGCCCTAGCCGCGGAGGCGAGTGCTCCCAGGAGCACCCTAGCCGCGGAGGCGAACATGCCGAGCTGGCGGCACTGGAGTCGTTATCCCTTGACGACATGCCCGATCAGCTTAATAAGTAGGAGGAGTTCATCGACGGCTTGATGGAGCAGCTGAAGGAGAGCCTCGATGACATGCCCGTTGAGCTCAATGAGCAGGGGGAGTTGACCGCTGGCTTGGTGATGCTGCTGAAAAAGAGCATTGCCTCAGATAAGATGGCGACCCGCAAAATCCTGCAACTTCAGGAGGACAAGGCGAAGCTCTGCCATGAGCTCGACCTGCTAAAGGAGGAGAACACCGGCTAGACGAAGCTGCATGAGAAGAGTAGTTCCTTGATGAAGATGTTGCAGGCCCTCGTCATGGAACAGGAGGAGTTGGCGAAGCTCCGCATCGAGCACCCGACTGCTATCAAGGTACGTAATGCTGTCGTGGAACAGATGATGAAGGCTCGCATCGAGAAATCCCGCATCATGGATAGAATGAAGAAGATGGTGGAGAAGATGTGCAAGGAGATGGATGTCGTGGAGGCGATGAAGAAGCATTTACGACTCTGCAGCCAGCAACCCTTCATGTAGTAGAGAGCAGCGCCCTAGACTTGTGTGTGCGTCTTCCTTCTTTTTTGGGGGTGATAATCTTCCTTCTTCTTTTGCTCCTATGTTTCTTCTTTTGCTTCGGGTGTTTTTCGTACGTGTCACGATCTTTGCGAGACATGAATAGAAGAATGCTAACGAATAGTGGCGCCTTGGGATCAATGACTAGCAAATTAGATCATTTTTATCGCCATATCGCACTGGGCAACTGTATTTCGTGCTCCTCCGTCGTACTAGTACTCCAGTGGAAAACTTGAGTATACCGCACGGTTCTTTCTCCTCCTCAGGTCGTCGGCAATATTTATACGAGCAGTCAAATCACAAGGCCTCGCCTTCCAGCAGTAATGAGCCATCAAATCACAAAGGCCCTCGCCTCTTGTCAAACCAACCAAGCGAGAGTGCCCTGCCCTCTAGCCTTTTAAATGTATACTTTTTTACAATAGTAGTATCAATGGATTGCGCCATGGAGCAAACCTAACAAGATGAAATTAAAGAAAAAGGTGGTACATATAGAGAGTGCTCGTCGCCAAATTATGCATATAGTACTATTAGAAAAGCTAGTACGTGCTTAAATGGGGTGCTAAATCTATTATAGAAATTGCATACCTATTTAATTCTTGGGTTTTTATTATTTATGCCACTAGTTGTGTATCACTACTAAAATTTCCATTAGAAGTTACAACTACTAAAAAATGCCATCGATCTGCGAGATGCTTGCTCAAAATTGCAATTATATATCTCAAAAATGCCATCGTTCCATTAGATGTTTGCTCAGAAATTTCCATTAGACATTGTTATTTTCATGTCAAACCCGTTGACCATGTTATATGACAAAAATAAGCCGATTCTCTCTATTTCCCAATGATAAGTGGGGCCCCGCTTGTCAGGAGTAACCAAGTGAATAATTTTATAGGAAAATAAGAATGTTGTTGGGATCAAGTAGGCCCCACACTTTATTGTACTATAGTGAGATAGAGGGAGAGCTGGCATGTTGGTCCATAGGTATTTGTGTCATTATAACATGGAAAAAGAGATTTGAGTCACAATAATGGTGTCTAGCACAACACACCCTTCAAATAAAACTAAGCATCCTGGAATTCTTTGACAACTAAACTGTTGGCTATATGATGTTGGCCATATATATTGTACGTATATAATGTGAAGAAACAAGTGGTAGTACTACCAACTACAAGATGAACTATAAGAATACTAGTATGTACGTACTGAAGAGTTAAAGTAACGAGAAGGAACATGACATAGCTCTGATGGGGGCTCAACACAAGACACCGCTCAAATAAAACTAAGCACCCTAAAATTAAACTAAGCAACTAATCCGGTAGACACTGCATTACAACCACCATGAGCAACGACACGGCCACCTTACTCAGACTCCTCATCCTCGTCCACGTGCTTGACTTCGTCCTTGTCCCTCTTCCTCTTGGCCGATACTTCTTTGCTTGAACCACACACTTGGCTCTCGCTCTTCATCCAACCCTTATAGATATTGAAACAAAAGTAGGCATCCATTGCAGCGTAATTGATGTGGTCTATATCTAGTACATTCCACTGCCATGCATGGCGAAACTCGGGTAGAGATTTCGTCAGTTTACCATACAAAGGATCAACCATGGCTGCTACTAAGGTCAGCATTGAAGGCTGACGTGAGGATGCCAGCACATTCCTCCGGAGGTCGAAGGGCTTGCCTACAACGATGCCTATCCGATGCAGGACTTCTTTGTTGTTCATAAAGTCTACAGAAACGAATTTGATTTTTCCGTCCCCGAGGAAGTTCATAAAATCCTCGCACTCAACGTCGGCATGGCATATGTGGTAGACCAAGCAGAAGTTATGCACGCAAACCTGGATCACGGCGGGCTTCTTCCTCTCTTCCTCCTTTAGATTCTTCTCTTTTCCCAGGACTGTGGTGTACTCAACATCTAGCCCAGCGACCCACTCATCAATTGACTTTTCGAACATGCATTTGAAGCAAGCAAGGCATCCTTTCACCGTCGCGGAAGAACAGGTGTAGATGACATCGAACTCATCACTGGTGATGGTTCTAACCTTGTACTCACTGCCGATCATGGAGATTTGGGACACCATGGATTTAGGAGGAGGGTTAGCATTAGTGTAACTGCTGTAATGTGAAAGGACAGGACGACTACGAGCAAACTACTATAATGTTAAAGGACGAGCGGGGACGAGTAGGAGCAAACTGCTAGCAGTTTTCTGATTGTAAAAATGCTGAGTGGGGCATGTGAACAGTAGGGTAGTGGGCTTTCCCGATGGATAAATGGATTCATGCATAGTACTATGGGGGCCCAATTAGATGTCATGTCTACTGGAAGCCCAATTAAATGGCTTCATGCATCTGCGTGTTCGCACATCAAGCGTCGGGGAAATTATAGGTAATATGAAGCTTTCCATGCTCCCATGATATGGGCTTCCAAGAGCCCTTGGATCTAAGATCGAATGGTTGCATGGCATGATTCTAGACGTATGGGTGAATATCCTATCCTGGACGGTTATTCTGCAAATTTTTAGCAACATAGCATGCGACCGTTTGATCTCAGATCCAAGGGCTGTCAGTAGCCCATATCATGGTCGCGCCTAGAATGACCGTCACCTCGCTCGCGCGGTCGCGCCCTTGGAGATTTCAGATGGCTATAAATGGGCATGTTTCCCTACTTCGCATGCATGAAAATACTTCCTCCGTCTAGGTGCGTTAGGCTATCTGATGTTGGCATGTCATACATAGTCATCACTTAGTCACTCATACAACAACGTTAGCTGTAAGGCTGGTCATAGTGGGAGTAACTTAGAAAGTAATATAGCGCATTCCAAGACAAGTTTGCTTATGTGGCATATCGTTAATGAGGAGAGAGGTGTTTGGAGTAACATAACACATTCCAAAGCAAAATGAGTCTATAATGTAATAAATGCAATCATCTATGATACTACTTGCATGTTATACTTTGCACTATGAAGATAGTAACAAAGACTAGTGTCATATGCATGACACAAGTCTAAGTTACTCCCCACCATGACTAGCCTAAGGCTGGCTATAAGAGTAATTTTTTTACTTCTCTCTATCTCTTTGTTTGTACTCGTCCAATGCATGGGTGCTTATATGAGGTGCTAAATGCATTAAAAATCTTAGCAACAAGTCTTCCCAATGCAAAGGTGCTTAGCTTTTGTAGCTAAGGTTCCCTTATGGAATTGTTTATTAATTAAACTCCCATGTATTGGTTGGTAGTCATTTTACATAGGTCCGTGTGCTTAGCACCATTTCTTCCTGGGGTCACCATAATGCCCTCTCTCCTTTTTAATTACTTTGACACATCAGTTTTCTTCCTATGTGGCGTCCTTAGCACCTATACACCTTGGAGCACTGGGAAGGGCCCAATACTTGGCACCTGTATACCATGGAGGTGGTCAGGAATCGGGATACTCATGCCGGTCGTAGCGCCGCAGTTAAAATGATAATGGCAAGTCAAATCACAGGGCCCCACCTGTCCAGCAGTAACTCGCCTTCAAATCACATAGCCCTACATTTGGAGCAGCCTACTCCCTCATCCTCTCGCTTCTCTGTCGAACCGACTAGGCGGAACTGCCCCGCCTACTGATGTCTACTACACAACCTTCTTCTTGTAGACGTTGTTGGGCCTGCAAGTGCATAGGTTTGTAGGACAGTAGAAAATTTCCCTCAAGTGGATGACCTAAGGTTTATCAATCCGTAGGAGGCGTAGGATGAAGATGGTCTCTCTCAAGCAACCCTGCAACCAAATAACAAAGAGTCTCTTGTGTCCCCAACACACCCAATACAATGGTAAATTGTATAGGTGCACTAGTTTAGCGAAGAGATGGTGATACAAGTGGTATGTGGATGGTAGATAATAGTTTTTGTAATCTGAAATTATAAAAACAGCAAGGTAATGAATGATAAAAGTGAGCGTAAACGGTATTGCAATGCGTTGAAACAAGGCCTAGGGTTCATACTTTCCCTAGTGTAAGTTCCCTCAACAATACTAACATAATTGGATCACATAACTATCCCTCAACATGCAACAAAGAGTCACTCCAAAGTCACTAATAGCAGAGAACAAACGAAGAGATTATGGTAGGGTACGAAACCACCTCAAAGTTATTCTTTCCCATCAATCCGTTGGGCTATTCCTATAAGTGTCACAAATAACCCTAGAGTTCGTACTAGAATAACACCTTAAGACACAAATCAACCAAAACCCTAACGTCACCTAGATACTCCAATGTCACCTCAAGTATCCGTGGGTATGATTATACGATATGCATCACACAATCTCAGATTCATCTATTCAACCAACACAAAGAACCTCAAAGAGTGCCCCAAAGTTTCTACCGGAGAATCACGACGAAAACGTGTGCCAACCCCTATGCATAGGTTCCCAATGTCACGAAACCCGCAAGTTGATCACCTTAACATACATCAAGTGGCACGTGGTATACCATTGTCACCACAGATATCCACGGCAAGACATACATCAAGTGTTCTCAAATCTTTAAAGACTCAAACCGATAAGATAACTTCAAAGGGGAAACTCAATTCATTACAAGAGAGAAGAGGGGGAGGAGAAACATAAGATCCAACTATAATAGCAAAGCTCGCGATACATCAAGATCGTATCATCTCAAGAACACGAGAGAGAGAGAGATCAAACACATAGCTACTGGTACATACCCTCAGCCCTGAGGGAGAACTACTCCCTCCTCGTCATGGAGAGCACCGGGATGATGAAGATGGCCACCGGAGAGGGATTGCCCCCTCCGGCAGGGTGCCGGAACGGGTCTAGATTGGTTTTCGGTGGCTACGGAGGCTTCTGGCGGTGGAACTCCCGATCTATTGTGCGTTCTGGAAGTTTCAGGGTACATAGAGTTATATAGGCGGAAGAAGCACGTCAGGGGAGCCACGGGGGCCCCACGTGGCAGGGGGCGCGCCCTGGGGGGGGGGGGCGCCCCCACCCTTGTGGGCAGCTCCTGTATCTTCTGACGTGGGGTCCAAGTCCATCAGGCGTGTTTCCTTCCAAAAATAACTTCTCCAGTTGATTTCGTTCCGTTTCAACTCCGTCTGATATTCCTTTTCTTCAAAACACTGAAATAGGCATAAAATAGCAAATCTGGGCTGGGCCTCCGGTTAATAGGTTAGTCCCGAAAGTAATATACAAGTGGATAATAAAGCCCAATATTATCCAAAATAGTAGATAATATGGCATGGAGCAATCAAAAATTATAGATACGTTGGAGATGTATCAAGCATCCCCAAGCTTAATTCCTGCTCGTCCTCGAGTAGGTAAATGATAAAAAGATAATTTTTGATGTGGAATGCTAGTTGGCATAATTTCAATGTAATTCTTCTTAATTGTGCTATGAATATTCAGATCCATAAGATTCAAGACAAAAGTTTAATACTAACATAAAAACAATAATACTTCAAGCATACTGACTAAGCAATCATGTCTTCTCAAAATAACATGGCCAAAGAAAGTTATCCCTACAAAATCATATAGTCTGGCTATGCTCCATCTTCACCACACAAAATATTTAAATCATGCACAACCCCGATGACAAGCCAAACAATTGTTTCATACTTTTGATGTTCTCAAACTTTTTCAATCTTCACGCAATACATGAGCGTGAGCCATGGACATAGCACTATAGGTGGAATAGAATGGTGGTTGTGGAGAAGACAAAAAGGGAGAAGATAGTCTCACATCGACTAGGCGTATCAACGGGCTATGGAGATGCCCATCAATAGATATCAATGTGAGTGAGTAGGGATTGCCATGCAACGGATGCACTAGAGCTATAAATGTATGAAAGCTCAACAAAAGAAACTAGTGGGTGTGCATCCAACTCGCTTGCTCACGAAGACCTAGGGCATTTTGAGGAAGCCCGTCATTGGAATATACAAGCCAAGTTCTATAATGAAAGATTCCCACTAGTATATGAAAGTGACAACATATGAGACTCTATATATGAAGAACATGGTGCTACTTTGAAGCACAATATATGAGACTCGCTATATCATGGTGCTACTTTGAAGCACAAGTGTGGAAAAAAGGATAGTAGCATTGCCCGTTTTTTATATTTATTTTTTTGGGCCTTCTTTTTTTTTCTTTGGCCTTTCTCCTTTTTTGGGGACAATGCTCTATTGAATGATGATCATCACACTTCTATTTATTTATAACTCAATGATACAACTCGATACTAGAACAATGTATGACTCTATATGAATGACTTCGGCGCTGTACCGGGATATGCTATGAATCAAGAGTGACAAGTATGAAAGAATCATGAACAGTGGCTTTGCTACAAATACTATGTCAACTACATGATCATGCTAGCAATATGACAATGATGAATGTGTCATAATAAACTGGATGGTGGAAAGTTGCACGGCAATATATCTCGGAATGGCTATGGAAATGCCATAATAGGTAGGTATGGTGGCTGTTTTGATGAAGGTATATGGTGGGTGTATGGTACCGGCGAAAGTTGCGCGGTACTAGAGAGGCTAGCAATGGTGGAAGGGTGAGAGTGCGTATAATCCATGGACTCAACATTAGTCATAAAGAACTCACATACTTATTGCAAAAATCTATTAGTTATCAAAACAAAGTACTACGCGCATGCTCCTAGGGGGATAGATTGCTAGGAAAAAACCATCGCTCGTCCCCGACTGCCAGTCATAAGTAAGACAATCAATAAATAAATCATGCTCCGACTTCATCACATAACGGTTCACCATGCGTGCATGCTACAGGAATCACAAACTTCAACACAAGTATTTCTCAAATTCATAACCACTCAACTAGCATGACTCTAATATCACCATCTCCGTATCTCAAAACAATTATCAAGTATCAAACTTCTCATAGTATTCAACACACTCATAAGAGAATTTTATTATTCTTGAATACCTAGCATATTAGTATTTTAAGAAAATTACCATGCTATTTAAGACTCTCAAAATAATCTAAGTGAAGCCTGAGAGATCAATAGTTTCTATAAAACAAATCCACCACCGTGCTCTAAAAGATATAAGTGAAGTACTAGAGCAAATGACAAACTACTCCAAAAGATATAAGTGAAGATCAATGAGTAGTTGAGTAATTATGCAACTATGTGAAGACTCTAACATTTAAGAATTTTAGATCTTGGTATTCTATTCAAACAGCAAGCAAAGCAAAATAAATTGACATCTAAGAATAGCAAACATCATGTGAAGAAGCAAAAACTTAGGATCAACTGTCGGGGAAACTGATCCTCGAACACCTATGGGGCCGGCAGACCGGGCCCCTTTCGGTTCGGCGGGGGGCGGAGATCGCACGAAGAGCAGATCGAGGCGAGGCACACGTGCAGTTTACCCAGCTTCGGAGCTCTCCGGAGAGATAACACTCCTACTACTGCTTGTCTGGTTGTATTATCTGGTGATCCTGCTCTCCAAAGCGAGAGTGTGATGTTCTCTGGGCTACGGATGTATCGAAGCAAACTGTCTGAGGCTTCGAACCTATGAGCCGAACCCCCTCTACGTTGCGCATGGGCCTCCTTTTATACGCTAAAGGGGTCACCGACAAGTGGCAACGCAGAGGAGGGTAAAAACGTAAAAAGCGAGGTAGTTGATACAGTTGCTTGTACAGTGCACCCTACCTAACTCTGACGGCAGGGGACAAGGGCATTAAATGCCCGTCTGAGTCGCCCGAACAGTGCAGAAAAGGACCGTTAGGGGCGCCACCGTTCGCCACGATGGCGATCTTGTCAGCTTCGCATGCCACTGCGCACCGCTGGCTGCACAGCCTCCCGCCACGCACGCCCGGAGAGGCCCCCAGGGCGACACTTGGTGGATGCGCTGGAGCGTGGACGCAGAGTGGCCGCCTGCCGCGGCAAGCGCCTTGTCGCTGTTGTTATCTTGTCGGGTCCGGAAGCTTGTCGCTCACCGGGCTTCGAAGTACCTTGGTTTGTCTTCCCGGCAAGCTCCTCTTGCCGGGGCCTTGTTGCCTTGTCGGAGCGCGTGGCGCGTCGCGGCAAGTTCATTGGAGCGTCTTGGTTGGCCTTCCCGGCAAGCTCCTCTTGCCGGGGTCTTGTCTCCTTAGCTTAAATACTTCGTTCTTGGATGGCTCCAGGGGAACCTTGGGGGATCTGGGCGATCACCCGGCAAGCCTTTGCCGCGGGGTGCTGCAACTGCCCATGCACAAGTTCGGGGTACTAGGGTACCCCTAATCTAGTACACCGACAGGAGCCCCCGGGCCTGGGCCAGACACGGTGCCGAGCGCTGTTGGGCCAGGCCCAAGACAGGGCACGGGCACACGCGTGCTGGGCCACGCCAAATCTTGTTCCGTATGCACCGCACTCTCCCATAACGGCACGCGTTGATTGCGGCATCGTGGGAGAGATCGTGGGTGGCTGTTTAAGCGGAAGGCCGAAACGTCCGCCCCGTCCCTCTTTATAAGCAGAGGAAACAGGGGCAGTTCATTCCCCCTCGCTGCTTGCTGCTACTCCTTCTTCACAAACTTCGCCGCTCCCCTCTTCTTCTCAAAGCCGAGAGAGCAGCGCTCCGCCCC
>NC_041392.1:309650617-309699551 GCF_002162155.2 Triticum dicoccoides | reverse complement strand
ACCACCTCCGCCATGGCCCCGAAAGGCGACAAGGGAAAGGGCGTGAAGTCGGCCGAGGCGCAGCGGCTCGCGGCGCTGCGGAAGGAGCGGGCGATCTTCACCCCCCAGCTCGGCGTGCAGGAGCTGAGGGAGTACTTTTACCTCTTTTGGGCGACAGAGACGCGTGCGCATCCGCGCACGAGGGTACTCCCGGCCACTGCCTCGGAGTCGGCTCCAAATGGGTACCCGTTCTTCCCGCTATTCTTCTACTGCGGGCTCTGCCCGCCCTTCTCGAAATTCTTTTGTGACATTATGAACACGTATGGCTTCCGCCTCCTTGACTTCACCCCCAATGTTGTCTTGACCATGGCAGTTTTCGCACACTTGTGCGAAAACTTTGTCGGAGTCCACCCTAGTGTAGCCCTTTTCCGCCACTTCTTCATACCTCGGGTAGAGAGAGGAGAGCCGCTTGCCGGAGGGATTGCCTGGGTCTCGAGGGTCGGCAAGAAAGAGGCGTACTTGGAGGGTGAGCTTCGCAGCAAGTCGGAGGAGTGGAGAGCGGAGTGGTGTTGGATCGTCGAGGAGGATCCACAGCCCTTCACCGCCATGCACCAAACTCCAATAGTGCGCGGCAATGACTGGAGCAACATGGCCCCGGAAGACGAGAGGCTGAAGATCGCCATCACTAGGATTCTTCGCCTCAGGCTTGCCGGGCTCACCGTAGGTGCTGTCGGGGCAGATTTCCTCCGCCGCCGCATTGCCCCCCTGCAGGAGAGGAGGAGGCCCGCCTGGGAATTCAAGAATTCGGCGGACATCATGAGGCTGCGGCCGGGCCTGAACTATAACTTCACTGTCTTGGAGTTGGACGCAATGCTCTTGGAATTATTCAAACGCGACCCCCAGCACCCATTCGCACTGCCGAGGGGCGTAGTTCCTTTGTGCAATAACTCTTCGCTTGACCGGATCCGCGCTATGATGCCGTTGTGCGATTCACACGGCATCGTCCCCACTTGGCAAGAGCCTGCGGACGACGTTGTGCGAGCGTTCTTTGACACCTTGGAGGAGTTGCCGGTCCGCGCTGACGAGCAGAAGAGCCTCACTCGTGACACCACCGACGAGGAGTTGCAGCTCATCGCTACTAGGGCGGAAGAGGCTGCGACCGCAGCTGCTGCGGGTGTGTTTGGGTTCACTGTGGAGGAGGCGGAGGCTGCAGAGGCGGCAAACCTTGCCGAACGCGCGGAGTTCATGGGCGAGGAGGAGCATGCCGGTTCTGAAGCCAAGTCGAGCGAGGCCGGCGAGGAGGAGGCTGAACCTTCAGAGAGCTTGCCGCAGGCGGAGCCCCCGGCCCCGCCAAGGAGGCGCCTTCGCAGGGCCGGGGACGCAGCAGGGCGGCAGCCGGCTCCACAGCCACCGAGCCGCGCGACGCGCTCTACCGCGGCAAGCAATGTTGCCGCGGGAGCGCCTCACGCAACAACGGCAACTGGAGCGGGATCTTCCCGGGCCACCGCCGCCGCCCCCGCCAAGCGGGCAAGGGATCCTACTCCTCCACCTCGCCGCACCGGAGGAGGGCCGGACTTCGATCTTTCCGCGCTCAGCTCCGATGAGGAGGAAGAAGAGTGAGTTTCTTTGACGCCCTTAAAATCCTTCAATCTTGCTGTTTATATTTTGTATCTGACTTGCTCCAATCTGGACTCTTTTCTTTTCAGAACATTGGCCCAGAGAGCGGCGAAGAGGGCCAAGGCCGCGGTGATCGTCATCGAGGATGATCCCATCGCGTCAGCAGGCGGTGGGTCTGAGACCACCTTGACGGACCCGGCAATCACCCCTCGGAGCAGCCCCCAGCGTAAGTTCATAGTTTAGCCTTCTGCTGTCGGGCGCGCTCGAGTGCTTTTTCCTTTGTTGATATCTTGCTTATTGACTTGTGCAGGAGCAGAGCAGCCTCATCAGGAGCGCCCGGAGGCCGGTCCCGAAGTGCCACCTGCTTCGACTGCGTCGCCAAGGGAGGAGTCCCCGGCAAGGGAGCGCTCTCCGGCAAGGAATGGCACTGCTGATCCTGCAGCGACCGAGGCCGCAACTGAAGATCTTGGCGCAGGTAATCCACTTGCCCAGAAACTTTCCCTTGGGTTCTGCTTCTTCTGTTTTTCTTTCCTTGAATTTTTGATTGATTTTCCTCCCTTCTTTGTTCTTCAGACCCATCTTCGGCTGAGCCAATGGAGACAGAGGGCACCGGCGAGGAAGGTGCCGGTGCTGATGTGACCGCCGGAGAGGAGGCCGCCGGGGCTGCTGCTGCGGAAGACGGCGAGGGGTCGGGCGATCGCACTGACGACCCTGAGGCCGCAGGAGCGCCGGGCGCTGCACCGACCGCCGAACCCTCTGCCGCTTCCGCGGAGCCGGGCTCCGAGGAGCCCCAGCCCGGCGCCTACTTGCAGGCCGGTGACAACATCTTCATCAAGCTACCCTGGGTGTCGAGCTCCAGGGCGCCAGTCGAGGGGGAGACCTTTGACGGGGAGGTGCTCGCCTCTGCTGGGCTGTCATTGGTTGACGCGCCTGGCAGCAGCAGTGGCGAGCCTAAGGAGGAGGAGCTGCTGCGGAAGCTGCTGTCACTCTACCGCACCCGGCAAGCCAAGCTGGCTTCCCGGGAAGCGCTTGTTGCGAAGGCGGGAGTTGACATGGAGAAGCATGCGGAAGAGCTCCGGAGACAAAATTGAGAAGCTCTCCGGTCCCTGGCGCAGGAGCGGGAGCGAGTAGACGAAGAGCGCACGACCTTTCTTCTCGAGAAGGCCGAGGCTGAGGAAGAACAAAGGCTTGCTGCCGAGAAGCAGTCCCCGCGAGAAGGCGAGCTAGTGCAGCGGAAGGCCCACCTCGACAGCTACGAGGAAGAGCTCGCCGAGCGTGAGCGAGCACTTGGCGGGGCGCTCAAGGAGGCAAAGGATGCCGCGGCAACTGCAGAGGCCGCCAATAAGGAGCTAGAGGAGACGGTGGCGCGGCTGGAGGCTGATATTGGGAAGAGCAGCGAGGAGATTGCCGCTCTCAAGCGCGAGCGCGAGAAGGATGCCGCCGCCCATGGTGAACTGCAAGGCCTTCTCGCTGAGAGGGGCAAGGAGCTCAGCGCCACCAAGGATTACAAAGCAGATCTGGAGCTGAAACTGGCCACGCTGACGAGGACGCTGGAGGCCGCCAAGGAGCGGGAGAAGACCTTGGCGGAGAAGGTCAAGGCTGACGCGGCGCTGCTGGAGAGCATTGTAGTCACCCAGAACTCCTTCAGAGACACAGTGGAGCACTGGACCGAGGGTCTGGTGAACACCGCCGCCGTCATCAATGAGGAGCTGGTGCAGCTGGGGATGGAGGACTTTGGGTATCCTTCCGACGAGAGCCTTCAACCCAGCGCCAAGCTCAGTCTATTCTTCAAGGGCGTGGTGACGGCACTCCAGCGGCTCCGGGAGAGGATCCCGAAGCAGCTGGCCGACGAGTCGCGCAAAATCTGCGCTGGGGTTCTCCAGAAGGTGCTGATGAAGGTGGCCTTCCGCAATCCAGGCCTCAGCTTCACCAACATCCTCCGATCCTTGCCGCCTGACGCCGATCTGGACGCACTCAAGGCCCTTGTCGCACCCATTATGGACAAGGTGAGCGAGATCAAGCGAGTCGAGGGCGGGCGCGTAGACTAGGCCGCCCATTTCTTCTTTTCCCTTGTCACTGCTAGTCATGTCACGAAAACAGTCTATTAGAGCTGCGACAAGTTATCTTTGTAATATAACTTTTTTTTTTCTGTCTATCAATTGCAATGTTATTTCCTCTACTAGATTCCTCCCTTTGTATGTTTTCACCCTACGCTTCTAGGGAACTTGTCGGCGCAGGCGCCCGAGCCGCGAGCACTGAGTGCGGAACTTCAGCAGCCTGCTGGCGGCGCTGCTTCCGACAAGAAACCTTGTCGTGACTAGATGCAGCACGCTTAAGCTGTTGAGCGGACCCGAAACAAAGTAAGGGCGCAACTAGCCACGAGTTGGTTCCTCCGCGCATAGGTTTTCCATACAAAGCAGGGTCGTTCGAGGAAGATAACTCGAAAATTAAAAAAGTGATTGCTCAAACTTTGGCAACTTAGCTTTTCTGTTATTTGCTTCCCCGTAAGGCAAGTCTTTGCTTGAACGACGCCTGGCCCACACCACAATCTTCTCCTTCCCCCCGGCAAACTTGTGTGCGAGAGAACCTTCTTTTCCTTTAAAAGAAAAAGAAAGAAGAGAAAATAATAATATGGAGCACTTCGGCTCGTTACTGCTTACCTGATGTAAGTGTTGCACAAAGTGTCAGATAATCACATGCAAGAAAGGAACTAACGCATGAAATGGACAAGCTGTGCGGAGCACATGGGTTTTTACTTATGCACGGGATCTGCGCCCGGCTTTGTACAAAGGATTACATGCAACAGCGGCAAAACTTGTACAAAAGGTGATTGCCGGAACGGGTTCCGGCAACCGCGCCTTATGGGAAAAACTTACGAAGATGTTCTATGTTCCAAGGGCTGCTCACTGGAATGCCATCTTCGGTCTCAAGGCGGACAGCACCAGGCCTTGTGACTCGTCTCACCCGATAAGGGCCTTCCCACTTCGGCGTCAACTTGTTGGAATTCTTGGCGGACTGAACGCGCCGAAGAACAAGGTCGCCTTCCTCGAAGCTTCTGGCTTTAACTTTGCGGCTATGATAGCGGCGCAAAGCTTGCTGGTATCGAGCAGCTCATACAACAGCCTGAAGACGATCTTCCTCAAGGAACAGCGTGTCGTCTTGCCGCAACTGTTCTTGCTCAAGCTCATCATAAGCGAGCACTCGAGGTGATCCGTATACGAGTTCCGTGGGGAGAACTGCCTCTGCTCCATAGACTAGAGCGAAAGGTGCCTGGCCAATGGCTCGATTTGGCGTCGTTCTGATCGACCAAAGAACCACCGGCAGCTCCTCGATCCAGTTCCTTCCGCACCTGGTCTTGAGCCCGCGCAGCACTTCAGTATTTGCCCTTTCTGCTTGACCGTTGCTTCTCGGATGAGCAACAGAAGCGAAGCAGACCTTGGCGCCAAGGTCTTGGACGTACTGTATGAAGGTGCGGCTCGTGAATTGCGTGCCGTTGTCGGTGATGATCCTGTTAGGGATCCCGAAACGGCAAACAGTTGACCTGAAGAACTTGACTGCTGACTGTGCTGTCACCTTCCTCACTGGCTGCACTTCTGGCCACTTTGTGAACTTGTCGATTGCAACGTACAAGTACTCAAAGCCCCCGACAGCTCGGGGGAAGGGGCCGAGAATATCGAGCCCCCAGACCGAAAATGGCCAGGATAAAGCGATCGTCTGGAGAGCTTGAGCTGGCTGGTGTATCTGCTTGGAGTGGAACTGGCACGCTTCACACTTGGTTACTTGTGCAGTTGCATCCTGGAGGGCTGTCGGCCAAAAGAAACCTTGCCAGAAAGCTTTGCCGGCAAGTGCTCTTGCGCCTATGTGGTGGCCACATATGCCTCCATGTATCTCTGCCAACAGCTTTTGTCCATCTTCCTGGCGAATACACTTCAATTTCACACCGTTGAGTCTTCTTCTGTACAGTATGCTATCGACAAACCGGTACATACTTGACTGCCAGGCTACTCTTTCCGCTTCTTCTTGTTCTTCGGGAAGTTCTCCTGTCTGAAGGAAATGGACAATCTGCTGCGCCCATGCTGGAGCCTGCGGCTCGACAACAAGGACTAAAGGCACATTTTCTGCTGCGGGAACATCTGCTTCTACGGCAAGGACTTGCGGTCCTGCCGGAGCTTGATGTTCCCCGGCAAGCTTGCCGGAGCAAAACTTGTCGGGGGCGTCTGCTTCAACGGAACAAACCATAAGGCTTGCCGGAGCAGACTGCCCCTCAGCATCTGTGGTGTTGATCTTGGGGACTTTCTTTGTGGCGGCTTCGGGGAGCTGTGCCGGAAAGTAGTCACCAGAAACCAACTTCCTCTTTTTGCTTTGTCCAGTTGATGGTGATACGGATGGTTGAGTCAACTTAAGCACAAAGATCCCTGGTTCCATAGGTAACTTTAGTGCGGCGCACTTTGACAGGCCATCAGCAATATCATTCTGAGCTCTTGGGATATGCTCCATTTGTAGGCCGTCAAAGTGCTCCTCTATCTTCCTCACTTCATCGACATACGATTCCATCAACGGACTTTGGTAGTTCTTGTTCACTTGTCGGATGACAAGCTGTGAGTCACCCCTGACAATGAGCTTCTTGATCCCAAGGTCTGCTGCGATTCGGAGACCGGCAAGCAATCCTTCATACTCTGCAGTATTGTTGGTTACTTGCTCCTTGGGAAAATGCATCTGGACTATGTACTTGAGGTGCTCTCCGGTGGGTGCGACAAGCAGCACGCCTGCACCGGCGCCTTGCAGCGAGAAGGCACCATCAAAGTACATCAGCCACTCTTTGCTTGCCTCTTTGACGGGGATTCTCGTTTCTGGAATTTCTTCATCTGGGGTTGGCGTCCACTCTGCTATGAACTCTGCCAATGCTCTGCTTTGGATAGTTGATGTGCTCTCAAACTTGAGGCCAAAGCTTGACAATTCCAGCGCCCACTCGACAATCCTGCCTGTTGCTTCTGGATTTTGCAGTATCCTCTTCAGCGGAAAGCGAGTGACGACTGTGATCTCATGTGCTTGGAAGTAATGGCGCAGCTTTCTCGAGGCCATGAGGAGGCCGAAAAGCAACTTCTGCACAGCAGAGTACCTTGATCTAGCCCCCTGTAGAAGAGAACTGACAAAGTAGACTGGGCGCTGCACCATTCTCCTTGGCATCTTATCATGCTCCTGCGCAAGCTCATGTTTGTCGGGACCAGAGCTTGTTGGCGAAGCCCCCTGCTTGTCGCTGGATGGATCTGCCGTGGTTGCTGGCTCATCATCCGCCTCCCTCTCCGCCACTAATGCAGCACTAACCACTTGATTGGTTGCCGCTATATACAGCAGCAACTTCTCTTGCGGCTTAGGTGCGACAAGCGTTGGAGTGGAGGACAGGTATCTCTTCAAATCCTGCAGCGCAGCCTCCGCTTCCAGAGTCCATTTCATTGGACCTGCCTTTTTCAAAATTTTGAAAAATGGCAGGGCGCGCTCAGCAGATCTAGAGATAAACCTGCTGGGAGCAGCCACGCAACCGGCAAGCCTTCGCACATCTTTGACGCGCTTTGGTGCTTCGATCTTCTCGATGGCTTTGATCTTGTCGGGATTGGCTTCAATTCCCCGCTGAGATACGAAGAACCCGAGAAGCTTGCCGGAAGGGACTCCAAACACGCACTTCTCGGGGTTAAGCTTGAGGTTGATCTTGCGCAGGTTTGCAAATGTCTCATCTAAATCTTGAATCAAGGTTGCTTTGTCCTTGCTCTTGACCACTATGTCATCCATGTAAGCTTCCACATTTCTGTGTATTTGTGGCTCAAAAGCATGGTGAACTACCCTTGCGAATCTTGAACCAGCATTCTTCAAACCGAAAGGCATCCGTATGAAGCAGTACGTGCCACACGGGGTGATAAATGCGGTTTTCTCTTCATCTTCTTCTGCCATGAAGATCTGATTATATCCTGAGTATGCATCAAGAAATGAAAGCAAATCACATCCGGCTGTGGAGTCAACAATCTGGTCAATACGCAGCAAGGGAAATGGGTCTTTGGGACAAGCTTTATTAACATCAGTGAAGTCAATACAAAGTCTCCATTTCCCGTTAGCCTTGCGCACAACAACAGGATTGGCCAACCACGTGGGATGGAGTACTCCTCTGACAAGGCCTGCTGCTTCCAACTTCTTGATTTCTTCTGCGATGAATTCTTGGCGCTCAACTGCCTGCTTCCTGACTCTCTGCTTGACGGGCCGCGCATGAGGACAGATGGCAAGGTGGTGCTCAATCACTTTCCTGGGAACACCGGGGATATCAGACGGTTGCCACGCAAACACGTCGACATTCGCCCGCAGGAAAGCAACGAGCGCGCTTTCCTATTTGGGGTCAAGAGTGGCGCTGATGGTGAAGGTACCACCAGTGCCATCCTCTTTGGCGGACACCTTCTTAGTCTCAGGTGGAGCTGCCATCGCCTTCTTGCACTTGCCGGTGGAGCTCGATGGTGCGTCCTCGACGAAGCGCAGCACTCCGAAGAGGTGCGCTTGCCGGAGTGGGCATCAGAGCTCTTGCCGGACTTGGTCTTCTTCTTCCCCCCGGGAGCTTCAGCGGCAAGTGTCCTTCGTTCTGCTGCGGCTGCTACTTCCCGGTAGATCTTGTCGGCACAGATAAGAGCATCCTTCTTGTCGCCAAGGACAGAGATGACACTTATTGGGCCTGGCATTTTCAGTACGTTGTACGCATAGTGAGAGGCTGCCATGAACTTGGCGAGTGCCGGACGACCAAGGATTCCATTGTAAGGTAATGGAATGTCGGCAACGTCAAACGTGACCCTCTCAGTCCTGAAGTTCAACTCACTGCCAAATGTTACCGGCAACGTGATCTTTCCCTTTGGCTTGGTCCTTCCCGGGTTAATTCCTTGAAACGTGCCGGTCTCTTCGAGCTCGCTGTCAGGGATCTGGAGCTTATGGAGCACCGTGGAGGAGATCAGGTTCAAGCCGGCCCCGCCGTCAACTAGCATCTTAGTGACCTTGAGGTTGCGGATTGTTGGTGAAACCAACATCGGCAAGCACCCGACCGTAGCTATGCGATCCGGGTGGTCCTCAATATCAAAGATGATAGGCGTGCTGGACCATTTCAGAGGCCTGCGTGACTCGACGGGTGGTTCTGCTGCATTAACTTCCCGCACCCACTGCTTGAGCTGGCGGTGCGAGGCATGCAGAGAAGCACCACCGTCAACGCACAGGACCTCTGTAGCTTTCTGGAACTCCTGCTCATCAGTCTCCTCATCGTCCATATCTTCATCGTCGCCGTCATCTTCATCCTTGTCGCGGCCGCGAGGAGGTCTGTCTCCTTGCCGCTGCTTGGCCTTGCCACGGCGTCCTCCTCGGCCGGGACGTTTCTTGCCGGATCCACCAGCTCCTTCCTGGGCCTTCTCCTTGTCGCGTCGCTCGTATTCAGCTTTCTGTTGCTCAATAAGCTGCTCGACCCTCTTGCAGTTCTGAAGATCATGGCCCTTGGTGCGGTGAATCTTGCAATACTGCTTGTTGGTGCCGTCCTGCTTGTTGGCGACCGCCACCTCCGCGGCAACCTCCTTGCCGGAGTCACCAGCTTTGGCTTCCTTGGCGCCGCCACCGTTGCCAGACTGCTCAACAACTAGCACTTCTTTGCCTTTCCTCCTCTTGTTGTTCCGCCGCCGGTTTCTCCTTGCCGGGGCGGCATCTTTGCTGTCAGATCCTCCCGCTCCTATATTTTCTCCGGGAATCTCCTCCCTTCCTCAGCGCGCGCGCACTTGTCGGCCAGTGCATATAACTCACTGACGTCCCTGATCTTGCACATCGCCATTTCCTCCCGCATCCTGCGGTTCCGCACGTTCTGATGGAACGCGCTGATCACCGTGGCAGGGTGGACGTCTGGGATGTTGTGCTGCACGCTACTGAATCTCTGAATGTACTTGCGCAGGGGTTCTCCTTCCTTCTGGGCGAGCAAATGAAGATCACTCTCCTGGCCATGAGGCTTGTGTCCGCCGGTAAAGGCGCCGACAAACTGATGGCACAGATCAGCCCAAGAGGATATGGAGTTGTCCGGCAAATGCATGAGCCAGGATCTGACATTGGGCTTGAGTACCAGCAGGAAGTAGTTGGCAAGGATCTTGTCATCTCGTCCCCCGGCAGCTTGCACCGCAATGGTGTAGATGCTGAGGAACTCTGACGGATGCGTCTTGCCGTCGTACTTCTCCGGTACGTCTGGCTTGAAGTTCTTTGTACTGGGCCACTGGACTTGCCGTAGCTCACGAGTGAACGCAGGACAACCTACCGTGTACGGCAGATCGCCTGGTTCCTCTGGCGCATGCATGTCAACAGAGGGCCCAGCGCGCTTGTCGGATTGACCTCGCGCTTCTCTTCGGTGCTCGATGCGGGTTCGAGCGTCTTCTTGTTGTCGATCATGAAGAACTTGGCGCTGATCGCGACGAGCTCGTGGATCCGACGATGCCGTGGAGTCGCTATCGAGGTGGATCCGACGAGTCGGCGATCTTGGCCTTCGGGGCGGTGATTGCATGGTAGTTGCACCTCCGCCCGTTTCGTCGCCACCGGCTCGCGTCCGGCGGTCCTGCCGCGGCAGCGACGCGCTCGGCCGCCGTGGAGTGTCGCCGTTGGCGTAGCCGATGAGACTCTGGATGGTGGCTCTCCATTCGTCGATCTTGTCTGACATCGGAGGGTAATCTAGGAGAAGTTGAGCTCGCGCCAAAGCTTCTGCTAGAGTGGTGGGTGGCAGTGGCGGACGGCGCGAGGAGCGGGACGTGCTCGAACTTCTAACTATGTTAGAAGGAGCAGTATCCCGTCCAGGCGACCGTGCCCCGCTCGTGCCAGCATGCTGGCGTGCATGCTGGTTTTGAGCGCCCCGAGATCCACCAGCTTGGCCTTGGTCTAACATGCGCATGGTGCTGCAAGCGCCATGATGCTGTTGATCTTGCGCCTATTGAGAGTGGCGCGGAACTTGTACAGTCGCCGAGGTTTGTGCAGCCTTGTCCTTGGACTTGGCAGCACTGTGAGCACCCTCATCGACGGCTGTTCTTCCGCCGGCGTCCACTCCACCAACCGTTTGCTCTAACGGTGGCGGAAACGACGTGGACGGAGCGGCTGCCGCCGAAGTCTTCTTCTTCGGTGGCATGTTGATGAAGGGAATGAAGATCTAGCCCGTGTGAACACCGGATCAGGTTCACACAATCTCGACGCTCCCCCTACCTGGCGCGCCAAAGATGTCGGGGAAACTGATCCTCGAACACCTATGGGGCCGGCGGACCGGGCCCCTTTCGGTTCGGTGGGGGGCGGAGATCGCACGAAGAGCAGATCAAGGCGAGGCACACGAGCAGTTTACCCAGCTTCGGAGCTCTCCAGAGAGATAACACTCCTACTGCTGCTTGTCTGGTTGTATTATCTGGTGATCTTGCTCTCCAAAGCAAGAGTGTGATGTTCTCTGGGCTACGGATGTATCGAAGCAAACTGTCTGAGGCTTCGAACCTATGAGCCGAACCCCCTCTACGTTGCGCATGGGCCTCCTTTTATACGCTGAAGGGGTCACCGACAGGTGGCAACGCAGAGGAGGAAAAACGTAAAAAGCGAGGTAGTTGATACAATTGCTTGTACAGTGCACCCTACCTAACTCTGACGGCAGGGGACAAGGGCATTAAATGCCCGTCTGAGTCGCCCGAACAGTGCAGAAAAGGACCGTTAGGGGCGCCACCGTTCGCCACGATGGCGATCTTGTCAGCTTCGCATGCCACTGCGCACCGCTGGCTGCACAGCCTCCCGCCACGCACGCCCGGAGAGGCCCCCAGGGCGACACGTTGGTGGATGCGCTGGAGCGTGGACGTAGAGTGGCCGCCTGCCGCGGCAAGCGCCTTGTCGCTGTTGTTATCTTGTCGGGTCCGGAAGCTTGTCGCTCACCGGGCTTCGAAGTACCTTGGTTTGTCTTCCCGGCAAGCTCCTCTTGCCGGGGCCTTGTTGCCTTGTCGGAGCGCGTGGCGCGTCGCGGCAAGTTCATTGGAGCGTCTTGGTTGGCCTTCCCGGCAAGCTCCTCTTGCCGGGGTCTTGTCTCCTTAGCTTAAATACTTTGTTCTTGGATGGCTCCAGGGGAACCTTGGGGGATCTGGGCGATCACCCAGCAAGCCTTTGCCGCGGGGTGCTGCAACTGCCCGTGCACAAGTTCGGGGTACTAGGGTACCCCTAATCTAGTACACCGACATCAACCGATACTAACCGATAGTTGTTGAAGAAGAAAGGTGGGATGCCAACCGGGGCATCCCCAAGCTTAGATGCTTGAGACTTCTTGAAATATTATCTTGGGATGCCTTGGGCATCCCCAAACTTGAGCTTTTGTGTCTCCTTAATTCCTCTCATATCACGGTCTCCCTAAATCTCAAAAGCTTCATCCACACAAAACTCAACAAGGACTCATGAGATAAGTTAGTATAAACCATTGCAAAAACCTTATCATACTCTACTATACCAAATCACTAAAATTATTATTCAACATTGCATACTAAATGCCTCTGCATATTTAATAGTCCTATCCTCAAATAGAATCATTAAAGAAGCAAACATATGCAAACAATGCAAACATAACAGCAATCTGCCTAAACAGGATAGTCTGTAAAGAATGCTGCAACATCCATACTTCCCTAGCTCCAAAAATTATGAAAGAAAATTCACACTGTAGTAAATTTACCAGAGCTTAATATTCAAAATGTTTCAACATTTTATCCCATTCTGACTTTTCTAGGGAATTATTGCAACAGCAGTAAACTTTCTGTTTTCAAACAGCAACATGTATACTTGTAACATAGGCATAGTAAAGGCTATCAATGCCACTTTTATTGAAATAAAAGATGCAAAACATTGTTCTAAATAAAAGCAAGCAAATCCTAACAAAAAAAATTGATGCTCCAAGCAAAACACATATCATGTGGCGAATAAAAATATAGCTCACCTACCGCGCGGGAAAAGCCCCGCCCTCGACTTTTACATATAATTTTGTATCCATGGATTGCGCCCTGGAGCAGAGCGTCAAGAAAACGGCGGTACACATGTATACATCACACCCGTCGTGTTCACATCGCACCCCAGACGGTCGTTCTGTCTGGCACGCCGCTCTCCGAATGGAACGCGTGTCATATTTCGTTTGCACACACATGTGGGACTGTAATTGAGAACCAACCATAGGCACACTCCCCGGCCCCGCAAGTCGGATGAGTTAATAGAAGAGAGAGACGAGCGATAGTACTAGAGCAGTGTTGTACATACATTGGTGCCTGGACGATCCCTGCATGACACAGAAGATCAGTTCATCCATGCATGTGACTAGACTCCAGCAGACGGCTGGATTGGCTATCGTCTACATATAGTGCAGGTTGTGTTATACATGGCTGTAATTCTGATGACAAATCAAAAAAAGGTTTCTTGTCATCTGGCAATATTAGGTGTCATGTTCTTCGGATCACTGCGAGGGTTAAACAATGACAGCTGAGTTCCTCCAAGGCGTTGGTCATTGGGGGCACATGCACGAAGACTACTCGGATGCCATCTAGGTCAAGCCGGCTATGTTAATTAGGACATCTATAGATGGACCCCTTTTCTACGAGTTTATCTTTAATTTGAGCTTTGATCCTTGTCTAGTTTGTCCATCGGGATTCATGTTGTCTCCTTGGGGCAGTGAGGTTATGGTTTCTTGTCACGTGGCATTTTTTTGTGTTATATGTTAATCTGGTGCTTTAGATCAAAATGACGACAACTGCACCTCCGGGACACATGCATGAAGACTTCTCGATAGTCATTGACGAGGTCAAGCCAACTCCGGTAGATAAAAGAAAACTACTCTACTATATAGACAGGAGCCTCCGCGCTTGCTTGCTAGTGTTGCTCTCTTCACACTGTCTCGTCCTCTCCAGATCTAAACACGACAGCGGTGGCCACACTCTCTCTCTACTCACCGCTGGTCATAGATCCAGCCAGATCCTCTCCGCCGGGGACGGTGAGAAGGTGCAATGTTCATGTGGTCGTCCTCGGCGACGGCTCTTACCCACTAACGGCATGTCCCGATCAGCGTGCCTTGCCGTTCTCTCCCATGCACCACAGGCTAGGGTGGGCCTCCGACCCCTTCTTCCTCGCTGCCGTAGTGTGGGCATATCCGGCCTCCCGCCGCCCACCCAGCGACATCCCGGCGACCCTCAGGTATAATAGGATCGATCATCTGTTCGAAAGCCACCTAAATTTTTACTGTTAAGAGGTAAAACTATTTCATGCAATCGAATCTAGTACTACTTGGTTCAAGTAGGGAAGAAAGGGGGTGGGGGTGGGGGAAGAATTGTTACCTGAATCTAGGACTTGGTACAAAGAGGAAATAATGGGGGCAACAGAGACTGGCTATCCAACTGGTCTCTTGGTCTAATAGGGAAATAAAGGGAAACACAGTACAAACTCAATATAAACCGATCTAGTGGTTGAAAAAGGAAAGAAAGTGGGGACCGGGGGACAAGTCAACAGAGTATGTCCAGAAATGGGACCAACCCAGATATCCTGTTCTGATGTTTGTTGCCCCGAGCCCCTCTTATGTAATGCCACAGGTAAAATGTAGAAGTCGCACTATTAAAAGTAAGGACACGTTGAACCAATGTTGTTTTCAATGTAATGCCTCCATTAATATGAATCAATGGCATTGTTTTTCATGTCCTGCTAAATTTCCCATTAAGATAACTTGCTTCTTTTTGTTAGAAATGCAACTGTCCTGGTCCGCCTACTCTCCCATGCCCAAATACCGACTCTATAGCAGCTATTAATGTAATGTTCACTACTGCAGGATGCTGCTAACGCGACACTACGATCAGAGACCCTTTGATGAAACTGTGTGCAATGCCATAATCGCAAACCGTGGTGTAAAAAACCCGTCAAAAAGGTGCAAAACATTTGCGATGGAGGATGCATCAAACACGGTTCAAATTTTAGTTGCGTGTGCGATGCAGGGCATATAGTTCAATTAAATCAACCGTTTGTGATGAGGAGGAACAAAAGAAACGGGCAGATGCATGAAGGTGTGTTCATGTACATCATACAGTTCACTCAGACGAACTTTTTGTGATTAGGCAACACAAAAGAAACGGCCAGCCAGATCAAGGTGTGTGCGATGTACAACATACGGTACACTTGGATGAACTATTTGCGTTCAGACATGGGGACAAAAACGGTTCAACTTAACAAGATGTGTGTGATATGTAGCAAACAGGTCTGTAATCAGAAATGTGTGTGAAGACCGATAATAACACAGACGATTTTTTCTAATAAGAAGTATGTGATATGATCTGTCTACACAACATCTATTGGCTGTTGGGGCCGGGCGGTCATCCGGATATGCCATAAGGATGCGAAGAGGCATCCTATATCAGCAAGGACTAGCTATTCCACCAGTAGCTCATGTAAGAGAACTCTCAAGTCAAGTGTGCTCAGGCTGGAGCAGCCATCAGATGGGTGACTAGATGGGAAGTTCTATTGATGTTAAATTAACTGATAGGATGGGTCGTATTTCTCAAATTAAATGGCTAATACGACCCATCCCATGAGTTAATTTAACCTCGAGGTCCTTGTTTTTTATTTTTTTATTTTTAACACATGTTAAAGAAGGTCTACCGCATTATTTTTTGATAATGTACGATACGTGGCATACAGTTGATCCATCCAACTTGTTTGTGATGGAATAAGCCGTGTGTGTTGTGGGCAAATGCTTGCTAGTATTCAACCATTTGCGATTGATGAATTCATCACCTACGGGTTCCCTAGTGTGGTCCGTGTTCATCTGATCATCATCTACTTCCTGTGCAAGCTCGATGTTCCTTCTATGCTAAGTTTCCATTAATTGATGGCGTTTTATGAACACGCCACTGTTTCCCGCCATTTCCTTACCTATTTCCCACCACCCAGCGGTATTGCGCATAAACCAAGGCAGCACGCGACACACGAAGTTGACAAGCGCAGCCTGTAGCACATCCACCTTTTCCAAGCATGCCAACCCACCAAAGCGCCGCCTCTGCCCTCAACCTCGTCGATGAGGAAAATGAGCAGGCACCACGGCCCATCGAGGCCGAGGCGCTCCCCGGCAACGTGATGGACAACGTTGTGATGCGCGTCATCGCCAGGGTTGAGCAGACCTTTGGCACATGGCGCTTGAGCGCCGCGAATCAAGATAGGTATGTCAGCGCTGATAGGCTGCAGCTCACTACAAAAACATGATCAATGGTGCGCCACAGAGCAAGCTAGGCACGTCCGTGCCGATAAGTTGCGGCTCGCCGCATAGCGAGACTGTTGGAGCGTCGTAGAGCGAGAGGTGCGGCATGCCAAACAGGAAGAGCGGATCCATCAGTGCTTGTTTGCTGTTGATACGACGTCGCAGCTGGGTACACGTCCCGTCAGTACCCCCATTCTTCGCTACGAGTGGGTAGTGGCCTTCAGCTCCGTACTCACACTAGAGGTTGGCCGCGTCGTACTTGCACCGGACGCCCGATGCGCCGTTTGCTTGGGTGCCACTATTCGCCTTGTTCACAGCCCGCTGGATGCTAATGCGCTGGTCCGTAGGCTCGACCACCTCCTTGGTCCAGGTGTCCACCTGGGCGCAGTAGAGGAACATGACCGTCGCATCCTTGAGCTGGTGATCTCCGATGAAATAGCCAACTTGGAGCTCGAGATCGCGCTCCAGATGTACCGCGAGTGTGTCGACCGCTTGGACGAACGCATGCACGAGTTCAGGCAGAGCCAAGAGCTACCGTAGGCAAGGGCTGCTGGTCATGGTCTCATGGAGGCATTTTATTTTGTTGAGTCGTTTCGACGTGGATAGCTATGTATTCACAACCATCATAGTATTGCTTTGTTTATTCCTCTGTTTCAATGTGTGTACTCTGTTTTTCGTTCTTATATGTTCTGTTTCAATGTGTGTATATACGCTTTCCATTCTGTATATGTGGATGATAACAACTAGATTGAAATTAGTATACAAAAACATATAGAAAATTGAATTCATAATATATATATTAATTGTTCATTAGTTCATCAGGATATTTATAATATCATCACATATACGTGATGATACTTAACTACTAGGCACAATGCATAAAATTGAAAACGAACAATACTAAAACTAATAATCCCTCCCGGGGCCAGTATTCCGATGGCCCATCACCAGCAGCTCCCTGGTGCGCAGCATCTTCCTAGTGCGGAGGCAGTACTCCGCCTCCTCCGCCTCGCAGCGCTTGACGTACCGATCCGCCTCTTGCTGGTGGATGCGCGCGAACGATCTTGCTATTTCGTTGGGCACCCACCAGAGTTCCTCGTCGGTGGCACGCTGGAGCTTATCGTCCCACCTCCACGCAGCGACGAGGCGCCCAGCGCCTATGACCTTCCTCACGAAGTACCCGACTTCGTACACCTCCTCGGCATGATGACGCGCCCGCCCCCAAAGCTCCACTGCCTTCTTTTTCCAGGCGGCATCACGGGCTTCACAGGCCGCCTGGTACCTGGCTTCCTCCTCCGCCATATCCTTCTTGAACGCCACTTGCCTGGCTTTCTCAGCTAGCGACAACGACTCCCACAGACAAAGATTGTACTAGCCCCAAAACCAATCCAAAGTTCGGGGGTCCGGCGCAACCTCGTCAAGCGGTGCGTAGGGGTCCTCGTCGCTACTATTCGAGTGAGCGTCCTCAGGGGGCGGCGACTCCTCGTCGGCGCGTGGGCAGACTAGCGGCGCCATGCCAGAGATTTGTGTGTGTGAGAGAGAGGGTGAGCGACGGGAGGATGTAGATGAGAATGCAGGCGGGATGACGTGATCAAGGGAGTATCCATTGGTGGCCGGAATCTAGATCGACGGGGAGAGTGCACACGCCGGTCTCCGGAATTTATGAGTAATGTAGTTTGAATTACACATGATTCCCGCAGCAAAATCCATGTGTGAACATAATAGCTGACGGTTTCCAATGCAGAACCGTGTCTGATTAATGACCCCCGCCTCTCACCTACCAAACCTCGAGCCGTGAGATAGAGGGCCAATCGTGTGGGGGCCGGTTGTCTTGCCAGATCTTTACATTTTCTTTTTTGAACACCAGATATTTACATCATCTGATCATTTTTTTAACTCGCACAAAAGTACATAAAAATATGATTTTTCAAACCGTTATGGTTAGGCGTTTCATATAGATGTAGTTCAAATTTGAATTACGGTCATTAAATGATTAGACAAATCACTTAAATGTCTTTAAAAGGTCAAAATGGCCCCTAAAATTTTCCAAATTTTCACATGACAGTTCTATTAGTGCATGTTAAACATAGAAAAAAATTGAAGGCCGTAAGAGGAAGGTATCTCCCGTTCGTCATCAAACATGCATTGTACCCTCTCGGAACCAAGAACCTTCTAGTGAGTTTCTCCAGTTTGTGAGGGGTGTGTGTCCAAACTCTAGTCAAACATGCCAATTTTTAACCACATCATCTTGGTGGCATGACATTAAATCAAGCAAGGTTTCATGTTTTTCTGATTATTTTTTATTTTTTTGGAATTAAAATGCCATGGCACTCCATGCATGTGCCCATGCCTTGAGACCAATATGTTTGAAAATTCCTTCTAATTTACTGCACATGGAATTAACTCGCAGACAAGTCCACAAAAATATGATTTTTCAAACCGTTTTGCTTAGGCGTTACATGTAGATGTAGTTCAAATTTGAATTACAGTCATTAAATGGTTAGAAAATCACTTAAACATCTTTAAAAGGTCAAATGACCCCTGAAATTTTCCAAATTTTCACATGAAAGTTGTATTAGAGCATGTTAAACATAGAAAAAAACTGAAGGCCGTAAGAGGAAGCTATCTCCCATTCGTCATTAAACATTCATTGTTCCCTCTCGGAACGACGAACCTTCTAGTGAGTTGCTCCGGTTTGTGAGGGGTGTGTGTCCAAACTTTCGTCAAACATGCCAATTTCTTTACCACATCATCTTGGTGGCATGACATTACATCAACCAAGGTTTCATGTTTTTCTGATCATTTTTTAATTATTTGGAATTAAAATGCCATGGCACTCCATGCATACGTATGCATGTGCCCATGCCTTGAGACCAACATGTTTGAAAATTCCTTCTAATTTACTGCACACAGAATTAACTCGCACAAAAGTACACAAATATGATTTTTCAAATCGTTTTGGTTAGGCGTTGCATGTAGATGTAGTTCAAATTTGAATTACGCTCATTAAATGGCTAGAAAATCACTTAAATGTCTTTAAAAGGTCAAATGACCCCTCGAATTTTCCAAAATTTCACATTATAGTTGTAGTAGTGCATGTTAGACGTAGAAACAATTGAAGGTCATAAGAGGAAGCTATCTCTCGTTCATCATCAAACATGCATTGTTCCCTCGGAACCACGAGCCTTCTAGTGAGTTGCTCCGGTTTGTGAGGGGTGTGTGTCCAAAATTTCATCAAACATGCCAATTTCTTTACTACATCATCTTGATGGCATGACATTACATCAACCAAGGTTTCATGTGTTTTTGATTTTTTTATATTTTGGAATTAAAATGCCATGTCACTGCATGCATACGTATGCATGTGTCCATGTCGTGAGACAAATATGTTTGAAATTTCCTTCTAATTTACTGCACATGGAATTAACTCCCACACAAGTACACAAATATGATTTTCCAAACCGTTTAGTTTAGGCATTGCGTGTAGATGTAGTTCAAATTTGAATTACAGTCACTAAATGGCTAGAAAATCACTTAAATGTCTTCAAAAGGTCAAATGACCCATATAATTTTCTAAAATTTCACATTACAGTTGTAGTAGTGCACGTTAGACGTAGAAAAAATTGAAGGCCGTAAGAGGAAGCTATCTCCCATTTATCATCAAACATGCATTGTTCCCTCTTGGAACCACGAGCCTTCTAGTGAGTTGCTCCGGTTTGTGAGGGGTGTGTGTCCATACTTTCATCAAACATGCCAATTTCTTTACCACATCATCTTGGTGGCATGACATTACATCAACCAAGGTTTCATGTGTTTCTGATTATTTTATATTTTGGAATTAAAATGCCATGTCACTGCATGCATACGTATCCATGTGTCCATGTCGTGAGACAAATATGTTTGAAAATTCTTCCTAATTTACTACACATAGAATTAACTCGCACACAAGTACACAAATATGATTTTTTTAAACCATTTAGTTTAGGCGTTGTATGTAGATGTAGTTCAAATTTGAATTACGGTCATTAAATGGCTAGAAAATCACTTAAATGTCTTTAAAAGGTCAAATGACCCCTAGAATTTTCTAAAATTTCACATTACAGTTGTAGTAGTGCATGTTAGACGTAGAAAAAAATTGAAGGCCGTAAGAGGAAGCTATCTCCCATTTGTCATCAAACATGCATTGTTCCCTCTCGGAACCACGAGCCTTCTAGTGAGTTGCTCCGGTTTGTGAGGGGTGTGTGTCCAAACTTTCGTCAAACATGTCAATTTATTTACCACATCATCTTGGTGGCATGACATTACATCAACCAAGGTTTCATGAGTTTCTGATAGTTTTTTTCATTTTTTAGAAATAAAATGCCATGTCACTCCATGCATACGTATGCATGTGTCCACGTTGTGAGACAATTATGTTTGAAAATTCCTTCTAGTTTACTGCACATGGAATTAACTCGCACACAAGTACACAAATATGATTTTTCAAACCATTTTGGTGAGGCGTTGCATGTAGATGTAGTTCAAATTTGAATTATGGTCATTAAATGGATAGAAAATCACTTAAATGTCTTTAAAAGGTCAAATGACCCCTAGAATTTTTCCAAAATTTCACATTACTGTTGTAGTAGTGCACGTTAGACGTAGAAAAAATTGAAGGCCATAAGAGGAAGCAATCTCCGGTTCGTCATCAAACATGCATTGTTCCCTCTCGGAACCACGGGCCTTCTAGTGAGTTGCTCCAGTTTGTGAGGGGTGTGTGTCCAAACTTTCATCAAACATGCCAATTTCTTTACCATATCATCTTGGTGGCATGACATTACATCAACCAAGGTTTCATGTGTTTTTGATATTTTTTTATTTTTTGGAATTAAAATGCCATGTCACTCCATGCATACGTATGCATGTGTCCATGTCGTGAGACAAATATGTTTGAAAATTTCTTCTAATTTACTTCATGTGGGCCTCTGGCGCCACCTTTACCATAGGTGCCGACCTCGCCCCAGATCAAGAAAAAGAGTTGGTGGACTTTTTGCGGGCGAACAAGGAAGTATTCGCCTAGGAACCCAAGCAGCTGGCTGGGGTTCTGAGAAGAGTGATCGAGCATCATCTGAGGGTATGCCCCAACATGCACCATGTGAAGCAGAGGGCAAGGCGGCAGTCCATGGATAAGCAGTCCTTCATCATTCAGGAAACCCGCAAGCTGGAGGCAGCGGGTTTCATTCGCGAAGTCCGGTACCCAGAGTGGCTGGCGAATCCGGTCATTGTGCCGAAGAAAGGAGGGAAGGAGTGCATGTGTGTTGACTTCACCAACCTCAACAAGTCTTGCCCTCAAGACCCGTTCCCGCTGCCGCGCATCGACTAGATTGTCGACTCAACCATCGAGTGTGATCTGCTATGTTTCCTGGATGCGTTCTCAAGCAACCACCAAATCAAGATGGCGGTGGGAGATGAGGAGAAAACAACTTTCCTGACCCCATGCGGGGTATACTGCTACACTTGCATGCCATTCGGACTGCACAATGCAGGAGCGACCTTCCAGTGACTGATGCACATCGCCTTGGGGCAGCAGCTCGGGAGAAACACTGAGGCCTACGTCGATAAAATTGTGGTGAAGTCTTGGGAGGCAAGAACTCTGATTCAGGACCTAGAGGAAACCTTCGCGAGCCTACGCCAGGTGGACCTGCGGCTCAACCCGGAGAAGTGCGTGTTTGGTGTCCCTTTGGGCAAGCTGCTGGGCTTCCTCGTGTCTCACAGGGGGATCGAGGCCAACCCGAAGAAGGTCAAGGCAATCGAAGACATGAGCCCACCGCAAAACCTCAAGGAGATTCAAAATCTTGTAGGCTGCGTGACTTCGTTGGGGCGCTTCATCTTCAAGTTAGGGGAGCGCACCTTGCCGTTCTTCAAGCTGATGAAGAAGAAGGGTCTGTTCAAGTGGACCCCCGAGGCCGACCTAGCATTTCAACACCTCAAGAGATACTTGACCAGCCCGCCGGTGATGGTGGCACCTCGTGTAGGATCTAAAGTATGTCTAGAGGGGGGGGGGTGATTAGACTACTTGACCAAATAAAAATCTAGCCTTTTCCCAATTTTAGTTCTTGGCAGATTTTAGCTATCATAGCACAAGTCAAGCAATCTCCACACAATTCAAGCAAGCATGCAAAAGAGTATATGAGCAGCGGAAAGTAAAGCATGCAACTTGCAAGAATGTAAAGAGGAGGGTTTGGAGGATTCAAACACAATTGGAGACACAGATGTTTTTGTCGTGGTTCCGATAGGTGGTGCTATTGTACATCCACGTTGATGGAGACTTCAACCCACGGAGGGTAACGGTTGCGCGAGTCCACGGAGGGCTCCACCCACGAAGGGTCCACGAAGAAGCACCCTTGTCTATTCCATCACGATTGTCGCCCACGAAGGACTTGCCTCACTAGCGGTAGATCTTCATGAAGTAGGCGATCTCCTTGCCCTTACAAACTCCTTGGTTCAACTCCACAATCTTGTCGGAAGCTCCCAAGTGACACCTAGCCAATCTAGGAGACACCACTCTCCAAGAAGTAACAAATGGTGTGTTGATGATGAACTCCTTGCTCTTGTGCTTCAAATGATAGTCTCCCCAACGCTCAACTCTCTCTCACAGGATTTGGATTTGGTGGAGAGAAGATTTGAGTGGAAAGCAACTTGGGGAAGGCCAGAGATCAAGATTCATATGGTTGGAATGGAATATCTTGACCTCAACACAAGTGTAGGTGGTTCTCTCTCAGAAAATGTGTATTGGAAGTGTAGGTATGTTCTGATGGCTCTCTCCACGAATGAAGAGTGGGTGGAGGGGTATATATAGCCTCCACACAAAATCTAACCATTACACACAATTTTCCAAACTCGGTGGGACCGGATGGTTAAACTCGGTCGGACCGATTCAGCAAACCTAGTGACCGTTAGGATTTTCGGTGCGACTGAGATGCAACTCGGTAGGACCGATATGGTTAGGGTTAGGGCATAACGTAATCTCGGTGTGACCGATTACACAAACTGGGTAGGACCGATTTTGGTAATAAGCTAACCAGAGAGTTGGTCAGGTAAACTCGGTGGGACCGATTCGCTCATCTCGGTGAGACCGAAGTGTTACAAAAGGGAAACAGAGAGTTTACATTGCAATCTCGGTGCGACCGATCGCTCATCTCGGTAAGACCGAAACGTTACGAAGGGAAACAGATAGATTACAATCCCATCTCGGTGAGACCGAGATCCCTATCGGTGAGACCGATTTGCCTAGGGTTTGTGGCAGTGGCTATGACATTTGAAACTCGGTGGCGCCGGATAGAAAGAATCGATGGGGCCGAGTTTGACTTTGGTTTAGGTAATATGTGGATGTGGGAAGGTAGTTGAGGATTTTGGAGCATATCACTAAGCATTTTGAGCAAGCAAGCCATTAAGCAACACCTCATCCCTCCTTGATAGTATTGGCTTTTCCTATAGACTCAATGTGATCTTGTATCACTAAAATATAAAATGTAGAGTCTTGAGCTTCAAGCTTGAGCCAAACTTTTGTCCTTAGAATTTTGAGGGATCCACTTTACTCATCCATGCCATGCCATTCATTGAGCTTTTCCTGAAATATTAATCTTGGAATAATGTTAGCTCAATGAGCTATATGTTGTTAGGAATTACCAAAACCACCCAGGGATAGTTGCACTTTCAATCTCCCCCTTTTTGGTAATTGATGACAACATATAGATCAAAGCTTCGACAAATGATAATAAGAGTGAAAGATATTGTCGTTTTGAGAAGTATGTGAAAAGGAAGAGCTCCCCCTAAATTTGTGCATATCTTAAGATTTGCTTTGGACTGCAAATGCACAATGAGTTAGGATCACGGGTTAGTCTTCCATGTCACATACATCTTGGTGGAGTGCTCAAAATTATAAAGATTGAATACATGCACTCATCACCAAGCAAAGTGAATGATCATATAAGGATAAGTAAGACAATATCATCTAACAAGCATAAGTGTAGCTTATGATCAACCACATGATCATCAATGTCTCACAGATAATAGCATAGTATCTCAAGCAATCAAAAGACAAACAAAGTTCAACCATCAAAGCAAGAGAGAATAAAAAGCAACGCTCTCTCTCGAAGCCTATGATCTATACATGTTTCTCCCCCTTTGGCAACAAGTTACCAAAATTTTCATAGAAAATGCATAGCACTAAAACGTCTCTCAAGCTTGGTCTTCAGGTGGTGGTGTCCGGAGAACTCCAAGAACGAAGGCTTCAGTCGAAGTAGATGGAGCTGATGGAGTAGGTGCTGGAGCCGGTGGCACTGAAGCTGTAGCTGGTGCAGATGACATGGCTCTGGTGTCTGGAACAGGCACTGCAGCAGACCTCTGAGCTCTAGGCACTCTGGCAAATGCATCAGTGGTTGTCTTGCCCTTCCTCTCCTGCATATCATCTTGAAGTTGCTCCACAACAGACTGAATCTCAATTACCTTCACATCCAAGTCATAGAATTTTTGCTCCACGATTCTTTCCAAGCTCTCCTGATTTTGAGTCAGGGTGGCCAGTCCCTTCTCAATCCTCAGAGTGGATGCAATCAGGTAGCCAAGCTGATCTTGCTTGCTCTTCAGGAGATACTGAGATGCTTCTTCAGTAGTTGGCATCCTTGCAGCTTTTTCTGTTTTTGCCTTCTCTCTCTTGGCTTGTGCTTGTACTGAGGATGGTTCATCTTCATCCATAACCACTTGGTTGTACTCAAAGTCAGGATAGAGAACAAAGTGTTCCTTATCCAACAGATATTTTCCTGTGCCCATCTTTGAGTTAATCAACTCCTGAATTTGTGGGGCATATCCACAACTTCTCTTTTGGTCTGCTGCTGTCCCCTTGATAGTCTCAACCATGAGGCTCATGAACTTGAATTTCTGTGGCACATCAAATATGTGTAACAAATTAATTGCATGCCCTCTGATCATGTTGTGGTCACCTGACTTGGGCAAAAGAGTGTGCCTTAGGATCCAGTTGATCGTTGGAAGTCCTGACAGAAGAAAATGGACTGACCCAAACTTGAAAGTCTCAAGAGCTTTGTCTGGGATCTCCTTGTACATCTGTGACATAGAATTGTGATCCATCTTTTTCTTGGCATAAACATCCAAGTCATCTTCACTTTCCTTTGGGGCATTGATCAGATTGGCCCATTCCTCAATAGTTGATTGGTATCTCGTTCCTTCAGACATCCAAACTATTCTGCCATCTGGATAGAAATGTGCTGTGGAGTAGAATGGCATAATGAGCTCATCATTCCAGTTTGTGGGCTTCTGCCCAACAAAGTCTGCAACTCCACACGCTCTGAAGTTGTCATACACTCTAGGATAGTGTTCTTCATTCTCCTTCATGTAGGTCCAGTCGACCCACCTCATATCACACACTATAGGCTTCTTGTCCAACAAGATTGTCTCATAAAAGTCCTGCTGTTCCTTTGTGTGGAACCTGTAATCAACAGCAGTCCTTCTCCTGGTGGCATGTGGATCTGACTCTCTCCATAGCCTCAACCCTGAGTCTCTCCTGATCTTCATGTTCTCAGCCACAGGATGAGCATCACAAAATGCAGAGATTTTTGCAAAAGAATGAGTCAAAAACTTGGTTTTAGTTTTCCACAGAAAGCATTTCGGATCAACCGATTTGTAAACTCGGTGATACTGAAGCAGCTGTTGGAACCTAAACTAGTGAACTCGGTCAGACCGAGTCACAGTTCGGTGGCACCGAGACTGCTAGGGTTTCACAAAGTCCTGAACTCAGTCACACCGATTTGCAATTCTCGGTCAAACCGAAAATTACATGTGCAATGGCCTGAGCCAAATCGGTGGTACCGAGTTCCACAACTCGGTGGGTCTGAGATGGTTTCGGCGGAAACCTAACCCTAAATTTTCAATTCACGACTAAACTACGAAGTGTTTTGACTGGATAAGAATGATCTCAATCGTGGCAAGATACATGGCGAACACAATGTGCTAGGAATCAGATAGGGATAGCACAGCGATCGAGTTCATACCCTAGTTTGGCGATGAACTCGCTACGGCGGCAACGGCGGGGATGATTCCCGTTGACGGCGGCGGAGACCAGCGGCAAGAGGTGGCTCGCGACGAGGAAGACGATCCGGAGACCCTAGAGGCAGAGTGGGCTAAGCGCGGGTCGAGGAGGTTCGGAAAGTTTTCCAAAATTTGACCTGTGGGTATATATAGCCCGACCCTGTCGATGTGACCGAGTGGAACAACTCGGTGGCACCAAGATTCATAACTGCAAACAATTACTGAAACTCGGTGTGACCGAAAGGTTCAAATCGGTTGCACCGAGATTGAAAACCTAGATCGACTTAGTGATCTCGGTATGACCGAAATGGATGAATCAGTCAGACCGAAATGCACAAAGAAGTTTTGGAAGTTTAAGTCTATGACAAAACGGGACTCCGAGTGCTCCTCACACAGAGTGGTTCGAATCTGACTTGATCAAATTTTATGATGTAGCATGAATAGAGTTTGAGAGGAGAAAAGCATAGATAGCTAGAGAGGGTTCTTAGGCATTCTTGTCCATCCACTTGGCAAAAGAAAAGAAAACCAATCAATCAAAACAACAAGTGGATGTCCTCGAATGAGTAAAATATGCAATCAACATGCTCACACAATAAAATGGCAATTGAAATATGTGGCAAAGCATGCACAACCAATTCTAGCATCTATCAAACAATTTGCGATGACTAGGTCATCTATATATGAGTATATTGACTTAGGAGTCAAATGAGAACATTTGATCATAGGTCATACTCATGGTTTAAGCACAAGTGGGGTTACCACTTTTACATAAAGCATTCTTGTGTTCACACCATTAGAGTTGCTTTAGCTCAATTCTTAGAGTAAAGCTCCCCCTAGATGTGAGATCCCCCCTAAGAGGGATGAACTAACCTTGGGTTTTGTCGATGATGACTTCATGTAGATGTTGAAGATGTGGATGCTCAATGTTGATGTAGATCATTTGAAGCTATCCATTGGAGTGAGTTGCACTTTCAATACCTACACGGGTTAGTCCCACAAGGAACAAACAAGGATATCCATAGACATAAAGTGATGCACACACAAGATGATGTCTATGAAAGCTTTTAGGTTACCTTGTCCCTTGTCTTACCAACAAGAGGGTTTGTGACTCCTTGAACTAGTGCAAGATGTGGAAGTTGATTGCACTTGTTCTTGCCAAGATGATAAGAGTGAAGTATGTTGGCGGAGTCACCCTCAAGAACTCTCTAGTTCTTCTTCTTTGGGATCCACACCATCTTGATGGGAATCCTCGGTGTTGTAGTTGTACTTGATGAAGTGGAACTTGAAGTAGTCTTGGGAACCCACTTGACCAAGGCCTTAGGAGCTTCTTCAAATGCATCAATTTCCTCTTGAAGCTTGTCCTTGCCTTTTTGCTTGTGGTCTTGTGGTGGAAGATCATCTTGAGCTTGTGTCCCTTTGAAAGAAGTAGGATCATACTTCTCTTGTAGAGGAACAAACTTCATCTTGGGGTATTGATCTTCTTCCCACTCAACTCCATTGGCATTGAACTTTCGTTCAAAACCAACACCTTGATTCTTCCGGTGCCTTCCTTGCTTGCGTACAATTTCCTCGAATTGCTTACTTCCGGCAAGGCTCTTCTAAACACCTTTCTCTATAATTCCCTTCAATAAGCTATTTTCTTGCTCAAGTGTAACTTGGCTAAGAGAATCATTAGTGGAATCAAGAGAACTACTAGAAGCAACAATATTGGATTTAGCATGATTATTGTTACTACTAGAGGAAGAATCTTTCTTGTTCTTGTTACTAGACTTGACTTGAGGCATGTAAGTGGATAAGAGTAAACGCTTGGCAATGTAAGAAGAACTTTTCTTACGAAGATCATCATTGATTTCTTTTAAGAACTCATGCTCTTGCTCAAGGTTGAGCTTTTCAAAGCGTAATTTCTCATGAGTCCTTAAAAGTTCTCGATGATCTCCTAAGATAGTTTCGTGAGCTAACTTAAGAGTGTTTAGTTCTTCAGTTAGAGACTCAATCTTATCCTTATCATTGTCATTCGTTTTATCTTGATTAGCATGATTAATTGACGTTTCATCACAATATTCATCACTAGAGTTGACAACAAGTAAATCATCATCACCTAACAAGTCATCTTCATCACTATTGAAATCAACATACTCGGGGTGTGATACCTTTGGGCCTTTAGCCATGAAGCATGTTCCAAGTCCTTCATTTGGTGAGTCAAATATGTCGTAGGAGTTGGTTGTCACAAGTGCTAGACCGGCAACACCTTCATCTTGAGTATATTCGGAGTCAGAGTGATAGCTTCTCTCGGAGTGGTTGTCGGAGTCGGAGCCGGATACCCATTCACCAACATGAGCTTGATGTCTTCATTTTGTGTAGCTCCTTGATGACTTGTCCTTTCTTTCCGAATCCTTGCTTCTCCGTGAGGGTCTTCGTTCATAACGATCATCTCTACTCCTTCTTTCTCTAGATGGTGATTCTTCTCTTCTACTTCTTCTCTTGGGAGAATCTTCTCTTCTCTTGTAGGGGGCCGTACACTCATTGGAATAGTGTTCGGGCCTTCCACAATTGTAGCAGTTTCACTCTCGACTAGAAGATCTTTTGTCATTGTAGGACCTTGACTTGGAGCTTCTCTCTTTGCTTCTACTCTTGTAGAACTTGTTGAAGTTATTCACCATTAAGCTCAATTCTTCATTGAAGGTTTGTTTCTCACTCGATGATGTGGGGGCTTCACATGAGGCTTTGTAAGCACCACTTGATTTGTTGTGAAGTTCCTCTTTATCCTTGAGTGACATCTCATGAGAAACAATTCTTCCGATGACTTCCATTGGCTTGAGATCTTTGTAATTTGGCATCATTTGGATCAATGTGCACACGGTATCATATTTTCCATCCAAGGCTCTTAGGATCTTCTTGATGATGAATCTATCGGTCATCTTTTCACTCCCTAAGCCGGCAATCTCATTTGTGATAAGAGCAAGCCTACAGTACATTTCAGCAACACCTTCACCATCCTTCATTTTGAACTTGTCAAGTTGACTTTGAAGCACATCCAATTTGGATTCCTTGATGGAGTCGGTACCTTTGTGCATATCTATCAAAGTATCCCAAATTTCCTTTGCATTCTCAAGACGGCTGATTTTGTTGAATTCTTCGGGGCACAATCCGTTGAAGAGGATATCACAAGCATGAGCGTTGTATTGCAGCATTTTCAACTCTTCCGCGGTGGCTTCACGGTTCGGTTCTTTCCCGTCAAAGAATTCACTTTGCAAGCCAATACACACAATAGCCCAAACGGCAGGGTTATGTCCAAGAATATGCATTTTCATCTTATGCTTCCAACTAGCAAAATTAGTGCCATCAAAGTAAGGACCTCTACGGTGATAATTTCCCTCGCTAGACGCCATACTCTCCTAGGTTGTGAAACCAAGGCTATGACCGCCAAAAGCTATGGAAATCAAAGCAAATGGAGACCAAAGCTCTGATACCACTTGTAGGATCGAAAGTATGTCTAGAGGGGGGGTGATTAGACTACTTGACCAAATAAAAATCTAGCCTTTTCCCAATTTTAGTTCTTGGCAGATTTTAGCTATCTTAGCACAAGTCAAGCAATCTCCACACAATTCAAGCAAGCATGCAAAAGAGTATATGAGCAGATGAAAGTAAAGCATGCAACTTGCAAGAATGTAAAGAGGAGGGTTTGGAGGATTCAAACGCAATTGGAGACACGGATGTTTTTGTCGTGGTTCCGATAGGTGGTGCTATCGTACATCCACGTTGATGGAGACTTCAACCCACGGAGGGTAACGGTTGCGCGAGTCCATGGAGGGCTCCACCCACGAAGGGTCCACGAAGAAGCAACCTTGTCTATTCCATCACGGCCGTCGCCCACGAAGGACTTGCCTCACTAGCGGTAGATCTTCACGAAGTAGGCGATCTCCTTGCCCTTACAAACTCCTTGGTTCAACTACACAATCTTGTCGAAGGCTCCCAAGTGACACCTAGCCAGTCTAGGAGACACCACTCTCCAAGAAGTAACAAATGGTGTGTTGATGATGAACTCCTTGCTCTTGTGCTTCAAATGATAGTCTCCCCAACACTCAACTCTCTCTCACAGGATATGGATTTGGTGGAAAGAAGATTTGAGTGGAAAGCAACTTGGGGAAGGCTAGAGATCAAGATTCATATGGTTGGAATGGAATATCTTGACCTCAACACAAGTGCAGGTGGTTCTCTCTCAGAAAATGTGTATTGGAAGTGTAGGTATGTTCTGATGGCTCTCTCCATGAATGAAGAGTGGGTGGAGGGGTATATATAGCATCCACACAAAATCTAACCGTTACACACAATTTGCCAAACTCGGTGGGACCGAATGGTTAAACTCGGTCGGACCGATTCAACAAACCTAGTGACCGTTAGGATTTCGGTGGGACTAAGATGCAACTTGGTAGGACCGATATGGTTAGGTTAGGGCATAACGTAATCTCGGTGTGACCGATTACACAAACTTGGTAGGACCGATTTTGGTAATAAGCTAACCAGAGAGTTGGTCAGGTAAACTCGGTGGGACCGATTCGCTCATCTCGGTGAGACCGAAGTGTTACAAAAGGGAAACAGAGAGTTTACATTGCAATCTCAGTGGGACCGATCGCTCATCTCGGTAAGACCGAAACATTACGAAGGGAAACCGAGAGATTACAATCCCATCTCGATGAGACCGAGATCCCTATCGGTGAGACCGATTTGCCTAGGGTTTGTGGCAGTGGCTTTGACATTTGAAACTCGGTGGTGCCGGATAAAAAGAATCGGTGGGGCCGAGTTTGACTTTTGGTTTAGGTCATATGTTGATGTGGGAAGGTAGTTGAGGATTTTGGAGCATATCACTAAGCATTTTGAGCAAGCAAGCCATTAAGCAACACCTCGTCCCTCCTTGATAGTATTGGATTTTCCTATAGACTCAATGTGATCTTGGATCACTAAAATATAAAATGTAGAGTCTTGAGCTTCAAGCTTGAGCCAAACTTTTTGTCCTTAGAATTTTGAGGGATCCACTTTCCTCATCCATGCCATGCCATTCATTGAGCTTCTCCTGAAATATTAATCTTGGAATAATGTTAGCTCAATGAGCTATATGTTGTTAGGAATTACCAAAACCACCCAGGGATAGTTGCACTTTCACCTCGTCCTCGCGAGCCCTTGGTACTCTACCTGTCTACACACCCCACTCCACCAGCACGGCGCTGGTGGCCCTCAGGGAGGGGCACGAGGTCGAGGACCCGCCAAGTGGAGTCGCCAAGCAGGATGAGGCAGCTCAGCACCAAGGCGATGCTCCTGAGACAGCGGCTGCCCCGACCAGGCATCAAGCCCCAGGAGCTAGAAACCCACAAGAAACACTCCAGTCCCCGGGAGCCAAAAACTCCGTTAGCTCTCCCACCCTTGTCGAGCACCCAGTGTACTTCATCAGCACGGTCCTGCGAGATGCGAGGGCGCGATACCCCATGCCTTAGAAGCTCTTGCTCGCGCTCCTGGTGCCCTCGCGCAAGCTGCGCCACTACTTCCAAGGTCACCCCATCAAGGTCGTTTCAGCTTACCCATTGGATAGAGTGCTCAGAAGCCCCAATTTTGTGGGAAGGGTCACCGAGTGGAATATCGAGCTGCAAGCGTTTGATCTGGAGTTCAGCACAACCATAGTCATCAAGGGGGCTGCACTCGCCGACTTCCTGGCAGACTGGACCGACACCCCGGAGTTTGAAGCAGGCGAGAACCAATCCCTCTCACCAGGAGGTGAAGCGCCAGATGGTTGGCTCATGTACTTCGATGGCACATTTGCACGTCAGGGCGCGGTGGCTAGAGCTGTGCTCATCTCGCCAACTCAGGACAAGCTTTACTACGCCGTGGAGCTCTGCTTCCAGCAGGGCGAGAAGGTCTCCAACAACATCGCAGAGTACAAGGGTCTCATCGCCGGCCTCAAAGCGGCGGTGGCCCTAGGGGTGAAACGCCTCACCGTCAAGGGAGACTTGCAGCTCCTCGTCAACTTCTCCAACAAGGTCTACGAGCCAAAGGATGAGCACATGGAGGCATACCTCGCGGAGGTGCGCAAAATGGAGAAGCAGTTCCTGGGCCTAGAGCTACAGCATGTGCCTTGTGGCACCAACAAAGAGGCCAACGACATCACCAGAAGAGCATCCAAGCGGCTGCCCCAAGAGCCTGGCGTCTTCGAGGAGCGGCTCTTCAAGCCTTTGGCAGAACCTCCGCCTGCGGAGCCGACGCCATCTCAGGAGGAGCTCCCCCAGCCACCAGCCTCAGGAGCCCCCGCCTGTGGCCCGACTTCAGGAGCACACCTTCTCTTAGCGCTTGAGCCTCAGGAAGGGTGCTAGACTGAGGAGTTCAGGGCGTACCTGACGAAAGGCACGTTGCTGGAGAAGGAGGAAGATGCGGAGCGCGTGGCCCGACAGGCTACGGCATACTGCATTCAGGATGGTGAGCTATACAGGAAGCGGCCAAATGATGTTTCTCTATGATGCATTTCCAGGGAACATGGGAAAGAGTTGCTGGCAGACATACATGGTGGAGACTGCGGGCACCACTCTTCGTCGTGCACCCTAGTCGGCAAGGCTTTCCGCAGCGGGTTCTACTAGCCCACGTCACTCCCCGACGCAACCGAGCTTGTGAAATCCTATGGGGCCTGCCAGTTCCACGCCAAGAAGATCCACCAGCCGGCTCAGGGCCTCCAGACTATCCCGCTCTCATGGCCGTTCATGGTCTGGGGGCTGGATATCCTGGGCCCGTTCCCTCGAGCGCCTGGAGGTTACCTCCACCTCTACGTCGCCATTGACAAATTCATCAAGTGGGCGGAAGTGGAAGCTGTCCGCACCATCCCAGTTGGGTCAGAAGTCAAGTTCATCAAGGGCCTCGTAAGCCGATTTGGGGTCCCTAATCGCATCATCACCGACAACGTCTCACAATCCACTAGCAATCTCTTCAAAACATATTGTGCTAATCTTGGAACGTAGATCTGCTAGGCCACCGTGGCGCACCCCAGGAGCAACGACCAGGCTGAACGTGCCAACGCGGAGGTCCTGAGGGGTCTCAAGACAAGGACCTTCAAGTAGAAGCTCGAGGTCTGCGGCAGGGGCTGGCATGATGAGATCCAGTCTATGTTGTGGTCCATCCGCACCACCGCCACCAGGCCGACAGGCGAGACCCCGTTCTTCCTCGTCTATGGAGCAGAAGCGGTTCTCCCACATGAGGTCAGGCATCGCTCCGCGCGGGTCCTGATGTTTGATGAAACGCAACAGGACGCCATGCAAGGGATGGATCTCGTGCAGGGGGAGGAACGCCTCCGTGAAGCCTTGCTCCGAGCTGCGAGGTACCAGCAGGCGCTGCGGCGGTACCACTGCCGCAGCATCCGCTCCAGGACGCTCGAGGTGGGTGATCTTGTCCTGAGGCAGGTGCTCTCCAGGGAAGGGCTGCACAAGCTCTCGCCCATGTGGGAGGGCCCGTTTCGGGTCGCCCATATCTTCAGGCCTGGCGCCGCGCGCCTGGAGACGTAGGACAGGATCCCCATCTAGAACGCCTAGAAAATCCAGCACCTCCGGAAGTTCTACCCATGAAGCATGGCCCGGTGCCTGTGAAACAAGGCCCAGTGCCTGTGAAGAATCTCCGCTCGTGACACTCTCACGTAATAATAAGTGGGGCTGTACACGCCCCGGAGTCTCGGGAGTGCCACCCTCGGGCCTCGGGGGCTCCCTCCCACGCTTAGTGGCAGCACTTAGCTCCGCGCTGGTGAGAAGACAAGAAGACTAGACTAGGTGCTGGACGCGGCTTTTCATTTGCTTTCCGCAGTTGGTTTGCCCCCTCTTTTAAGTGAGAATTTGCTTTCTGGTGTTCCTTGCTGGCCTGGTTCCATTGTCCTTGTTGCCTCCTTTTCTGCCCTCAGTTCCTCATTTTTGACCCGTTCTCTCCCTCACGTGCCTTGCGAGGGGGCTGGACAGGCGCCCTCGTGAGCGTTTTCATTTTCTTGTCTTTCGCAAGGCACCCTCGCTTGAGCTCGCAAGCTAGCGCACCCCTCTCAATCCGTGCCCCCCGGGTACCACGATGCGAAGCACTGGGTTACGGTCGGCAGTGCCTGCGGCTAGGATCCGGAAGAATAAGGATTCCCTAACAAATTTTTGCAGTTCTCAGGCACCTTCCGAGCATAGGAGGCCTTGTCAGGCATTGGGGAATGCACATCTCACGAGGCAGAACCTACTTCAGGCGCATCAAGCTAAGTTATTCCTACGCGCATACATAAAACATGACGCTGCAAGACAACATAGGAATTATAAACATAGCACAGCCACTTAGAAATCATAATTGTCGCACGCCCTAGCAGGGCCCCATACTTGTCTCTCTCTAATGCAGGAAGGAAAGGAAGAACGAAACAAAAGCGGAACGTGCTCCCACGGTAGGTCGTGAGGACGGGCCCATGGCGTTCTCCTGAGCTCAGCCAGACCCCTCCTCGTGCATCACCGGAGCGCGGGGACGAGACGACACGTTGCTACTTTCAAAGTGGGTGCGGCGGCTGGTCGTAACCGCCGCTGCTGGAGCTGTCGCGGGAAGAAGAGTCATCGTAGCTGGACGAGACATGGCCGGCACCGAGGGCGGGCCCGTCGTCACTCTCGTCGCAGCCATCACCAAGGCCGAGCACCTCGTCGTCGTTGTTGTCCTCAGGGAAGCACCCGACGCGGCGACCATCTTCCCTAAATACCCTCATGAAGAGGGTCGCGTCACCGTCGTACTTGAAGTGGAGGGCACACCGCTTGCCCAGTCCACGCGCGCGGGCGAACGTCTGCCTGTCGCGAGCCAGGACTGCGTTGCCTACGTCGGAGACCTCGACCGCAACCCAAGAAGCCTTCCTGCAGCAGTCGTTCGCCTGCAGCCAAAGACCGCCTGCACCAGTGGCTGGCAGCTCACCGACAAAGAAGTGTGGGAGGTGAAGCCAAGTGCCGGCCAGGTTCTCTGACCACACGATGAACTCCAGCAGCACTTCCCCAGAGTGGAAGAATGGCCTGGACGACCGCGTGACCATGGCGCGCCTCATTTCATCGACAGGGCCCCCACGACTCGGGCGGCCACCACCACGCGAAGGCGCCACCGCGGCCACGAGGGGCCACGGCGGGGGTCACAGCGTGCTTGTGGGGACGGCCGCGCCCCCTTTTGGGCGGCGGTGAGCCGGTCCCCTCCAGGCGAGCCTTCCCTTTCTCCGCAGCCGAGAGCCTCTTCGCAGGCGCCATGGGTGTCTTTGCAGGCAAAGAAGCAAGGAATAAGAAGAAGTGGGAGAAGAAAAGGAAGAGATGGGTGATGGGGGCTCCGCCCCCTTCCCTTTTATTGCCAAGGGGAGGCCAAGCGCTGGCCTCCATGATATATGGTAATAATGATCTTTTTCAGCATGCAGCAAGGACTCGTCAAGTCGGGCAGTTGCCGAGGCGGCGTGGGGAAGCGGAGACGCCCACGTCCAATCAATCGACATTTGTCAAGCGGGGCCACTGGCTGTTGGGGCCCGCGACGCCCCGCACTTGCCCTTTGGCTTCACCTCGAAGCCAAGCCCGAGCGCGCCTTGGGCCCGAGGGCTACTATGGGCGTTCTGGGAATGGGGGTCCCCAGACTTGCCTGCCTGCGGCCCGCAGGGTGGCTCCACCAGCGGCCCTGTACGGACCATCTTCACCAGCAAACACTCAAGACCCTCGCGAGGGGCCAAGCCTCGCGAGGCGGACGATGCAAGACCTACCCAGGGGCAGCCTCACCATGCTGGTTTGCGAGGGTTGGAGAGATCAAGGAGAAGGACACCTCGCGAGGTTTCTGTGATGCAAGCCATGACGACTGGAGCCAGGCGGGTGCCAGCGCGTGCAGTGTCCTTGTTTCCTCTTTGGTGCTAAAGGGGCAAGCGCAGGCGAGGAGTCCCTAGGCATCAGGCAAAGGTTTCCATATCGGTGCAACAAGACCAAGACCAGCAGGACGACAGGATGGAGGTCACTGTGGAGCCCAAGACGGTCACCACCAGAGCCTTTGGCAGGCGAAGACTACTTTTGTCTGGATAGCTTGTACTAGGTTTCCGTAACGCCCTCGATGCGGCTATATCTCCTACGTGTCGAAGCATGACTTAGAGGCATAACCGCATTGAAAGCAATGTCGTAAGTAAGGTAATCTTCACAACAACCCATGTAAATAGATAATAAGGGGAAAGGTACATAGTTGGCTTACACTCGCCACGTCACACAAAGTACATAAATAACATTACATCATCCAATACACTCATGGTCCTACTACGGTACCAAAATAAAAGATCAACCCCAACATGCGACACGGTCCCGATCGCCCCAACTGGCCTCCAATACTGATCATCAGGGAAAGACACATAGTAACGGCGTGAGTGTTCGTCGAACACCCACTTGAGCTCAAGCAAATCATCTGGAACGGAGTCATCGGGCCCTGCATCTGGTTTGGAAGTAATCTGTGAGCCACGGGGACTCAGCAATCTCGCACCCTCACGATCAAGACTATTTAAGCTATTCGCAAAAGAGAGCGAGAAGAGAAGGCAAAGCACGAACGAAGAACTAGAGAACAACCTACGACAAACATTACTCCAACACCGTGTTCACTTCCCGGACTCCGCCAAGAAGAGACCATCACGGTTACACACGCAGTTGATTCATTTTAATTAAGTTAAGGTTCAAGTTATCTACAACCGGACATTAACAAATTCCCATCTGCCCATAACCGCGGGCCCGGCTTTCGAAAGTTCAAATCCCTGCAGGGGAGTCCCAACTTAGCCCATGACAAGCTCTCATGGTCAATGAAGGATATACCTTCTCCCGAGACATTCCGATCAGACTCGGCATCCCGGTTCTACAAGACAACTTCGACAAGTTAAAACAAATCCAGCAACACCACCCGAATGTGCCGACAAATCCTGATAGGAGCTGCACATATCTCGTTCTCAGGGCACACTCAGATGAGCGCTCCATACAACTAAAACCAAACCTCGAGTTTCCCCGACGGGGCGCTGCATAGGACTCTAGTCTGGACCAACACTCAGAGGAGCACTAGCCCGGGGTGGTTTAAATAAGATGACCCTTGGGCTCCGGAAACCCAAGGGAAAAAGAGGCTAGGTGGCAAATGGTAAAACCAAGATTGGGCATTGCTGGAGGAGTTTTATTCAAGGCGAACTGTCAAGGGGTTCCCATTATTACCCAACCGCGTAAGGAACGCAAAATCCGGGAACATAACACCGATATGACGGAAACTAGGGCGACAAGAGTGGAACAAAACACTAGGCAAAAGGCCGAGCCTTCCACCCTTTACCAAGTATATAGATGCATTAATATAACAAGATAATATAATGATATCCCAACAAATAAACAAGGTTCCAACAAGGAACAATCTCCAATCTTCACCTGCAACTAGCAACGCTATAAGAGGGGCTGAGCAAAGCGGTAACATAGCCAATCAACGGTTTGCTAGGACATGGTGGGTTAGAGGTTTGACATGGCAATTTGAGAGGCATGATAAGCAAGTGTTAGGCATCATAGCATAGGCATAGCAAAAGAGCGAGCATCTAGCAAGCAAAGATAGAAGTGATTTCGAGGGTATGATCATCTTGCCTGCAAAGTTGTTAGAGTTGACTGGATCCTCGAAAACAAACTCAACGGGCTCCTCGTTAGCGAACTCGTCTCCCGGCTCTACCCAAACAAGACAAACAAGCAAAAGGAACACAATCAACCACGTGCAAATGCTCGAACAACATGATGCAAACATGGTATGCTATGCGGGATGCGATATGTGATGCATATGCAAGATTTGACAAGGAATGATTGAACCTGGCCTCAACTTGGAAATCCAAGAGTGCCACTGGAAAGGTGAGGTGATTTCGGTTGAAATCGATATAAAGATCGCCAGAATCGGATGCACGGTTTGGAAATGGCAAGCAAAACAAATATGGCACCGGTCTGCGATAACCAGCAAGTAGCTATCTAAATGTAACAAGTTAAATATGCTACAACACTTAAACATGGCAAAAATATATATGGGAGTGATCCACTCATAGTGCTTGACAAAAGATGAACACTGAGCTACGGCCAATTCATCCATTAACAGGTTCAAACAAGCATGGGAAAAGTGCAATTGATAAACAGGTTTCAGACTTAGTGAAATTAACACAAGCCTGAAATTCCAGATCAGGTAGCACACTTTGGAGCATGAAATCTATATGCTACAGGAACTTAACATGGAAAATAAAGGCATGACATGGAGCTACTCAAAGATCTTAACAAAAGTCCCTTAGTGACCTTGAGCCAAAATGGATCAGAAAATACAATTGCAAGCATCTGAACATGGCAAAAACATAATCAGATCTCAGACTTAGAGAAAAACTGGAACATGCAAATCTGTTAACGAGTAGGCATGTTTACGAGCTCGATGCACTAACTACGGAGCAAGGCATGACAATCTAAGAATACAACCATCAGGAATACACATTGTATAAGCTAGACATGGCAAGAACAACAACATAGCATGCACGGATCAACAACAACATCCTCGGCAAAATCGCTAACAAGTAGACAATCTGCCAGGAATTACCAAATAGCAAAAGTAGAGCTCGATTGACTCAAGCTAGGGTGCTCCATAATTGCAAACAGAGACATGGATGGATAGAGAACCACAATTTTACCAAATCATCCTTACTGATCATCCTCAAAAGAGGCACGGATCACTAGGAAACAACATGAACATATGGCATATTGATAAAAACAGATCAAGGACTTAGAGAAATTCTAAGTCCCTGAAATCAGCATTAGTGAATGCACCACTTTGCAAGCTTGTGCTAGTCACCACACATGTCACAAAAATACATGTATAACACCTCTGTAAATATGGCATGGCATATAACAAAACTAATGTAGAGCTCAGGGGCATATCATGCACACATTAAACATGGCAAAAATGACAAATAGCTATTTGGTGCAGCAGATCTGACAGTTAACTCAAATAGCTCTCTTCCAACAGAATTTAGGTCATCAATATGAGCTCAAATGAAAATGATGCAATGAGATGAAATGATGTATTCTCTGAGGCGAACATTTTGATATGCTACACGCCCAAAACGGAGCTACGCATGCGGAGATATAGCATGACGAAGTTGCATAAAAATACTGAGAGAGGGGGAGAAGTCAACCGCTAGATCTAGGGTTTCACTGTAGCTGACGCGCGCCCGATCCGATGCGGCGGTGGATCTCGCCGGAGAAGCTGCGCGGGGCCGCCGGAGTTGTCGTGGTGGCCGGATCCAGGCGAGGGGAAGGTGAGGGCGAGGCCGGTCGGCACCGGATGCTGAACGGCGGTGAGAGGGGTCGGCGCCGGCGAGGAGGGGGGCGAGGAGCTCCGGCCGGTGAGCGGTCGGCGCGGAGGCGGCGATGGCGCGTTGGGCGGCGGCGGCCGGCGACGTGGCCATGCTCGGAGAAGAAGGCGGCGGGGCGCGGGCGCTCGGGCGCGGGGCGGCTCGGGCCGCGGGGGCCGGTTGCGGGCCTTCGCGGGCCATGGCGGGCGGCGGCGAAGTGGGGCTCGGGGCGCCACGTGTCAACACCTCAGTGGCCGCGGGCGGCGGCGGACGCGGTCCGGCGCGGGCCGGACACGCCCGGTTGCGCGGAGGAGCGGATCTAGGGTTTCGGGGGAGAAGAACCGTGAATTTCGGAGGAGGGGCTATTTATAGGCGTAGAGGGAGCTAGGAGAGTCCAAAAGAGGTGCGGTTTTCGGCCACGCGATCGTGATCGAACGATCTAGATGATGGAGAGGGTTTTGGTGGGTTTTGGGCCAAATTTGAAAGGTGTTGGGCTGCAACACACACGAGGCCTTCTCGGTCCCTCGGTTAACCGTTGTAGTATCAAACGGAGTCCAAATGGTACGAAACTTGACAGGCGGTCTACCGGTAGTAAACCAAGGCCGCTTGGAAAGTCTCGGTCCAATCCGGAAATGTCTAAACCCCACACATGAAAAGAAGGTAGAAAGGACCACCAGAGGGGATAGGAGCGCCGGAATGCAAAACGGACAACGGGGAAAATGCTCGGATGCATGAGACGAACACGTATGCAAATGCAATGCACATGATGACATGATATGTGATGCATGACAATGACAACAACACACAGAGACAAAAACCCGAACCCGGGGAAATAAAATAACTTAGCACCGGAAACGGCAAGAGTTGGAGTACATATAAGGTAAATTACATCCGGGGTGTTACAACACTCCACCACTACAAAGGATCTCGTCCCGAGATCTAGGACTAGAAAAACACCGGGTACTTAGAACGGAGGTGATCCTCGCATTCCCAGGTGGCTTGACGGTTGGAATGGTGTGACCACTTGACTTTGAGGAATTTAATTGACTTATTGAGAGTCTTGCGTTCAGTCTCTTCAAGAATAGCCACGGGGTGCTCACGATAAGAGAGATCTTCTTGGAGATCAATGTCTTCGAAGTTGACGGTGCAGTCAGGAGTCTTGAAGCACTTGCGGAGCTGAGAGACATTGAACACGTCGTGCACATTTGCAAAGTTTGAAGGAAGCTCGAGTTGATAGGCGAGATCGCCTCTCTTGCTGATGATTTTGAAAGGACCCATGTATCTAGGGGCAAGCTTCCCTTTGATACCGAAGCGACGAGTACCTTTCATAGGAGAGACACGGAGGTACACATGGCTTCCGATCTCAAAAGCCAAATCACAGTGCTTACTATCATAGTAGCTCTTATGGCGCGATTGCGCTACTTTGAGGTTATCACGAATGACTTTGCACATTTCCTCTGCCTCTGTGATCAAGTCATTTCCAAGAAGTTGACGTTCACCGGTTTTCTGACCAGTTGAGAGGAGTACGGCACTTCCTGCCATACAGAATTTCGAATGGGGCCTTGCCCGAACTTGCTTGAAAACTGTTGTTGTAGGAGAATTCGGCATATGGAAGACAATCTTCCCACTTCATGCCGAAGGAGATCACACAAGCCCTGAGCATATCTTCGAGAATCTGATTGACACGCTCGACTTGACCGCTAGTTTGAGGATGAAAAGCTGTGCTAAAACGGATGTTGGTGCCCATGGCCTTTTGAAAAGAATCCCAAAACTTGGAGGTAAAGATGCTGCCACGGTCTGAAGAGATCACCTGTGGAATACCGTGCAGAGAGACAATCCGAGAGGTATACAGCTCCGCCAATTGAGCTGCAGTGATAGACTCTTTGATAGGCAGAAAGTGAGCCACTTTAGTGAGTTTGTCGATGACAACGAATATAGCATCATTGCCACGCTTGGACTTTGGAAACCCAGTCACGAAGTCCATCTCAATGTGGTCAAACTTCCATTCTGGAATGACAAGAGGTTGGAGGAGACCAGCTGGCCTTTGGTGTTCTGCCTTCACTCTTCTACATACATCACATTCATTCACGAACTTAGCAATCTCGTGCTTCATTCAAGTCCACCAATAAGCCTTCTTGAGGTCCTGATACATCTTCGTACTCCCAGGGTGGATGGAGAGGAGTGAATTGTGAGCCTCATTCATGATAACTTTACGAAGGTCACCTTTAGGCACAACAATACGATCCTCGAAGAAGAGAGTATCCTTGTCATCAAGGCGGTAGCACTTGTACTTGGGTTGACTCTTGGCAATCCCAATCTTCACCTTCTTAACCATAGCATCAAGAAGTTGAGCCTCGCGAATCTGGTCTTCCAAAGTAGGAGAGACTTGAAGGTTGGCGAGGAAACCTTGAGGAACAACTTGCAAATTGAGTCTGCGGAAAGCTTCACAAAGCTCGGGTTGGTAAGGCTTGATAATCAGACTGTTGCAGTAAGCCTTCCTGCTCAATGCGTCAGCAATCACATTGGCCTTGCCTGGAGTATACTCGATACTCGGATTATACTCTTGAATCATTTCGACCCAACGAGTCTGCCTGAGGTTGAGATTAGGCTGAGTGAAGATGTACTTGAGACTCTTTTGGTCAGTGAAGATGTCCACTTTCCTTCCCAATAAGAGATGTCTCCAAGTCAAAAGAGCATGCACAACTGCCGCCAACTCGAGGTCATGAGTGGGGTAGTTCTTCTCGTTGGGCTTCAACTGGCGAGAGGTATAAGCCACAACTTTCTTCTCTTGCATCAACACTGCACCAAGACCTTGAAGAGAGGCATCGCAGAAGACCTCGAACGGTTTGGATTCATCAGGAGGAGTTAGAACTGGAGCAGTGACCAATTTATCTTTCAAAGTGTTGAAAGCGGTGTCACATTCCATAGACCAAACGTACTTGACATGTTTCTGGAGAAGGTTTGAAAGAGGCTTCACGATCTTTGAAAAGTTCTCAACGAACCTTCGATAGTAGCTTGCGAGACCGAGGAAGCTACGGAGTTGCTTCACGTTCTGAGGTGGTTCCCAATTCACAATTCCAGACACCTTCTCAGGATTCACCGCAATGCCCTTGGCAGCGATGATATGCCCAAGATAAAGAACCTCATCGAGCCAAAACTCGCACTTTGAGGACTTGGCGTAGAACTGATGTTCCCTGAGCTTATCGAGCACCAAACGCAAGTGCTTGGCATGATCTTCCTTGTTCTTCGAAAACACTAGAATGTCGTCGAGATAGACCAAAACGAAGTCATTTGTGTAGATGTTGAAGATGAAGTTCATCATGCGAGAGAAAGTCGGAGGAGCGTTGACGAGGCCAAAAGACATGACAGTGTATTCATATGAACCATAGCTTGTTCTGAAAGCCGTCTTGGGAATATCTTGCTCACGGATTCGAATTTGATGATAACCCATACGGAGATCAAGCTTGGAGAATACTTGGGCACCTTTGAGTTATTCAAACAGCTCATTGATGTTGGGAAGTGGGTACTTGTTCTGGATAGTCTTCTTGTTTAATGGACGGTAGTCAACACAAAGTCGGTCCGTTCCATCCTTCTTCTTCACAAAAAGTACTCCACAACCCCACGGAGAAGAACTAGGTTTGATGAGACCCATTCCCTCTTGAATATCGAGTTGCTTCTTCAGCTCCTTCAACTCTTTAGGTCCGAGCTTGTAAGGACGCTTGCAAACCGGTTCCGTGCCAGGCTCAAGATCGATGACGAATTCAACTGGCCGGTGCGGAGGCATTCCTGGAAGCTCTTCTAGAAAGACGTCTTGATATTTGCAAACGACTGGAATTTGAGAGATGGCATCCAGTTCACCCTTCTCATTGAGAGAAAACAAATGGATTGTATCATCATGAGCGGCAAAACAATTACATCCTCAGACGAATGAGTCAATTGAATCTGCCTGGCAGCACAATCAAGATGCACCTTATGCTTAGAAAGCCAATCCATTCCGAGAATAAGATCGATATCCGAGTCACCCAGAACAATAGGAGAAGCTAGAAATTTGTAGTCGCCCAACGTGATAGAAACATCCGGGACACAGGTATTAGCTGTCATTTGCTTGCTCGGTGACACGATTTGCAAGGAACTTTGCAGATACTGATAATCGCACTCATACTTTGTTGCAAAAGGTTTGGAAATGAAACAATGCGATGCACCAGTGTCAAAAAGAACTCTTGTAGGAACATCGTTAATAGGAAGGTTACCCATGATGACATCTGACGAGTCCTCTGCCTAAGCTGCATTCACCATGTTGACCTTGGCATACTTGGGATTATGCTTGACCACAACTGTACTTGCCGATCTCACAGGAGGAGGAGGAGGAGGGAGACACCTCTGATTGAAGCATTTGTTGGCATAGTGACCCTTCTATTGGCACTTGTTGCACGTGACCTCTGAAAGCGGACGGTGATACGGAGCACTCGATCTTGGAGCTTGAGACGAAGTCTTGTTCTAAAAGCCAGGGTTGGGTGGGTGGCAAGATCCACTGCCACCTTTGCTCTTCTGTTGATGCGGCTGACGGAACAGAGGAGGAGGAAGCCAATACTTTTGCTGCTTAGCCACTTGAGTTGAGGAAGAAGGAGTAGCATCTCTGACTCACTTCTTGGAGGCATCACACTTCAGTTGAGCAGCCTCTTGCTTCAAGGCCATGTTGTAAAACTCATCGTACCTCAAGGGCTCAAAGAGAACAAGAGCTAGCTGGATTTCTTCTCTGAGACCACCCCTAAATTGGTATATCATGCTCTTCTCGTCAGGGATGTCCTGCTTAGCAAAGCGGGTGAGCTTCTGAAACATCTTGTTGTAATCATAGACAGACATAGTGCCTTGCTTCAGGTTGCGGAATTCCTCACGCTTGCTTTCAACCACGCTCTGAGGAATATGATGAGCTTTGAAGTCTTGACGGAATTCATCCCAGGTAATCACATGGCCTCCTTTGGAATCTTTGTACTGCCGAAACCATTCTACAGCTTGGTCTTTGAGTTGGAAGGAAGCGAACTTGACAAAGTCCTCAGGCCTAACGTTACTGCACTCAAAATGCTTGCACAAGTCCACGAGCCAATCATCAGCGTCAGTTGCCACAACACAATTGCTGAAGGTCTTTGGCTGGTTAGCAAGGAACTGGTTGAGTGTAGCATAGTGGTTCTGATTGTTGCCCTGGTTGCCTTGGTTGCCTTGGTTCGCTTGGTTGCGCTCTTGAAGAATTTGCATGATCAACTGCGTGTTTGCATTGGTAGCGGCCATCACAGCTTGCCAGGCCTCCGGAGGAGGAGGTGGTGGTGGCGGATCAGGATTCAGAGTCGTGCGCGTTGGAGGAGCCATCCTGAGCAGGTTGACATCCATTAGCACACTGATAGATAAATATTAAAGCTGAACCAAACGGGTAGAAATTGCAACATATAGCCTCCACATCCGAACAAAATGAACGAATGCATTCTAATTGAAATGGTCACATATCCATAAATTGAGAAGCCACTTAGAATTTAGTTAGAGGAATAAAATCAACAAGGTACGGAACAAGAACGAATACTCGGTAAGGATCACCCAATCTCAAACCAAATATCCGTGGAAGAAGAACTAGAGCTACAAGAATTCCCACCTATGAAACTCCCGAACCTTTCCGGTTATGCAATCAGGTGTTGGGGATACAGGGGAAGCATAACATCTCACCCAAATCTAGCAAATCCTACATCCAGCTGTATCCATCCTTCAACACATAACCGAGAAAAACTTCGGAAATCGTCTACCTCAACCTTCGAAAAGCATCCGTTATACAAGTTATGGCAATACTCCCGAACTCCCGCCCCAGTACTGGGTGGCATCGAGGTTATCTCACCAACAACTGCATAAAAGAGATTTTCGATGTCGGCGAACTAAACTCAGGTATTCCAGAATTCCAACGATAAAATTGTGACGACAACACCTTAGAGCTCAACTCCCCGGGACACTGCCACAACCCCTAAATGACAGGAGGCACCAAGAACAATGTTCTCGTCACAAATCGATCGGAACGATTCCAAGATACCTGCGTGATCCTAATTTTTTTTAGTGAAATTCGAGAAGAGAAGAGTCAAAACTCAACGTCAGGATGCCTTACCAGAGCGATGAAGGGACAGGGGACTAAAAATAATTCCTAAACTCTCCGATATATAATTCCTAAATGACTCAAAACATTTTTCTAGGCTCAACTCGTCAGCTAATTCGATCAAGTAGTGGGGGATCCTAAGGTCGGGGAAGGCTCTGATACCAACTTGTAACGCCCTCGATGCGGCTATATCTCCTACGTGTCGAAGCACGACTTAGAGGCATAACCGCATTGAAAGAAATGTCGCAAGTAAGGTAATCTTCACAACAACCCATGTAAATAGATAATAAGGGGAAAGGTACATAGTTGGCTTACACTCGCCACGTCACACAAAGTACATAAATAACATTACATCATCCAATACACTCATGGTCCGACTACAGTACCAAAATAAAAGATCAACCCCAACATGCGACACGGTCCCGATCGCCCCAACTAGGCTCCACTACTGATCATCAGGGAAAGACACATAGTAACGGCGTGAGTCTTCGTCAAACTCCCACTTGAGCTCAAGCGCATCATCTGGAACGGAGTCATCGGGCCCTGCATCTGGTTTGGAAGTAATCTGTGAGCCACGGGGACTCAGCAATCTCGCACCCTCGCGATCAAGACTATTTAAGCTTATAGGAAAGGCAATGTAATATGTGGAGCTGCAGCAAGCGACTAGCATATTTGGTGGCTAACCTGTTCGCAAAAGAGAGCCAGAAGAGAAGGCAAAGCACGAACGAAGAACTAGAGAACAACCTATGGCAAACATTAATCCAACACCGTGTTCACTTCCCGGACTCCGCTGAGAAGAGACCATCACGGTTACACACACGGTTGATTCATTTTAATTAAGTTAAGGTTCAAGTTATCTACAACCGGACATTAACAAATTCCCATCTGCCCATAACCGCGGGCACGGCTTTCGAAAGTTCAAATCCCTGCAGGGGAGGCCCAACTTAGCCCATGACAAGCTCTCATGGTCAACGAAGGATATACCTTCTGCCGAGACATTCCGATCAGACTCGGCATCCTAGTTCTACAAGACAACTTCGACAAGTTAAAACAAATCCAGCAACACCACCCGAATGTGCCGACAAATCCCGATAGGAGCTGCACATATCTCGTTCTCAGGGCACACTCAGATGAGCGCTACATACAACTAAAACCAAACCTCGAGTTTCCCCGAGGGGGCGCTGCACAGGACTCTAGTTTGGACCAACACTCAGAGGAGCACTGGCCCGGGGTGGTTTAAATAAGATGACCCTTGGGCTCCGGAAACCCAAGGAAAAAAGAGGCTAGGTGGCAAATGGTAAAACCAAGGTTGGGCATTGCTGGAGGAGTTTTATTCAAGGCAAACTGTCAAGGGGTTCCCATTGTTACCCAACCGCGTAAGGAACACAAAATCCGGGAACATAACACCGATATGACGGAAACTAGGGCGGCAAGAGTGGAACAAAACACTAGGCAAAAGGCCGAGCCTTCCACCCTTTACCAATTATATAGATGCATTAAGATAATAAGATAATATAATGATATCCCAACAAATAACACAAGGTTCCAACAAGGAACGATCTCCAATCTTCACCTGCAACTAGCAACGCTATAAGAGGGGCTGAGCAAAGCGGTAACATAGCCAATCAACGGTTTGCTAGGACATGGTGGGTTAGAGGTTTGACATTGCAATTTGGGAGGCATGATAAGCAAGTGGTAGGCATCGTAGCATAGGCATAGCAAAAGAGCGAGCATCTAGCAAGCAAAGATAGAAGTGATTTCGAGGGTATGATCATCTTCCCTGCAAAGTTGTCAGAGTTGACTGGATCCTCGAAAGCAAACTCAAAGGGCTCGTCGTTAGCGAACTCGTCTCCCGGCTCTACCCAAACAAGACAAACAAGCAAGAGGAACACAATCAACCACGTGCAAATGCTCGAACAACATGATGCAAACATGGTATGCTATGCGGGATGCGATATGTGATGCAAATGCAAGATTTGACAAGGAAATATTGAACCTGGCCTCAACATGGAAATCCAAGAGTGCCACTGGAAAGGTGAGGTGATTTCGGTTGAAATCGATATAAAGATCGCCGGAATCGGATGCACGGTTTGGAAATGGCAAGCAAAACAAATATGGCACCGGTCTGCGATAACCAGCAAGTAGCCATCTAAATGCAACAAGTTAAATATGCTACATCACTTAAACATGGCAACAAAATACATGGCAGGGATCCACTCATAATGCTTGACAAAAGATGAACACTGGGCTACGGCCAATTCATCATTAACAGGTTCAAACAAGCATGACAAAAGTGCAATTGATAAATAGGTTTCAGACTTAGTGAAATTAACACAAGCCTGGAATTTCAGATCAGGTAGCACACTTTGGAGCATGAAAACTATATGCTACAGGAACTTAACATGGCAAAGCAAGGCATGACATGGAGATACTCAAAGAGCTTAACAAAAGTCCCTTAGTGACCTTGAGCCAAAAGGGATCAGAAAATACAATTGCAAGCATGTGAACATGACAAAAACATAATCAAATCTCAGACTTAGAGAAAAACTGGAACATGCAAATCTGTTAACGAGTAGGCATGTTTACGAGCTCGATGCACTCACTACGGAGCAAGGCATGACAATATAAGCATACACTCATCAAGAATATACATTGTATAAGCTAGACATGGCAAGAACAACAACATAGCATGCACGGATCAACAACAACATCCTCGGCAAAATCGCTAACAAGTAGACAATCTGCCAGGAATTACGAAATAGCAAAAGTAGAGCTCGATTGACTCAAGCTAGGGTGCTCCATAATTGCAAACATAGACATGGATGGATAGAGAACCACAATATTAACAAATCATCCTGACTTATCATCCTCAAAAGAGGCACAGATCACTAGGAAACAACATGAATATATGGCATATTGATAAAAACAGATCAAGGACTTAGAGAAATTCTAAGTCCCTGAAATCAGCATTAACGAATGCACCACTTTGCAAGCTTGTGCTAGTCACCACACATGTCACAAAAATACATGGAATAGCACCTCTCTAAATATGGCATGGCATATAACAAAACTCGTGTAGAGCTCAGGGGCATATCATGCACACATTAAACATGGCAAAAATGACAAATAGGTATTTGGTGCAGCAGATCTGACAGTTAACTCAAATAGCTCTCTTCCAACAGCATTTCGGGCATCAAGATGAGATCAAAGGAAAATGATGCGATGAGATGAAATGATTTACTCTCTGAGACGAACATTTTGATATGCTACACGCCCAAAACGCAGCTACGGATGCGGAGATATAGCACGACGAAGTTGCATAAAAAATACTGAGAGAGGGGGAGAAGTCAACCACTAGATCTAGGGTTTCACTGTAGCTGACGCGCGCCCGATCCGATGCGGCGGAGGATCTCGCCGGAGAAGCTGGGCGGGGCCGCCGGAGTTGTCGTGGTGGCCGGATCCGGGCGAGGGGAAGGCGAGGGCGAGGCCGGTCGGCACCGGATGCTGAACG
>NC_041392.1:309583416-309650020 GCF_002162155.2 Triticum dicoccoides | reverse complement strand
GCGATGGCGCGTCGGGCGGCGGCGGCCGGCGACGTGGCCGTGCTCGGGGAAGAAGGCGGCGGGCCGCGGGGGACGGTTGCAGGCCTTCGCGGGCCGCGGCGGGCCGCGGCGGACGCGGTCCGGCGCGGGCCGGACACGTCCGGTTGCGCGGAGGAGCAGATCTAGGGTTTCGGGGGAGAAGAACCGTGAATTTCGGAGGAGGGGCTATTTATAGGCATAGAGGGAGCTAGGAGAGTCCAAAAGAGGTGCGGTTTTCGGCCACGTGATCGTGATCGAACGCTCTAGATGATGGAGATGGTTTTGGTGGGTTTTGGGCCAAATTGGAAAGGTGTTGGGCTGCAACACACACGAGGCCTTCTCGGTCCCTCGGTTAACCGTTGGAGTATCAAACGGAGTCCAAATGGTACGAAACTTGACAGGCGGTCTACCGGTAGTAAACCAAGGCCGCTTGGCAAGTCTCGGTCCAATCCAGAAATGTTTAACCCCCACACACGAAAAGAATGCAAAACGGACAACGGGGAAAATGCTCGGATGCATGAGACGAACACGTATGCAAATGCAATGCACATGATGACATGATATGAGATGCATGACAACGACAACAACACACGGAGACAAAAACCCGAACCCGAGGAAATAAAATAACTTAGCGTCGGAAACGGCAAGAGTTGGAGTACATATAAGGTAAATTACATCCGGGGTGTTAAATTGTCCCCCTTCGAATTTGGCCGTTGTGGGATCCCTTCCCGCTCAATATTTGGGAAGAGAACCAGGGCCCCTATAAATAGGACTAGCCACCACCATAGCAAGGGGGGCGGATCAGAGACAGAGAGAGAGCATCAACTCACCAAGCACAAGAACACCTCACCTCGCGAGGCTATTCTTCCCTTGTAACTGTTCATCCTCAGCCCAAGAGGCAATCCACCACACCACATTGGTGTAGGGTATTACACCACAACGGTGGCCCGGACCAGTATAAATCTTGTGTCTCGTGTTCTTTGGGTTCATCGAGCTAGGCCGTGAGATCCTAGAGTGTGCGAGCTAGAGAGGGGGAGAGATCTTTGTGCGCACCCCAATGTTCGAACCTCAAGCATTTTGCCGGAACCCGAAATCCGACATCGGCCTCCAAAAATGTGGCACATATTCAACCCATTTTTTCAGAATTTACAGTCAATTTGATCTTTTTTTAGAATTACAGTCCATTTGCTGGGCTGGGTGAACAAATAATGTAGCGTCCATGAGGCTCATTTATTTTTCTCCTAAAAAATTACAGGCCATTTGCACTTTCTCAATATACACGATTTTGCTGGGCTGATTCTAATTATAATGTTCGGTTGGGCGCAACAATGTTATCAAAAAATAAACAAGGGCTTAGCATTATGTTATAAATATATTTAAATAATAAGTGATTTATTATTACATTGGTCCTTAAATCTTACCAAGCTTTTGTACACAATCACCAGGATTTTCATTGCCAAAAAAATCCAGTATTTTATTGTTAAGAAACTATTTTTATAAGTTAATAAGATGTGGGATATTGTTTTCTTACATATGTAAGTTTCTGTTAAATATATGATGACAAGAATAATAATATATAATAACATATAAAATAATTTAAATATATATAATATAGTTAGAAAGGAAACAAAAGTTGGACCACGCATTCTTATTCTTATATAGAAAAATAGAACAGACCTCTGCATTTTCTTCAAAATATTCATAAATTGGGCTGCCGATGTTTCAGGAAAAATAAAACCTCGGATGGGAGGTCCATAGGCCGGTCGATACATGACGGCCCTAAAAAAATACAAACCGGCATGTCGTGGGCTGCACATGTTAAAAAAGAAAGCCTAGACGGGGCGGCCCAAAACCCAGCGGATACTTGCTACCCGAGTGATAATAAGTGATACTACCCGCCAGCTCCACAGCTTCGTTGTGAATTTATCTCCTACATTGAAGCACCTAAAAAATGTTACTATGTTGAAAAACCCGTGGGCCCCAACGTCAGTATAGCATTAGGAGGACGTTTTTTGATGAGGCACTTGCTTGCGTACGGCCATAGACCCGGTGGGTCCCGACTGTCCACCTCTCCACATACAGTCCTCTCCAGATTCCTCTCGTTTGTTCAGCATGTTCACAACGGTAGACAGCGGCACCGCGACGAGCGCACAAAGGCGCATGATCGAGGTGATCAGACCATCCAAGGTAGTGCCTTATTCGTAACGAAAGTAGTGAACTAGCCCGGTGGCCAAGTGACACTACCCGACAACTGTTCCGCCCGGGTTCGATTCCACCTGATGCAGGGAAATATCTCCAAATTTTTTGCCTCTGCCATTATTGACATGTGGGTCCCCATTGTCATCTATGCACACCACGTCCTACACTTGCCAAAACTTCGTCCCTCGTTTTCTCTGTTTTTCGCACACTCGACATTGTGTGGGCATTTTGAAAATAGCATATCACTGTGCATCATATGAAGATGTGCTATGCATGAATGTTGATCAGCATGATGTTTAACTGGCTGGTAGTTCCATTTTTGACCATGAATAAAACTTTCAACATGATGTTAACCTTGTTTGACAAGGCCGTTTTAATATAAATGCTCTGCCTCTAAAAGTTGCAGTTTCTTATCTAAAACCGAACTTGCAGTTTCTTATATAAAACTGAAACTTGCAGTTTCTTCTCTAAGAATCACATTGTCTGCACTTTTATACTCCTATGAAACAACATTTTTAAGTGCTAAAAATAGATCTCTATAATTCATAAAATACTTCATATGCTCAATACCGCAAATCTGAAATTCAAAAGACATTCATATCTGAAAGTACTATCAAAATACACAACACAAAACACAATTCACAACCTGCAAATACTTACAACCCTAAGCTCCTCCTGACAATTCACAACCTGCGCAACTATTGGGCTGGGGGGCAGTCCCCTCCTATTCCTCGATGGCAGACAGCCGCCCCATGAGACGATGTGAACAGCGAGGTAGAGGATGGTGTGGAAGCATCGTCGGGCCAACTGCTTTTCTCCTCTTGCAGCTGGGTTCGGTCGACGAAGACTCCACCGGCTCGCTCTGGCACGACACCCTCACAAACGGCACCCTGTAGATGCTCGATCCTTCAATCTCTGGTGGATGCTCCATCTGGGATCGATAGTCCCACCACCGCTCCCTCACGATCGGATTCAGTGAATCTGTTTGCTCCATGGCCCAGAGGAGCAGCTCTATCTACTCCCGCATGACACCCTTCGGGAGTATCACCACCTTTTCGCTCTGTTGCAGATATTTGGCCATGGATGTCGCCGTCGCCGCTAGTTGGTCCTTGTTGTCAAACCAAGACTATATCTCCAACATCCTAGCTAGCTTCATAGGGTCGCCGTCTGCGACCCTCATGTATCGGTTGTACTCCTCCATCGATCTACTTCTCCACAGCACCTTCACTCGTCGGCGGTGGTTTTTGAATGGAAGAGGAGAGGAGCAACGCTGGTTTTGGATTAGAACAGGAGAGGAGCGACGCTGGTTTGGGATTGGAACAGGAGAGGAGGGACGGTGGTTTTGAAATGGAAGAGGAGAGGAGCGGCGCTGGATTTAGATTAGAACAGGAGCGGCGGTGGTTTAAGAGGAGAGGAGCGGCGCTGGTCTTGGAAGTATTTTTTTGTTTTGTGTATTTTGGGGCAAAGTTTGACCACATACTATATTTGACAAGCAAAATGTGAATGCATGTCACCAAAAATTCTATCGTTTGGTTTGTCTTTGAATGTACTTTCAAATTATATTATTTTTGCAACGTATAACATATATTTTATTTGTGAAAATCATGGTCAATTATGACCTAGAATAAAAGGGAGACTAGTTAATGTGGTTAATCATGGTCAATTATGACCCAAAATCGGTCACTTTCTTAATTGAAGGGTAAATTGATTTTGATTTTGATCTAGTCACAGCGCGCCGGCCCTCTCATCCAATCCTAAATCGCTGCCGCACGCTCCTTTGCCTCTTCTCCATTCCAAAAGCACCTCCTCTCCTCTCCATCATCTCCATTGCAAAACCACCTTCTCTCTCCTCCCATCTTCCAAAGCTAGCACTTGACCACTCAAAAGGACATCTATGGAGATGATGCAGTAGCGAATCAGGCAGATCGCCGGTGGTGACCAGGCAAAGTTAGCCAGGTTGAAGGGGATCCTTACTTGGTTTGACAATGAGTGGGAGATTTCAAGGACGGTGAGGGCCATGTGGCAATCTATGCGAAAGAGGAAGACGACGGTGATGTTCTCCTCGGCGGCAGTCACGCTGCAGTCCTTCGATTTCATCGAGTATCTCCTCTGGGCGATGGAGCAGACAAATTTGCCCGAGGTGAAGTCAAGTGGAGGTGGTGGGCGTACAGGTCGAAGGTCGAGCACCTAGAGGATAACGAATCAATCGAGTACGGTGTGCCATTCGTGAGGGTGCAGAGCCAGCCGGAGCCATAGGAGTATTCATTCTCCCACCACAAGAGGAGGCCGGATGGCGCGACATCGCTTCCCCACCGTTCTCCACGGTTCCCTCGACGTTCGCCTCGTTTCAATGGCGTCCGTAGGGTTTAACGTAAGCTTCGCACTAACCTAATATTCCATCTGCTCATGCTTACTATCAATGTGACAGCTAATAAAAATCATGCTTACAATCAGTCTCTCAGTACTATGCCAATCACTGTAAACTGGACCTTTGGGTCAAAGTTGTGACACTGTGTACAAATAAAGAAAAATAGATTGGTGCTTCTTTCAGAAAAGAGTACACCCCTAGAAAACTGTCAATATAAGCTACTAGTATTTTTTTGAAGTATAAGCTACTAGTATTTGGTTAGAGGATTTGCTGCCGAGAAAGATCCGTCCACAGTGAGCGCCACACATCCCACTGATGGTGGTAGATGCCAATGCTTAGATGGAGCAGGGTTGGTGTCGGTAATTTTTACTTGGCACCTCGCACTCTGCATATATGTCGGTTCCATCCCTACATTTTTGCAGTTCCACCAAAATGCAGCTGAATAACCCTGTTTGCACAGATAATGAAAAGGCGTGATTACATTATAGTGGCACTAGTTGATGAAACATACACTAATAAATAGAAGAAAATATTGCGATAGTATCATAATATGCCATGTTGCGAGGGCGAGATGGGCCCTGCGACGCCTCATACGGTACGCCTCATACTGGAAATCGTCCTAAGTCTCACCGATACACCTTCTGTCAGTGATGAACATCAGTGTACAACGGTAGTACAAGGATGGGCCTTGAGACATTCCCATCTCTATTTTTGTGCAGATCAACTAAAATTAAGCACCCCAGTTTGCAGAAACGCTTAAACATTAACAATAGGACTAGTTGATGAATCATATACTAACAAAGAGAAAGCACTTTCTTTATCTACATTGGAAATGAAATGATAGAGAGGACACTCGCTCTATTTTAACTGTATTATTACTTCATTTTATCAGTGGCACTAGGGTCGAGCAGGTGGTGAACGAGGTGTACCGTGCGTCACAAGGATGGAGGCCAGGGGTGCTTAGACTGGGATGCTGAAACTGGCTCTTTCAGTCCCTATCTTCCCCTATGATGTTTTAGTGGTAGCATTTGGGTTGTAATCCAAACTTGGTCGAGCTGGTGCTGCATCCCCCTACCTGCCTAGCTTATGTGGCGAACTTGTCTCCTGCTAGTACTCAGTCCGTTCTAGTAGTAGTTGCATAACTGCCCGTTTACACTGAGATGTTGTCGGATAATGGTTCTCTATGGTTGGATTTCTTTAATGAAATCGGAGGAAACCCCCTCTTTCAATATATATAAAAAATCAGTGCCACTAGCAGTGCCAAAACATGGCCTCAAATTAATAGTGCCACTAGATTAAGGTGCAAAATAATAACATTACTACTTTATCATGGCAGTGCCCAAATAGTAGCACAAGAGTAGACTCAACATGCAGTATCTTTGGCAAACAGTCAGGCCAAAAAGGAACATACCTCGTGATGGGAACCATGTCTGCAGTCAACGCCATCGTAGAAGGGATGACACCAGTCACCAACATGGATGATTTAATTCATGGGACCTTTTGGTGCAGTTCACCTAAAATGAAGGAATGTCCCATGAGCTAGCAGGAGCTTCTTCATTTTTTTAAAGAAAAGGGCACTAGACCCGGTTCCATTTCCATCAGGAAACGAAACCCACAGAGCTTCTTCTTCATTAGTTGCAATAAAATTGAGCAACATAAAGGTTGGTTGTGAAGCTCCTGGAATGTTCAACTATAGTTTGGATATCATTTGTCCAGTTCAACTAAGATCAAGCGTGAAATGTGTGTCTCTGTTTGCACAAAAAAGGTGGAAAGGAAGGTGACAAACAAGTGATGAAACATACATCAAATGAAAAGAAGCATGTTCCTTATCTGAATGGCAATCCTACAAGGACAGTAGCAATTTCTAAAGCAGCAACATTGCTAGATATAGTGTGGGCACTAGGACTAACTATGACAACCGTTAAATACGACATTACTTCAATGGTGCCATTGCTTCATTTTACCAACAACATTTGTTTAACGTGTCCTTACTTTTAGCAGTGCGACTGCTACATTTTACTAGTGGTGTTACATAAGAGTGGCTTGGGGCAACAAACATCAGAACATGTTATCTGGATTGGTCCCATTTTTGTTCGATATAGCCACCTTATACTGTGCGAGGCTAGCAAATCTAGTGCTGGACTTACTTTGTTGACTTGTCCCCCAGTCCCCACTTTCTTTCCTTTTTTAACCAATAGATCGGGTTTATATTAAGTTTGTACTGCGTTTCCTTTTATTTCCCTATTATACCTAGAGACCAGTTGGATAGCTAGTCTCTGCTACTTTTCGCCCCCATTATTTCCTCTTTCGGCCAAGTCCTAGATTCAGGTAACAAATCTTCCCCCACCCCCACCCCCTTTCTTCCTTGTTTGAACCAAGTAGTACTAGATTCGAGTGCATGAACCAGTTTTACCTCTTAACAGTAAAAATTTAGGTGGCTTTCGAATAGCCGATCGATCCTATCTACGAGGGGGCCTGGGAAATAGTAAAAGATACAAATGCAGTGACGTTAGGAGCTCAGGAAGTAGAGCAAGGCCGGTTTCAAAGGAAGTTATACCTGAGGGTCGCCGGGATGTCGCTAGGTGGGCGGCGGGAGGCCGAATCTGCCCACACTACGGCAGCGAGGAAGAAGGGGTCGGAGGCCCTCCCTAGCTAGCGGTGCTTGGGAGAGAACAACAAGGCACGTTGATCGGGACACGCAGGGAGTGGGTAAGAGCCATCTCCGAGGACGACCGCGTGAACATTACACCTTCTCCCCTTCCCCGTCGGAGAGGATCCGGCTGGATTTGTGACCAGCGGTGAGCAGAGAGAGTGTGTGTGTGGCCACCGCTGTCGTGTTTAGATCTGGAGAGGAGGAGACAGTGCGAAGAGAGCAACACTAGCAAGCAAGCATGGAGGCTCCTGCCTATATAGTGGAGTACTACTAGTTTTCTATTGTCTACCGGAGCTGGCTTGACCTCGTCAATGACTGTCTTCATGCACGTGCCCTGGAGGCGCAGTTGTCCTCATTTTTATCTGAAGCACTGGATTATAACATGACAAGAAACCATAACCTCACTGCCCAAAGGAGACAACATGAATCCCGACGGACAAGCTAGACGAGGATCAAAGCTCAAATTAAAGATAAACTCGTAGAAAAGGGGTCCATCGATAGATGCCCTAATTAACATAGCCGGCTTGACATAGATGGTAGCCGAGTAGTCTTCGTGCATGTGGCCCCCATGACTAGTGCCTTGGAGGAACTTAGTTGCCGCTGTTTAACCCTCGCAGTGATCCAAAGCACATGACACCTAATTTTGCGAGATGACAAGAAACCTTTTAGATTTCTCACCAGAACTACAGCCATGTACAGCACAACCTGTACGATATGTAGACGATAGACAATCCAGGCGTGTCTGCTGGAGTCTGGTCACATGCACGGGCGAACTGATCTTCCGTGTCATGCAGGGATCGTCCAGGCACCAACGTCTGTACAACACTTCTCTAGTACTATAACTCGTCTCTCTCTTCTATTAACTCACCCGACTTGCGGGGCCGAGGAGTGTGCCTATGGTCGGTTCTCAATTGTGGTCCCACATGTGTGTGCAAATGCAATATGACACGCGTTCCATTCGGAGAGCGGCGTGCCAGACTGACCGACCGTCTGGGGTGCGACGCGAACGCGATGGGCGTGCTGTATACTGTACTCCATAAATGTGTTACACCATTTTCTTGAGGCTTTGCTCCATGGCGCAATCCATGGATACAAAATTAGTATACTGTACTATTTAAAAGTCGAGGACGGGGCTTTTCCCGCGCGGTAGGCGGGGCAGTTCCGCCTAGTTGGTTCGACAGAGACGCGAGAAGATGAGGGAGTAGGCTGCTGCAATCGTAGGGCTGTGTGATTTGCCAGCAAGTTAATGCTGGACAGGTGGGGCCCGGTGATTTGACTTGCCATTATCATTTTAACTGTGACACTATGACCGGCGTGAGTCTCCCAATGCTCCACCATGTAGAGGCTGGCTCTTGCTTGAGAGCCCACTCCTCCATTTTTTCCTTGCCTCTTTCCCCCACATATGCAAAAATGCCATGTAAAGCAGGCTTATAGCCCACTATTGTACTTGATCCTATAGGTGCTAAGCCTGCCACATAGGCATAAATTCTGATGTGCCAAGTTAATTAAGAAGAGAGAGACTAGTTTGGTGACCCCAGGAAGAAACGGTGCTAAGCGCATGTACCTGGATGAAGCAAACTTAGCAACAAAAAACTAAGCACCTATGCATTGGGGACTTGAGTTGCTGAGCCATTTAATGCCAATAGCACCACATCTAAGCACCATTTCATTGGAAGAGGTCACTCCTTGGCAAATGCAATAAATACTGCGAAGAAAGAGATAGAGAGAAGTAAACAAAAAAAATACTCTTATAGCCAACCTTATAGCTAACCTTGTTGTAGTATGAGTGACTAAGTGATGACTATGTATGACATGCCAACATCAGATAGCCTAACACACCGTGTTAAATCTCCAAGGGCGCGACCATGCGAGCGAGGCGGCGGTCGTGGTAGGCGCGACCATGATACGGGCTACTGGCAGCCCTTGGGATTGAGATCGAACGGTCGCATGCTAAGTTGCAGAAAATTTGCAGAATAACCCTCCAGGATAGGATATTCACCCATAGGTCTAGAATCACGCCATGCAACCGTTCGATCTCAGATCCAAGGGCTCTCGAAAGCTTCATATCACCTATAATTTTCCCGACGCTTGACATGACATCGAAAGCCATTTTATTGGGCGTCGAGTAGACATGCCATATAATTGATCCCCCATAGTACTATGCATGAATATATTTATCCACCAGGCAAGCCACTACCCTGCCGTTCGCACGCGCCCCCCCACTCGGCATTTTTACAATCGATAAACCGCTCCTAGTCGTCCCGTCCTTTCACATTACAGCAGTTCCACTAATCCTAACCCTCCTCCCAAATCCATGGCGCCCCAAATCATCATGGTCGGCGGTGAGTACAAGGTTAGAACCATCACCGGCGATGAGTTCGACGTCATCTACACCCGTTCTTCCGTGACGGTGAAAGGATGCCTTGATTGCTTCAGACGCATGTTCGAAAACTCAAATGATGAGTGGGTCACTTGGCTAGATGTTGAGTACACCATAGTCCTGGGAAAAGAGAAGAATCTAAAGGAGGAAGAGAGGAAGAAGCCCGCCGTGATCCAGGTTTGCGTGCATGACTGATGCTTGGTCTACCACATATGCCATGCCGATGTTGAGTGCGAGGAATTTAAGAAGTTCCTCGAGGGCGACCGAGTCAAATTCGTTACTGTAGACTTTACGAATGATGAAACAGTCCTGGAACGGATAGGCCTTGTTGTAGGCAAACCCTTCGACCTCCAGAAAAATGGGCTGGTGTCCTCCTGTGATAAGCCTTCAATGCTGACCTTGGCAGGAGCCATGGTTCATCCTTTGTACGGTAAACTGAAGAAACATCTGCACACGTTTCATCGTGCATGGAAGTGGAATGTACTAGATATAGACCACATCCACTATGCTGCAATGGATGGCTACCTTTGTTTCAATATGTACAAGGGTTGGATGAAGAGCAAGAGCCAAGTGTGTGGTTCAAGCAAATAAGTATCTCCCAAGAGGAAGAGGGACAAGGACGAAGTCAAGGACGTGGACGAGCACTCCGAGTAATGTGGAAGTGTCGTTGCTCATGGTGGTTCTAATGCAATGCCTACCGGATTAGTTTCTTAGTTTAATTTCTGGTGTGCTTAGTTTTATTTGAGGGGTGTGTTATGCTGAGCCCCCAGCAGAACTATGTTATGTTTCTTCTCATTACTTTAACTCTTCAGTACGTACATACTAGTATTTCTTATAGTTCATCTTTTAGTTGGTATAGTACTACGACTACCACTCATTTCTTCACATTATATACGTACAATATATATGGCCAACATCATATAGCCAGCAGTTTAGTTGTCAAAGAATTTCAGGGGCTTAGTTTTGTCAAAGAATTTCAGGGTGCTTAGTTTTATTTGACGGGTGTGTTGTGCTGGACACAATTATTGTGACTCAAATCTCTTTTGCCATGTTATAATGACATAAATACCGATGGACCAACATGCCAGCTCTCCCTCTATCTCACTACAGTAAAATAAAGTGTGGGGCCTACTTGATCCCAACAGCGTTCTTATTTTACTGTAAAATTGTTCGCTTGGTTACTCCTAACAAGCGGGGCCACACTTATCATTGTGAGAATCGACTTATTTTTGTCATGTAACATGGTCAACGGGTTTGACATGAAAATCACAATGTCTAATGGTATTTTTGACCAAACATCTAACTTAACGATGGCATTTTTGAGATATCTAATTGCATTTTTGAGCAGGTATCTCACGGATCGATGGCATTTTTGAGCAGGCATCTCACGGATCGATGGCAAACTAAGTAGTGATACACAAACTAGTGGCATAAATAATAAGAACCCAAGAATTAAATAGGTATGCTAATTTCTTTAATAGAATTTAGCACCCCATTTAAGCACGTCATAGGGTTTTTTAATAGTACTATATGAATAATTTGGCGACGAGCGCTCTCTATATGTACCACCTTTTTCGTTAATTTCATCTTGTTAGCTTTGCTCCATGGCACAATCCATCGATCCTACTACTGTACAAAAGTATACATTTTTTAAAAGGATGGAGAGCGGGGCAGTCTAGCTAGGTCGGTTTCAAGAGAGGCGAGGGCCTTTGTGATTTGACAGCTCATTACTACTGGAAGGTGGGGCCTTGTGATTTGACTGCTCATATAAATGTGCCAACGACCTGAGGAGGAGCAAAGAACCGTGTGGTATACTCAAGTTTTCCACTTGAGTATGTCGGAGGAACACGAAACACGGCAGCCCAGTGCCACATCTCTACTATCTACTCTTATTATATGTTACTAGCAAGAGGCATTGTTCTATTGGCGATAAAGAATGATCTAATTTGCTAGTCATCTCATTTTTAGCATTGTTCTATTCATGCCTCGCAGAGAACGTGACGCGTGCAGCCATGGGGACTTCTGGTTGTGGCTTCGGTTGATTGTCACGACCAAGCATTCTAAAACTAGTGATAAATCAATTACCATCTTTTTCCAGATGATAAAGTATTTTTTTACAGGAAAACAATACATATAGATGGAGTGATTGTCAAGGTTGCAAACAGACATAGCGTTGCAAGTTCACTGCAGCAGCAACCGACTAGGTCACTGCATCGCTGGCAGGGAAGGAGGGCAGCTCACCTTGCCTTCGATGCATGCCCTGATGCCTAGCGCCGCCGCCGCAATGGGTCCTAGGATTTTTCTTCTCCTACCACCCATTTGAACAGTTGCACCGGATGCTCATGCCATTGCGCAGGCATGCGCATTCTTTCCTCCGCAGTCGACTCCGTGAATATGATCTCTGCCATTAGCCCTAGATCGAAATCAACGCGACGCTGCCAAATGCTAACAACCCTCAGCAACTCTCCCCCTGAGATCGACTTGCGCCTCCGCCTTGTGCTGCGCCAGGTGCAGCTCCTTGGAACTTCTCTCCAATTGATGTGACTCTACCTCAATCTGATTTGCCCTTGCTGCCCACCACCTGAAATGCCGCCCTGGCATGTCCTCCGGCACCACCGTTCTGTGATTCCAGAGCAATGGTGTCGGATCACGGGTTCCAATAAAACCCTCAAGGTTCAAACACTGGGGTGCGCGTGAAGATCACCCCCTGCCGATCCACATCATAGCTTTGCTGAGATCTCATGGGCTAACTCGATGAACTCGCACCACGAAGGACACAAGATTTATACTGGTTCGGGCCACCGTTGTGGTGTAATACCCTACTCCAGTGTGGTGGTGGTGGATTGCCTCTTGGGCTGGGGATGAACAGTACAAGGGGAAGAACAGCCTCCTGAGGAGAGGTGTTCTTGTGCTCAGTGAACTTGTGGTAGTTCTGGTCTCTCTCGATCCATCGGATCCCCCTCATACTATGGTGGCTAATCCTATATATATAGGCCCTGGTCCTCTCCCCAAATATTGAGCGGGAAGGGAGCCAAAAACGGCCAATTCGAAAGGGGACAACTAGTATAGCTTATCCTGACAAAAGTGGTCTTCGCCTGCCAAAGGCTCTCGTGGTGACGCCGTCTTGGGCTCCATGGTGACCTCCGTCTTGCCGTCCTTCTGGTCTTGGTCTCGTTGCACCGATATGGAAAACTTTGCTTGACGCCTCGGTACTTTGCATCTGCCCTTGCCTCCTTTGCACCAAAGAGGAAACAAGGACACTGTGCGCTGGCGCCCACCTTGCCTTGGTCGTCATGACTCACGTCATTGGAACCTCACGAGGATGCCTTGCCTTGAACTCTCCGCCCCTCGCGAGCCAGCCTGGTGAGGCCGCTCTTGAGGAAGTCTTGTGAGGCCGCTCCTGAGGAGGTCTTGTGCCGTCCGCCTCATGAGGCTTGGCCCCTCGCGAGGGTCTTGAAAGCTTGTTGGTGAAGATGGGCCGTACGGGCCCGCTCGCAGAGCCACGCCGTGGGCCGCAGGCAGGCAAGTCTGGGGACCCCCGTTCCTAGAACACTGACAGTAGCCCCCGGGCCCAAGGCGCGCTCGGCCTTGGCTTCGAGGTGAAGCCAAGGGGCAAGTGTGGAGCACCGCGGGCCCCAATAGCCTATAGCCTTGGTCGACGCATGGCGGTTGATTGGACGTGGGCGTCTCCGCTTCCGCACGTTGCCTTGGAATCCGCCTGGCTATGCGGCCACCCTACATGGTTATTCTTCCATCGCCTGCGCCATACTCCTCCAATTCCTCTGCTTCCCTCGGACTCTGCTCCTCTTTCCAATCAGACCTGAGTAGTGCTCACTCCATCGCCATGGCGCCGACACAAGCGGATAAGGGGAAGAAACCTCTGACTTCGGCTAGTGCGCCTCCGGCCACCGAGCCCGCAGTTGGCCGATCGCTGGTGCTCAATAATGAGGCCATGGGAAAGGTGTGTCCCATGCTCACCTCCATCTTCAATGAGTGGGGGAAGACGGTGGCTTGGCCTGCTTCTCGTGCTCGCATTGACCGGGCGGCCACCAAGGTCCCATTCTTCATTGACGCCCGTTGGGTTGGCCTGGTCCCTCCTTTCTCCGCCTTCTTCAATGCTGTGCTTGTGCATTATCAGATCCACATGCTGCACCTTGATCCTCAATCAGTGACCCTTCTCGCCGTCTTCGCATTTGTTTGCGAGTCCATGCTAGGCATTGCCCCTTTAGTGGCCCTTCTCCACCACTTCTTCTCGCTGCACCTGATTGATCCCCAACAGAGCTCAGGATGCCTGAGCTTTCAGGCCGTGGCGGCGATGGCAAGCACGGGGATTGACTTCGAGCTCCCACCATCCACGAGAAGGTTTCGAACACGGTGGGTATTTGTTGATGTTGGAGTGCTCAGCCCCCTGCTCTCTTCTCCGTCAACGCCCGTTATTCCTAGCTCCGGTTGGTGCCATCAAAGGCTTACCGATTCGCACCTTGCCCCTGCCTGGCTCAGGTTGAGGTGGCTCAAGGACCTTGATGTGACTGCACCTATGGTGGTGAAGGAGTTCATCCGGCGCCGAATCGCTCCACTTCAACGCCATTCTCAACCGATGTGGGCCTTGCTCAACAGCAAGGACCACATGAGACTTTAGGAGTCCAGGCTCCCCCTTGAGGCACGGCAAACGGTGCTCGAGGTCCTGACGGGTGTTCTGTTGCCAGACGACATTCCAAGGAAGAGTTGCCTTTTGTTCCGCTGCTTGAACAAGGCGACCTTCGAGGAGCAGATGCCCGCCTTTGATGAGTGGGGGCTGCGTCCAGTCAGCCTTGTGGGGGCCCCACGAGAACCCCATCGTTGTGGTTCCTCTTCCTGCCGCTGGTGTCGAGCTCGCCCCAAGTGTGGATGTAGGGCGGCGAGCACCGCTGGGGGCCGATGGTGAAGGTGCCGAGATGCTGATACCGCCTAGGGCACCCGAGGTGTTGTCCTCGGGGACTCGTGACTCTTGCCCTGGGGCAGCGGTTGAGGGGGCGACGCAGCCCGCGTCTCCCGAGGCCGAGGCTCCTGAGGCCTCGGCAGGTCGCTGCGAGGCTAAGCCTGATGGCTCCCCTCAGCTTGGCACTCCTGAGGCTGCCCCTTCGAGCGCTTCTCTGGCTGCGCCTCATGTGGGCCGCCATATCTAGCGCTTTGGTCGGCTCTGCGTGGACTTCGAAGAGCTCCACAAGAGGAAGGGGTCCCCAAGCAGAAGCACCTTTGGGTTGTTAAAACTGAGAAAGTACATCATCGTTGATGAGTAAGTACCTTATCTCGGTGATTCTCCGTGTGCTGGTTCCCTTCCTGACGGTATCTCTTCTGGATCCCTTCCGCCAAGGCCACAGGATCTCTTGAGAAGCAGCCTCCTCTCGCCTCGCTTCTCCCGCTAGACTTGAGCGCTTCAAGCCCGCGCTCTGCTCACGGTGTGGAGCCAACCGGGGAAGCCAGCCCATCGACAAGGCATCTTGAGCTTGCGCCTTCGCCATCCCTCCTCTGCGGCCTTTCTTGGAATACAACAAGCGTGCCAAGGGTTCCTCCCCTGGTCGTGGACGACAGCTGGATGGCTTCGGTCTTGGGCTCCTCTTCAAGCAGCGAGCCTTCACTCGTTCGGTCTCCTCGCGAGGCCTGGCCTGCAACTGGGTGGGTGCTAGCCCCCAGCCCCCTGCTAAAAAGGGGCGAGCCGCTTCGGGCCCCATCCGCGGTCCCCGCGGCGGAGGATCAAGTCAGCAGCATGCTCGAGTCAGCGCAACAAAGGAGCGTCATTTGCCACGAGCTCTTTCAGGTGGCTCTCAACCTCGGGGGCCACCAACGCGAGCTCGATAATGCGAAGGCCGAGGCTTCCCTCGCAACCTCTCGTGAGGCCTGCTCCTGAGCTCTGGAAGAGGCTCAGGAACCTGATTGCCGTCGCGAGGTCACGGAGAAGCGTGTGTGGGAGCTCCAAGCCTGGAGCGCTGTCTTGGATCAGCAAGTGGAGGCGCGCAGGTCCGCCCTTGCGTCATTAAGGGGGACGCCCGCCGAAGAGGAAGAGATCTAGAAGCGCGAGGAGGCACTGGCGTTGGAAGCCGTGGAGCCTTGAGCTCGAACCACTGGAGACGAGGGAGCGTCAAGTTGCCCAGGCGGAGGATGCCGTCAGCGCACGTGTGGCCAGGGCCCAGGAGGAGGTTGATCACCGGGTGGCCAAGGCTCGCATGGATCTTGAGAGCAGGTACGACCTAAAGATGAAGCTCGTGGAAGCTGGGGCCGCCGGTAGGACTGCTGCCCTCAAGTCCAGGTTGACCGAGGTGGAGTGACGCGAGGAAGCCGCCGCAGCCGCCCTAGTCTCGGTGCAGGCCGAACTGGCCTCCGTCTGCGCTGAGTTGATCCCTCTTCAGCAGCGGGTTGTTGACGCCAAGTCCATCGCGTGGCAGAACAAGGAGGAAGTGCTTCAGCGGCGGTTGGTGGAGCGCATGCACGCCCCCATGCTCCAGGACCTCAGGAACAGGGCCAACGTCGCCCTGGGCCATATCTGTGATGAGAATGTTCCTCATCCCCACGCAAACGACTACGCCAGCCACCTCCGCTTCTTCGCCGACGTGGTGACGCGCCTGGAGAACCGTTCCGAGAGGGCTCGCCAACTTGTTGAAGAGAGGAGCCACGGCCTGCTCGGGCGTGCGTTCTCCCGCGTCTTCATCCATCTCTAGAACGCCAACCCCAACTTCGACTTTGATGTCGCCATCGCTCCCGTACCCGAGGCCATACAGGGCGACCTGTCGTGATGGGTGGAAGACAATGTGGATGCGCTGGTCAAGGCCTTCACTTCCGATGACGATGGGGTGGTGGTCGCGGTGGATGCGGGCGACGTGGTCGACGACGGTGAGGGTGGCGCTAGTGGAGGTGATGGTGATGCCAGCGATGGTGGCAGTGATGCCAGCGACGCGTCTGAGGGTGATCCGGGGGCCGCGGCGAGCGACATGTCTGACTGATCCCGTGTTTCCCAGCTGTTTGTCTTGCACACAGAAGCTCGGGCGCAACCCTTGAAGTTGTAAGAGCATTTTTGGAGGGGAAGCCCCTCATGTAAATTTGCTACTGCCTTTATCTTGTTAGGTCGAGTTGAATATGTGTCTTCGTGAACTCACGTATCCTGGGGCAAAGTTGCTGTTGTGGTTTACCTTAGCCTGGACGAGCCCAAACCGGCTCGTGAGGTTGGAAGCTCCTGAGGAACTTGTCGAGACGCTCGAGGGGGCCGCGTGATAAGAAAGTGCTAGCCGTGGCGCGGCATGCGCGTGGTGCGTGTGCGTCTTGCTCAGCCCCGCTCGCGAGGGGCCCGCGAGGGGGAAGCAACAGGCGTGAACTCCGAAATAAGGAAAGAACTAGATAGCAAGAAATCGCTCGAGCGAGAAAAGGCACCCTCGCGCGCATCAATGAAAATTCAACTTCAACTCAAATCAAATCCAGAATGCAAGGCTACAGAAAAGGGATCCAAAGCAAATGGCCGCGTCCGGCACCTAGTCTAGTCTTCTTGTCTTCAAGTTCTCTCCAGCGCGGAGATAAGTGCTACCACTAGGACATGGGAGGGAGCCCCCGAGGCCCGAGGGCGGCACTCCTGAGACTTCGGGGCGTGTACAGCCCCACTCGTTATTACGTGAGAGTCTCACAGGCGGCGATCCTCACAGGAGTGAGCCTTACTTCATATCGCCAGATGAGGGCCCCGCCTTGCGCCGCCCCCTACCACCGTTGGGACGACCGGAGACCAGGACGGTGCCAACGAGGGCAGAGGGGACGCCAGCGGCGCCCTCGGCGACCGCGGGTCCTCTGCCGGGGGTAGGCTCTAGAGCACCTCCCCGGCAGAGGGCCTATCTCCGGGGGACGCCTTGTTTCGCGCGGCGCTGGGGAGGGCCTTCGTCCTGGCTTCCTTCCTGCAGCCCCCGCATGCCCCCTAGTAGGAGGGAGGCCGATGAGCTGGGACCGCCATCTGCTGCTGTGACCTGATCCCCTTGCGCACCATGGTTAGCGTAAGCCTGCTCCTAAGGAATTAGTGGTACCCTGTAGCTGTTGTCGCCGGTGCGGTTGGCGAGGCTTCCGGAGGGGTCCTGAAAGGCGCCGGCTTCTAGCGCCTCCTCCTCCCAGCCCGGCTCGAGGAACAAGCCAGGGTCGTCTCCCAGCACGTACTCCTGGTCCACCATGTAGGTCACATAGGCCTCCAAGGCCGCCGCCTCAAAGACCTCGCCGTAGTGCCCCACACTCCATGTCGCCCGACCTAGTGTGCCTCCTCAAGGATGGTAGGGTTGCATACCACCTGGACCGTAGGTGGCAGCGCTCGTGCCCGCGCGCAGCGGAGGTGGCGCGGGCGCGAGCGGGCGTGCAGCTCCATTGGTCACGCCGGTGTCGATGAAGCATGGTGGTGCGCCTGTAGGCACGCGGGCGCGGCGTGGCCCACAATGCGACCCGGCCGCAACTTGTGGCGTGATCAGAGAACAAAAGGGCAGCGCTCCTGAAGCCGCGGCGTCCAGTAGCTTGATGACGCATGCCAACAGTGCATCCCGGCCGCTCTCTGTTAGCCGGCACCGTAGCAGCTCCCGTGCCACCGTGAGTGCAACTCGCATGTTTGCATGCTCCCTTCGGGTGTGCGGCGCCATTGTCGCGGCATGGCTTGCGGCCCTTGCAGTAGCTTGTGCCTGTCGTGGGGTGAGGGTGGACGGTGCCTGGCCGCGTCGATAGCGCCCCGCAGTGTCAGGTGGCGCTCGTGCCGCCTGGAGCGTGGGGTTGAGGTCTTCCTGGGCAGGCGGCGCCGCCCAGGTTGGCCAGGCTGCCCAGCAGTCGGCGCTGGTCCTTGAGTTGCCGGACATTGGAACTGCGGAGAATCGGTGAATCGACTGGCGGGAGAGAGGCTCCGGTGCACCCCTACCTGGCGCGCCAAATGTCGGATCATGGGTTCCGACAAAACCCTCAAGGTCCGAACACTGGGGTGCGCGCGAAGATATCCCCCTGCCGATCCATGATATGTCTCCATCGTATCTACTTTTCCAAACACTTTTGCCCTTGTTTTGGACTCTAACTTGCATGATTTGAATGGAACTAACCCGGACTGACGCTGTTTTTAGCAGAATTGCCATGGTGTTATTTATGTGCAGAAACAAAAGTTCTCAGAATGACCTGAAACTCCACGGAGCATATGTTTGGAAATAATAAAAAAATACTGGCTAAAGATCAAGACCAGGGGGCCCACACCCTAGCCACGAGGGTGGGGGCGCGCCTGCCCCCTGGGCGCGCCCCCTACCTCATGGGCCCCCTGGATCTCCTCCGACCTCAACTCCAACTCTATATATTCACTTTCAGGGAGAAAAAAAATCAAGGAGAAGGATTCATCACGCTTTACGATACGGAGCCGCCGCCAAGCCCTAAAACCTCTCGGGAGGGCTAATCTGGAGTCCGTTCGGGGCTTCAGAGAGGGGAATCCGCGCCATCGTAATCATCAACCATCCTCCATCACCAATTTCATGATGTTCACCGATGTGCGTGAGTAATTCCATCGTAGGCTTGCTGGACGATGATGGGTTGGATGAGATTTATCATGTAATCGAGTTAGTTTTGTTAGGGTTTGATCCCTAGTATCAACTATGTTCTAAGATTGATGTTGCTATGACTTTGCTATGCTTAATGCTTGTCACTAGGGCCCGAGTGCCATGATTTCAGATCTGAACCTATTATGTTTTCATGAATATATGTGAGTTCTTGATCCTATCTTGCAAGTCTATAGTCACCTACTATGTGTTATGATCCGGCAACCCCGAAGTGACAATAATCGGGACCACTCCCAGTGATGACCGTAGTTTGAGGAGTTCATGTATTCACTATGTGTTAATGCTTTGGTTCGGTACTCTATTAAAAGGAGGCCTTAATATACCTTAGTTTCCACTAGGACCCCGCTGCCACGGGAGGGTAGGACAAAAGATGTCATGCAAGTTCTTTTCCATAAGCACGTATGACTATATTCGGAATACATGCCTACATTACATTGATGAATTGGAGCTAGTTCTGTGTCACCCTAGGTTATGACTGTTACATGATGAACCGCATCCGGTATAATTCTCTATCACCGATCCATTGCCTATGAGCTTTCCATATATTGTTCTTCGCTTATTTTCTTTTCCGTTGCTATAGATACAATCACTACAAAATACCAAAAACATTACTTTCGCTATCATTACCTTTTGCTGCCGTTACCACTACTATCATATTACTTTGCTACTAAATACTTTGCTGCAGATATTAAGTTTCCAGGTGTGGTTGAATTGACAACTCAGGTGCTAATACTTGAGACTATTCTTTGGCTCCCCTTGTGTCGAATCAATAATTTGGGTTGAATACTCTACCCTCAAAAACTGTTGCGATCCCCTATACTTATGGGTTATCAAGACTATTTTCTGGCGCCGTTGCCGGGGAGCATACCTGTATTCTTTGAGTCACTTGGGATTTATATCTGCTTATCATTATGAAGAACTTGAAAGATCCAAGAACCAAGATTTATCCCTCAACTATGAGGGGAGGTAAGGAACTGCCATCTAGCTCTACACTAAATTCACCTTCTGTTTTGAGTAATCTTGCGACACCTAAACCTATTTCTACTATTCATTCTGATATGTCGCATGTTATTGATGATGCCACTTCTGCTATGCATGATACTTATGATGAAACTACTTCTATGCTTGATACTACTATGCCACTTGGTGAATTTCTTGATGAACTACTTGCTAGGTCTAGAGAGAATGAAATTATTAAAACTGATAATATTGATGAAAGTGATGATGAAGACTCTCCCCCTAATAAATATGAATTGCCTGTTGTTCCTGAGGGTTATGTTATGGATGCAGAAACTACTAGAGCTATTTTGGCTTGCAATGATTGATATGATCTAAAGAGGTTATTAGCTAAATGGAAGCAGCAATCCCTCAATGCTAGAATGAAACCTGACCCTGCTTTTGCTACTTCACATATCTGTGTTACTGATAAGGATTATGAATTCTCTGTTGATCCTGATATAATTACTTTGGTTGAATCTGATCCTTTTTATGGCTATGAATCTGAAACTGTTGTGGCACATCTTACTAAATTAAATGATATAGCCACCCTGCTCACTAATGATAAGAGAACTCGTTAATTTTATATCCTTAAAATATTTCCGTTCTCATTAAAGGGTGATGCTAAGATATGGTTTAATTCTCTTGATCCTGGTTGTGTGCGTAGTCCCCAGGATATGATTTATTACTTCTCTGCTAAATATTTCCCTGCTCATAAGAAACAAGCTGCTTTAAGGGATATATATATATATATATATATATATATATATATATATATATATATATATATAATTTTGTGCAACTTGAAAAAGAGAGTCTCCCACAAGCTTGGGGGAGGCTTCTCCAATTATTTAATGCTTTGGCTGATCATCCTCTTAAGAAAAATGAAATACTTGATATCTTTTATAATGACTAACGATGCTTCCAGAGACTACCTCGATAGTTGTGCTGGTTCTGTTTTCAGGGAAAGAACACTGGATGAAGATGAAATTCTATTAAATAATATGTTGACTAATGAAAATAATTGGGCACTTCCTGAGCCTATTCCTAAACCAACTCTGAAGAAGAGATGTGTTCTATTTCTCAGTCCTGAAGATATGCAAGAGGCAAAGAAATCCATGAAAGAAAATGGTATTAAAGCTGAAGATGTTAAGAATTTACCTCCTATTGAAGAAATACATGATCTTAATTTACCGCCTGTCGAATAAATGCATAATTTTAATCCATCTTCTATTAAAGAAATACATGGTCGTGATAACCCGACACAGGTAGTAAAGGTAAATTCTCTCTATAGATATGATAAAGCTGAAATCCCATTTACTAAGTTTGCTAGCCCATGCTTAGATGAGTTTGATAACTTTATGGTTAAGCAAGAAGACTTCAATGCTTATTTTGGTAGAGAATTAAAACGCAGTGCCGATATGCTTGAACAATTGGGGGATTATATGGCTAATGTCAAAGGTGAACTTAAACTTATTAGTAAACATGCTTCTATGGTTACCACTCAAGTAGAACAAGTACTTAAAGCTCAAAATGATTTGCTCAATGAATTGAATAGTAAGAATAATGATTTTGCTGTTAGAGTGGCTACTAGAACTGGTAAAATGACTTAGGAACCTTTGTACCCTGAAGGCCACCCTAAGATAATTGAGCAATATTCTCAGAGAAATAATATAGATGCACCTAGTCCTTCTAAAAGGAAGAAAAATAAAAATGATAGGACTTTGCATGCTTCTAGTGAACCTATTGCTGAAACACCTGAGAATCCAAATGATATTTCTATTTCTGACGCTGAAACACAATCAGGTAATGAACATGAAACTAGTGATAATGTTAATGATAATGTTCATGATGATGCTCAACCTAGTAATGATAATGATATAGAAATTGAACCTGCTGTTGATCTTGATAACCCACAATCAAAGAATCAACGTTGTGATAAGAGAGACTTTGTTGCTAGGAAGCATGGTAAAGAAAGAGAACCATGGGTTCAGAAACCCATGCCTTTTCCTCCCAAACCATCCAAGAAAAAGGATGATGAGGATTTCGAGCGCTTTGCTGAAATGATTAGACCTATGTTTTTGCGTATGTGATTAACTGATATGCTCAAAATGAATCCTTATGCTAAGTACATGAAAGAAATTGTTACTAATAAAAGAAAGATACAGGAAGCTGAAATTTCCACCATGCTTTCTAATTATACTCTTAAGGGTGGGATACCAAAGAAACTTGGAGATCCAGGAGTACCCACTATACCATGCTCCATTAAAAGAAACTATGTTAAAACTGCTTTATGTGATCTTGGAGCCGGTGTTAGTGTTATGCCTCTCTGTTTATATCGTAGACTTGATTTGAATAAGTTGACACCTACTGAAATATATTTGCAAATGGCTGATAAATCAACTGCTATACCTGTCGGTATTTGTGAGGATGTGCCTATTGTGGTTGCAAACGTTACTATTTTAACGGACTTTGTTATTCTTGATATTCTCGAGGACGATAGTATGTCTATTATTCTTGGAAGACCCTTTTTGAATACTGCAGGTTCTGTTATTGATTACAACAAAGGCAATGTCACTTTTCATTTTAATGGTAATGAGCATACGGTACACTTTCCGAGGAAACAACCTCAAGTTCATAGTATCAATTATATTGGAAAATTTCCATCGATTATTTTTGGAGGTTTCGAATTTCCTCTACCTACTGTCAAGAAGAAACATGATATTCTTATTGTTGGGGATGTGCATATCCCCGTTGAGGTAACCTAGTGTTATTCGAAAATTCTCCAGTTTCATGTTATTCGGAATGAGTTTGTTAACAAGACCTGATCAACCTTATTAATGGATTCCTTTTGATGATCATGAGATGGATGAATTTAGAAAACACAACTCTTTGTACCATCTTTTACTTTCTGTTATTTATATTAAATAAAATAAAAATAGTATATTATGTCTGTTATTTGAATTATCCGTGCAATATAAAAATACCCCGAAAATAAAAGTTCTCCAAATGCCCTGAAATTTAAATATGATTTTTTCTGGAATATTTGAGAATATTTGGCACTGAGAACACAACAGGGGGGCATCCACTTGGCCACGAGGATGGAGGGTGCACCCCCTGCCTCGTGGGCCCACGGTGGCCCTCCTCCACTTATTCCTGCACCCACACACTCCTTCTTCCTCCCACAAAGACCATTATCCAGCTCAAGCACGAGTTCTAGCTCATTTTGCTGCGATTTTCGATCTCCTTGCTCAAAGCACCTCTCACAAAACTGCTTTGGGGGATTGTTCCTTGGTATGTGACTCCTCCATTGGTCCAATTACTTTCTGCTCTAGTGCTTTATTCATTGCAAATTTGTGCTGCCTAGGTGACCATGTTCTTGAGCTTGCATGTTAAATTTATGTGGTTCCAAGTAGTTTTGATGCATGATATAGGCTCTAGGCACTTGTAGGAGTAGTTGCTATAAATTTTGTTGAGTTTGGTTCACTTTTATTTGAAGTTACTAAAAATTTCAGAAATTTTTCAGAGGAAGAAATATGTTTAGGAAAATGTACCAAGGTGGTTCTTCAAGGAAACAAGGACCCAGGCTTGCAATGCGTGATGCTAATGATGAGCCACCAAGGGACGCTCTAGTGCGGCCTTGTGAATGGCCTTCAGAGGACTTCATGGATCGAGCGGGAATTAAGGAAGAATTTAACGCATATTTGTGTAACGCTGATCTTGTGAGTTCGAGGAAGGAAAATGCCGTCAGTACCACTATCTCACTAGTTCCTTTGTGAGGAGGTTTGAATTTTCATCTTCACGCAATTCTCAGACTGTCATGTTTGATCTCTATGAAAATTCTTATACAATGGACTTAGAGGATTTTACCACTACTTGCAAACTTCCACAATGGGGTAGTGCTAGTGAACCTCGCAAATCTGAATTTAGAGATTTTCTTACTAATATAACTATGGGGGAATCTAGAGATATAGCACAAGCTACCATAGGGAGCATTCACTTTCCTACTATACATTATTTTGCTCTCTTCATAGGTAGATGCATTAACGGTGAAGATGAAGCATGTCACATGTGTGTCCCTGACCTCAGTATTCTTAGGAGTGCTGTGTTAGGAGACAAATATTATAATTTGGTAGCAATTGTTGCATGTAGGTTGCATCTTAATAGATTTAATGGAGATTTCTTCGGTGGAATTTATGCAACCCGCATAGCTAACTTTCTTGGTATAACCATACGTGAGGATGATATTGAGTTGCCTCCTGCTTATTTGGATTATGAGGCTATGGTTCGTCATCAGTTTGTTGAGAGGAACGATCAGTTCCTCCAGTACCGACTAATCTTTGACAGACGACGCACCTATCACATTGCTCTCCCTGCTTCTACTTTCTTTGACTTTCAGGCAAAAGGGGGATATTTTATAACCAGAGAGGAGGCGGAAGAGTATAAGAGGAGAGCTGAGATAGCTCGCCTCCAAGCTGCAGCCCATGATGCAATGACTGCTGCATCTCAGTACGACCCCAACTACAACTTTGGATATCCGCCAGGCCATCCGTGGCATTAGACTAACTTAGGCTAAAAGCCTAAGCTTGGGGGAGTACGTATTTCTCACAGACATTACATTCATGTTCACACACTCATTGCTAGATGTCACTGCTCATACTTTTTCATTGTAATATCCATGCTAGTTTATAACCCTTTTTATGCTTTCTTCTTGTGTGTTTAATAAACCTTAAGAAAAAACAAAAAAAATTAGTTGTAGCTTTTAATTAGTTTACTTTCCATGCTTGTAGTAGTAATTAAAAAGAAAACCCAAAAAGATTTCCTCTTCTTCTTTTGCTTGTTGGGAGCTTTCCCGTGTAAATAGTTTTATTTCTTTTCTTTTCTTTGGGGGTCGATAGGAGAAAACCATGATTAAATTGTTAAAGTGGCTCTTATATGCATTATTGTTGATCTGACAAAAGAGCCCATATTGCCTTGTCTTCTCCTGTTTATTGAATGCTTGCAGATTCCAGCTCAGTCCAATGCAAGCGCACTGTTATTATTATCCACATCGTTCGGTCGTGCAAGTGAAAGGTAATTATGACTATATATGATGGACTGACTGAGATGAGAAAAGCTGGTATGAACCCGACCTCTCTTATTTTTGTAAATATGATTAGTTCATCGTGCCCGATTCAGCCTATTATGAATAAACATGTTTGCAATGACAATTAGAGATTATAGTTGCTTATGCCATGCTTAATTAGCTAGGAGCTTATAATGGTTTACCTTGCGTGCCAACATGCTATTAAAATGGTTGTGATGTGGTATGATAGGGTGGTATCCTCTTTTGAACGATTCGAGTGGCTTGACTTGGCACTTGTTCACGCATGTTGTTGAAACAAAATCAACATAGCCTCTACGATATTTATGTTCATGGTGTATTATATCCTACTCATGCTTGCATTCGGTGTTGATTAATTTTAATGCATGTTCATGACTGTTGTCGCTCTCTAGCTGGTCGCTTCCCAGTCTTTTTCTAGCCTTCACCCGTACTAAGCGGGAATACTTCTTGTGCATCCAATCCCATAAACCCCAAAGTTATTCCATATGAGTCCACCATACCTACCTATATACGGTATCTACCTGCCGTTCCAAGTAAATTTGTATGTGCCAAACTCTAAACCTTCAAATAAATATCCTGTTTTGTATACTCGAATAGCTCATGTATCAACTAGGGTTGTCCGTATATTCCATGCTAGGCGGGTTATTCTCAAGAGGAGTGGACTCCGCTCCTCACTCACGACAAAATGGCTGGTCACCGGGATGCCCAGTCCCATGCTTTAGGCAAACAAAATCAAAATAATTGCAAACAAAACTCCCCCTGGGACTCTTGTTAGTTGGAGGCACTCGTTATTTCGAGCAAGCCATGGATTGATGCTTGTTGGTGGAGGGGGAGTATAAACTTTACCATTCTGTTTGGGAACCGCCTATAATGTGTGTAGCATGGAAATCGCCATCTCTTGGTTGTTATGTTGACAATGAAAGTATACGCTCAAAATATTATTCACCTCTATTTCAAAACTGAGCTCTGGCACCTCTACAAATCCCTGCTTCCCTCTACGAAGGGCCTATCTATTTACTTTCATGTTGAGTCATCATCCTCTTATTAAAAAGCACCAGTTGAAGAGCACCGCTGTCATTTGCATTCATTACTGTTAGTTTACATTGAGTATGACTTGGCTGGATCTCTTTTACCATGAATTACAATGTCTAGTCAGTCCTTGATCTTTAAAGGTGCTCTACATTTATGTTTTGCGGTCTCAAAAAGGGCTAGCGAGATACCATCTTGTTATATCATATTATGATTGTTTTGAGAAAGTGTTGTCATCCGAGATTTATTATTATTGCTCGCTAGTTGATTATGCCATTGATATGAGTAAACATGAGACCTATGCGTTATTGTGAATATGGTTAGTCTATAATCTTTGCTGAAAACTTGAATGCTGGCTTTACATATTTACAACAACAAGAGCAAACATAGTTTGTAAAAGTTTTTCTTTATCACTTTCAGTTTGTCAACTGAATTGCTTGAGGACAAGCAAAGGTTTAAGCTTGGGGGAGTTGATACGTCTCCGTCGTATCTAATTTTCCAAACACTTTTGCCCTTGTTTTGGACTCTAACTTGCATGATTTGAATGGAACTAACCCGGACTGACACTGTTTTCAGCAGAATTTCCGTGGAGTTATTTATGTGCAGAAAAAAAAGTTCTCGGAATGACCTGAAACTCCACGGAGCGTATTTTTGGAAATAATAAATAATAGTGGCAAAAGACCAAGACAAGGGGGGCCCACACCCTAGCCACGAGGGCCCGAGTGCCATGATTTCAGATCTGAACCTATTATGTTTTCATGAATATATGTGAGTTTTTGATCCTATCTTGCAAGTCTATAGTCACCTACTATTTTTTACGATCTGGCAACCCCGAAGTGGCAATAATCGGGACCACTCCCAGTGATGACTGTAGTTTGAGGTGTTCATGTATTCACTATGTGTTAATGCTTTGGTTAGGTACTCTATTAAAAGGATGCCTTAATATCCCTTAGTTTCCACTAGGACCCCGCTGCCACGGGAGAGTAGGACAAAAGATGTCATGCAAGTTCTTTTCTATAAGCACGTATGACTATATTCAGAATACATGCCTACATCACATTGATGAATTGGAGCTAGTTCTGTGTCACCCTAGGTTATGACTCTTACATGATGAACCGCATACGGCATAATTCTCTATCACCGATCCATTGCCCACGAGCTTTCCATATATTGTTCTTCTCTTATTTACTTTTCCGTTGCTATTGTTACAATCACTACAAAATACCAAAAACATTACTTTTGCTATCATTACCTTTTGCTACTGTTACCACTACTATCATATTACTTTGCTACTAAATACTTTGCTGCAGATATTAAGTTTCCAGGTGTGGTTGAATTGACAACTCAGCTACTAATACTTGAGAATATTGTTTGGCTCCCCTTGTGTCGGATCAGTAAATTTGGGTTGAATACTCTACCCTCGAAAACGGTTGCGATCCCCTATACTTGTGGGTTATCAATCCACGTCCTAGCTTCATTGAGATCTCACGGGCTAACTCGATGAACTCGCAACACAAAGGACACAATATTTATACTGGTTCGGGCCACCATTGTGGTGTAATACCCTACTCCAGTGTGGCGGTGGTGGATTGCCTCTTGGGCTGAGGATGAACAGTACAAGGGGAAGAACAACCTCCTGAGGAGAGGTGTTCTTGCGCTCGGTGACCTTGTTGTAGTTCTGGAGTCTCCCGATCCGTCGGATCCCCCTCCTACTATGGTGGCTAGTCCTATATATAGAGGCCCTGGTCCTCTCCCCAAATATTGAGCGGGAAGGGAGCCAACAACGGCAAATTTGAAAGGGGACAACTAGTACAGCTTATCCTGACAAAAGTGGTCTTCGCCTGCCAAAGGCTCTGGTGGTGACGCCATCTTGGGCTCCCCGGCGACCTCCGTCTTGCCGTCCTTCTGGTCTTGGTCTCGTTGCACCTATATGGAAACCTTTGCTTGACGCCTCGGTACTCTGCGTCTGCGCTTGCCTCCTTAGCACCAAAGAGGAAACAAGGACACTGTGCGCCTGGCGCCCGCCTGGCGTTGGTCGTCATGGCTCATGTCATTGGAACCTCACGAGGTTTTCCTTGCCTTGAATGCTCTGCCCCTCGTGAGCTAGCCTGGTAAGGCCGCTCCTGAGGATGTCTTGTGAGGCTGCTCCTAAGGAGGTCTTGTGTCGTCCGCCTCACGAGGTTTGGCACCTCGCGAGGGTCTTGAAACTTGTTGGTGAAGATGGGCCGTACAGGCCCGCTCGTAGTGCCACGTCATGGTCCGCAGGATGGCAAGTCTGGGGACCCCTGTTCCTAGAACGCCGGCAAATGGATCCCCTTTAAAACACATGTGGGTTTTGCTCAAAGGCGGCAGTACTGCGGGCCGCAGCGAGGGCAGCTCGCGGGATTCGGTGTGCGAGGCGGGGAGGCAAGCCTAGGCACTGGGAGAGCCCTACGAGCCTAAGATAAAGATAGTACTACTCCACTCCATCCATATTTAAATACACATGCCACCAACAGTAGCCCTGGCAAAAATTGATCATGCTGCCTGCGTCCTGGTTTATTGGCCCCCTTTTTGTGCCACTTTTTATGACATGCATAAATATTATGTTACTTACAGATATGGTCAAAAATTGGCACAAAATACGAAAGAGACCAATGGAAGTACTGGCACCCCATGATTTAACTACTCGCATGCACGCAGTGGAGTAGTAATGTCTTTCTTCCGCCGTCACGTCCACTCAATTTGCATGCGCTGTATTAATTGACCATCAATGAAATGACGGACTTTACACGCGTCAAATTATCACATGGGGTGGATCTTCATACAAAAATGTGTCGCCCTGTTTACCTGCGTGTGCGTGCGAGGGAATGAGTGCATGTGTGGCGTGCGTGCACATCTTCGCTTCATGCATGTACCACCAGTGTGCCTCAGAGAGGATGAGTACATTCGTCTGGAAGCAGCAGCACATCACTATGGTCAATCCACACAAGGAGGTCGCGACAACGCCTCCACATGTGCCACGTAGCTTCATGAACTGTAAGAGAGACACTATGTAGCGTGCCATTGGAATTCTAATTTATGTGTTTGCACATACTCAAAGTACTGTAAGGTACACATGCATTGCACGCATCAGATTTGGCAACCAAATTATGAATAAATACCACACTATAGCATGTAAGCTCTGAGTCATATATGCCTGATGTAGACCTTCGTTTAATTTTTATAGTTCATCTCATTCAAAATAAATTAGTTTTTATAAGAAAAGCTAGGGCCTCTTTGATTCGTAGGATTTCCAAAACGCGGGAATAGGAAAAACATGGGATTAGACTGGAATGTCGTCTTGAATCCTACAGGATTGTACGAGTGTTTGATTGTGCATAGAAAAAAAGCAGGATTCTTTCAAAGTGGTTTTAGTGGATGGGATATTTCCTATGAAATCTAGTGCAAATGAGTCCTATGGAAAAATTTCTATGGTTTACAAACGTACGAATCAAACAACCAAGATAGGAAAAATTCCTAAGGATTAGAATCCTCCAAAATTCCTTTGAGAATCCTTTGAATCAAACAAGCCCTTAATATATTTTATGATTCATGGAATTGTGCGTTATAAAGCATAAAGTAGAAACAAATAATGGCAATTCAACTAGGAAAAAAGTTTGGGCAATTATGATACGGAAGATTGTAGAACAAAGGATAAGCACTTGTGTTTTGAGGTTTGTGCATCATGCCTAAGTTCAACCATGGAGTCTGCTAGATTATACATGTGGAAAAATCTGGTGTGGGGCTAGAAGATGGTGCGAGGGGCCCAGTGGAGGGAGACTATGAAGGAGTGCACAAGTGCGAGATCGATATTTGAAGAGAGGGGTGAGAACATGCGCTATTGCGCGCAGTGGCGGAGCCATGAAAAATAAATGAGCTAGGGGTCCAAGCATTGCTAATCCTTTACGAGGAGGGCCCATTCATCAACTTAAACCATTTTACCAGCAATTGTCTAATGATCACATTCATATTAGCCTCGATATATAGTGATGTTAGGGGGGGGGGCAGGGCCCTTGCTGCCCCTATCTTTGCCACTGTGCGTGCGTCTGGGAGATGAAGCGGAGGCATGGATGATGAGAGAGGGATGTTGGATATATAATTAATGTGGGTGTATTATCTATGTAATCCTATATAGAGAGGTATAGATTGATCTATGTGGACGTGGGAAAGAGGGTGAGACCTCACTAGATATATAGATTGATCGGTTTGTGTGGAAACTATGAAAGACCTAGCTATATATACACACACATAGAGGAACATCGATCATTGCGCATGCACGTGAGAGATAAAGAATGCCCAATATGATGGGGAGGGGGAGGTGTGTGTGCATGCATGGGAGACCAACCTGAAGAAAAAGATTGCATGTGTGTGATGGATAATGCCGACTAGTACTGTCTGTGCATGCATGCACGAGAGAAAGTTAATGCTACAATTATAATGAGAAGATGACTATGTGGGTGCAAAAGACTAGGTAACATCATAATCAATGTAAAGTAGAATTCAAATATTTAAATAAGAGACCATGATGTTTCAAACCCATGCATGCATGAATATAACTGAGATATGCGTGGTGTGGTTTGGAAACGAGCATGTTGCACTGTATATACACATTGAACAAGGTCAGACTGATTTGTATTTGAGATATCGATGGCAGACATCGTTTGGCCACATTGCATCCGTGCATGGACAGACTATTCTAATTGGAGATGATGGGTGGCTTTCTCATCACATATCTATATCTATACCCGTATATATATATATATATATATATATTATATTTTTTATATAGTGTGTGGATAACTTTAGATTTGAAAGATGGTCGTTGGATGAGGCCAATCCGACGGTGCAGAGATGGCAAATTTGAGAGCAACTGGCCGTTGGATACCATCTAGATTCCACCAGATTTTGCCACATGTACAATATAGAAGACTGCATGGTTGAAGTTAAGCATAATGACACAAGCACTTCTTCTTTGTTCTAGAATCTTCCGTATAAGAGTTGCCCAAATGTTTTTCTACATGATTAGCCATTATTTGGTTTTACTTTATGCCTTACAACGCACAATTCCATGAATCTCAAAATAGATTAGCTTTCTTATAAAAACTAGATGCTTTTGAATGAAATGAACTATAAGAATTAAATGAACATCTACATCATGCATATATGACTCAAAGCTTACATGCTATAACGTGCTATTTATTCATAATTTGGTTGCCAAATCTCATGCGTGCAATGCACGTGTAACTTACTAGTCTAAATGGTGTTTGTTGTGTGTGTGTTGTGCTTGTCAAACACATTGTACGTAGTATATCATACATGGTTTAGATTCCGAACATCTAGCTACAGCATACATGTACTATGATTTGAATTCAACATAAAATCTATACATATATTTGAATTTGAGATCGTATGTACATGTAGTTCGTATTTATATAGGAATTTACTTCTACTATATTCATCTCATGTGTTGTGAAGATAATATTTAGATGGTTGTATAACTAACCTGAGTAGAATCCCATTCAAACAGGGAAAATGTACTCAAATTTAGTCCATATGCTAGACAACACACATTCTTTTTTTATTGTTGAGGGAAGTACAAATTGTTTTGGTACTTTACACGTTATGCTTGTTGTCCTGAATTTTTATTATTGTATTTGAATGCATTTCTAGTAATATTGTAAAACGGGACATAGCTCTCTCTAGTGATGAGGTGCTAATTGTCTTTTTTGGGTACACGTTAAGCTTGTTCTCCCGAAATTTCAAGCCACGTCTTGTTATGCGGAAATTTCAAGCTAGCGTCTTTGTCTATCGTGCTGTGAAACTCCCGCCTCTTCAACCCACGCCTTGTTACCCGAAATATTTAAGATATATCTTTGTCTCGTTGTCCTCCACAACTCCCTCCATCTCAACCCGTGCCTTGCTATTCCAAAATTACAACGCGCGTGAAAACTCCCACCTCCTGTGAAATCCCGACACACGAAATGCCCGTGAGACCCCTGAACCGAAATATTCGCCTAGCTAAAATCGGTGGGGGTAATTTCGTAACTTACCCCACATTTCGGACAACCGTGTCCCTAAGCCATGGTTCCCCACTCCCAACCCATCCGCTCAGCCATTCGTACACTGAGGCTGCAAAAACCCACGTAGCCCCACACCCTCCTCCGTCCGCTACCAAGCCGGAGCCTCTTCCTCGACGACATCGTCCACAGCAACACCTCGACGTCCCTTATCCATCGTACCAGATGAGGATCCGTCGTCGATCTTGTCGTCCCGCCGGTTCAGCCACCCCGTTCTCCACCTCCAAGGAGCTGCCTCGATGTTCCCCTTGTCTTTCGTGCCACCTCCATTCCCACACCGTCGTCTTCACCTGCACCACCGGAAGAGCATCACCATCACCGTTTCCTCGGATAAAACTGAGGCCTAATCGGCGGCACCAAAGAGATTGTACACTAATCGCCGCATTTTCTTCTTGATTCGATCTCATGGTGCTTCCGGCGCTCGGTCTCGAGCCGGCACAGCACGACTCCATCCATGGCGGCGTCGCCGGCCACTTCCTACACGGCGTCGCTCCCTAGACGGTGACGTCCACATCAGTAGGATCTGCTGCTGCTTTAGCTCTTGCTGTGCTGCTACTCTGCTCTTGCTCCCGGTCCCCTGCTTGGTCTGCTCTTGCTCTTGCTACTGCTCTCGCTCTTGCTCTTACTTGTGATGCTGCTCCAATTTAGCTACACTTCAGTCGACTGAATCGACTTTTGGTTTAGTCGATTTTCAGGGGGTGGGGGGCTCGCAGGAGAAGTACCCCAGTATCTATCTTAGGGTTCAGGGTGGGGATGGTGGTCGCCGGCGGAGGTGGGGCGGTGGCGTGGGGATCACCGGAGAAAAAGCTCGGCACAGGGGGGGGGGCTAGATCGATGGCCGGGGCAGTGGCGGACCGGCGGTGGGGAGTGGTTTCGTGGCGGGCGGGGCGGCGCACCGCCGACCGGGGCGACGGGGGGTGGCTGTTCGACCGGTGGTGGCTGGCGGATCAGGGTATCCTCACCTGATGCTGCTACACGACCAGCTGCCCCGGCTCTCGCACGCGCTACTGCTGCTACTGCTTTTCTGCTACTAGCTAGTGCGTTCAGTTTCGACAGTAAAATTCAGTTTCCATAGTAAAATTCAGTTTTGACAGCAAAATTCAGTTTCGACAGTTAAGTTCAGTTTCGACAGTTAAATTCAGTTTCGACAGTTAAGTTCAGAGATAAGCGGCTGATGTATTTTACATCTAGCACTTTTTGGTTATGTATTTTACATCATCTATTGGAGATGCTATTAGAATTCCACTCAGGTTAACATTGTCTCTTCTGTCCTGCTTCAGCCTCGACGTCGTACAACTCACCGGAGCTGCTCCAACGACGAAACCCTCCATCACAGCGGAGCAGTACCCCGGGTTCCATCTCATGATGCCTAAGATCTTCTTCCCCTCCTCTCACAGCCAAGTCAGCCGGATCATCCTCACCGGCCAACCCAGTCACGCTGAGATCGACATGGCTTCATCAAATAGGTTGTACACTTGTTGCATCTCTTTTTTACTCTACATGTTATGTATATTGTCCACTGATCACATGCAGTAACGTGAAATTTGATTAGTTTCTCCTACTATATGACAAGCAGTGAGGTACCAGGCAACTTAGCTATCTATGATGGACTCTCTTGAACGCCAGCATTATTAATCTCTGTGCGTTTGAGCTGTGCATTTGTCGTTGGGCCTGGGAGTTGAGCTAGTAGGGTAGTGGCATGGGTCCAAAGTAATAGAGGTAGCACAAAAACATTTTTTTGAGTGGAGGCTTTTTCGTGCTCATGCCTGCCTACTCGAATCGCTAGTGCTTGAAAGGAAAAGTGAAGGAAAAACATTGGAATTGGAAAGTTTCCTATGGTACTACTATTCATGAATTTGGTTCAAAGGAATGGAGCAAAGGAAAACAGTAGGATTTGTTCCTTTAGTGTCTCCTTGAAAGAAAAACCGTAGGAATTTTAATTTCCACTTGTCCTCCTTTTCAAATTCCTATTCATGAAGCACAAGACTAAGAGATAGTAGCATAATAGCATTATAATCATACATTTTCTTGTGGTTTGACTTAATCTCACCTTGCTTCTTTGCATCCTGTGATCTTCCAATCTTGTGAATCAAACACCCAGATTGGCATAAATCCCGTGTTTTTAAATTCTCTATTTTGCACGTGCATTCCTATCCTATTCCTGTCTATTTCCTATCCCTAGATTGTTAGAATCCTCAAATTCAAACAAGCCCTTACACAATTACTTCTGTTACAGATATGTGTCAAAGAAAACATTTTGTTGTTTGTCCTGCTCCTATTGTGTTGTGTTCCACCCCAGCTCAGCTGCTCCAACGACAGAAGGGTTCACCACAGCAGGGATCCGCTCTCCAGACTGTCTGTCACTGCATCAGATCTTCTTCTCCGCCACCGGCAGCCACGACAACTGCATTACCATCATCAACTGAGCATACGACCTTGAGGACTACACGGGTTTGCAAGAGAGGTCGCACTCTTCCGTGTCTGCTTACATTATGCATCGCTTAATATGATGACATGCTACTTTATCATCGTGTTCACCTATTAGACTCCGAGCCAGGTCCAAACTAATGCTGAAACTTGAGTTTTCAAATGGTTGTGGGGTACATATTGGGGCAGCAATCAGTACTATCTGTCTACTATCTGGTTAATCTCGGGTGTCTACTATGAGTTTCATGTTGGGTGCAAACAAACATTAAAGGAACCATTATCTGTATTTTTTAACTAAAGCTATTATCTGCCTGCTATCATTGGTTTTGGGTCTATCCACAGTTTGCTACCATCACTCTGGATTTGTGCATGCACTCCTTACATAATCTCACTACGTTTTATTCCAATGCATGTCAGTTATTGTACACAATGGAACTAAACATGTAGAGCAAAAGAGACGAGCCTTGCGTGGCAATAAAATTTCATGCAGATGTCGCTACATGCTGGGCGCAAAGGAAGCCCCCCACCACCCACTGCGCAAAGGAAACCACTCCTATTTACCCCCTGAGGTCTTCGCTCTAACTTGGCATGCTGATGTTGGTAATATCATGCATATGGTGCCTTGCATTTCTTACTGGATACATCAAATATGTCATTTGCTTAGTTTGGACATGCTTTGTGTCAATGCCATCTGTTTAGTTTCTTTATCGTATATGTGAATCATGCAATGCCATCTTGTTTAGCCAGGCATCATATATGTGAATTTTGCAATGCCACCTTGGTTAGCCAGTCATCTTATATGTGAATTATATCATGCCATCATTTTTTATTACGTGTTAATTTTTTCAACAATTTTAGTACATTCAATTACTCTTCTTGTGCATCAGCCATTCAGCACGGTCATGGAAAAATCTGAAGTGGAAACAAGGTCTTCAGAGCAGACAATGCTATCTGACGAAGCACATGTCTTGCTGGTTATGGATAGCTCCTTAGAGGAGGATTCAGAGACAGATGACCACTCCTATTCCCCCCCCCCCGAGGTGCATGCTCTAACTTGGCAGGGTTATGTTGCTCATATCGTGCGTATGGTATCTTGCATTGCTATGTCATTTGCTTAGTTTAGACATGCTTTGTGTAAATGCCACTTGTTATGTTGCAAGACATTATATATGTGAATTATGCAATGCTATCTTGTTGCAAGGAATTATGTATGTGAATTATGCAATGCCATGCTGTTTAGCCAAGCGTCATATATGTGAATTATATCATGCCATCCTTTTTTGTATTTCTCATTGCATTTGTCGACAATGTTTGTATATTCAACTGCTCTTCCTGTGCATCAGCCATTTGAATTGGTGATGGAGAAATCTGGAGTGAAAACAAGGTCTTCAGAGCAGACAATGCTACCTTCTGAAGTAGATATCTTGCTGATTATAGATAGCTCTTTAGAGGAGGATTCAAAAGCAGATAACCAGTCCTATTATCCCCCTAAGGTGTATGCTCAAACTTGGCACGGTTATATTACTCATATCATGCATATGTTGTATTGTAATGCTTATTTTTACATCATATGCACAATATTGAATGCCATCTCCTTAGTTGACACATCATATATGCGATTGCCCTCTACTCACTTGCTTACTATGTAAATCATATATTTGAATTATATCATGCCAAGATGTTTACATAGACATCATGTATCTGAATTATGGCATGCCAGCCCATTTTCTAAAGACATAATATAGTTATATCATCTCATCCTGTTTACATAGTCATCATATTTTTAATTATGTCATTCTATCCTGTTTAGTTAGCCATCATACATTTGAAATTGTGTCATGCTATCCTATTTAATTAGCCATCATATATGTGAAATTATGTCCTGCTATTCTGTTTGGTTAGACACCATACATGTGAATTATTTCATGCCCTGTTTTCTTCCCTACTATCCATTGCACCTGTCTATCTTACAATGTTTGTACATTCAATTACTTTACTTGTTTATTAGCCATTTCAATTGGAGGGGGTGATGGCAGTATCTGTGGGAGTAAAAACACGGTCTTCAGAAAAGATTGTGCTACCTGTCGATGTAGATAGAACCACGGTTGTACTTGCCCAAGAACCATTCCCACCACACATAACTCAGACTCACACAGATTGTACCCCTACCTAGTTGGACAGAGAACCATCTACACCCCTTCTAACCCCAACCCCAGCAGATAGTAACCGAGTTCCAGTTGACACATCACCGTCTCCACCATAGAGCACCCAAACATGAGCAGTTAGTAAGGCAACTGCAGTGCCCAAAGCACGAGGACCACCACTCCGAACCCCAAGTCAACGCTTAAAGCAGAAGAAAAATTGTTCTCTGGTCAGGTTCCATAGCTATGGTTCATACTACTTTGCTCTTGCATCATTGTATTTACTCATACCAACAAATTTCAAATTGAAGGATGCAATTGAAACTCCAATGGCGCAACAGGTATGTTTTAAACCTGTTTCTTTAATGTGTTTGCTGTTGTAACTTGCTCTATGTTGATTTCAGTTTCAATTGAATAAAAAGTTATGTTCTCATGCCATGCACATTACAAGTGTTGTTATTGCTGTGTAGTTTCCCACACTTATATTCTGTCTATGCTGCTTTGTCTTAAATAGATATGATTCAAACTGTATCTATCTTGATTTGGCAACATAAACTAGAATGATAGAGACCATACAGTGACCATACTACAAAGATATATGTTTGTTTCATGTTGTTATCCTATCCACCTTACTACTGAAGTGGTTTACCAAATTGAGTTTCATATGCTACATTGTAGACATGTGATGTGTTTGTTTGTTTCTCTTTTAGAACACGGATAAAATATTGGAGAAGAGTACCCCGTCGTGCAATGGTAAAGGAAGTAATGCAGATAAGGTTCAAGATAGTGAGACATCCCTGTTGGTGTCCAAGAAAGCTAATAAAAACTATATTGAAGACACCGAGACAACCCAAAAGTCCTGTCTTGATGTAGTGTTCGAGTTACTGGCTACTACTGCTGGCACCAGCTCTTTGAACTCGTTGCCTGAATCAGTTCGACTTCTTGAGTCTCAACTTCAAGTTGAAATACATCGATTAGATGTTATGCGACAGGAAGCCGAAGGACTGAGGAAGTCCCTATAGAATTCAAATGCATACTTTCTGGTGCAACAATAAGTGCTGGAGGATTTAAGAGCCAAACAAGAGAAAATTAATAAGCTTGCTAAGCATCTTGCCATCATTATGGGTACCCAGGATATTGTTTCTTGAGCTCTTTTGAAGTGGTTTCAGTTCTGGACTTGTTTTGCTGCGGTGTTTATTTGCACTGGCCGCCAACTTTGGCAACCAGTGTATATGATATGCTGCTTTGTTCCCTATATTTGCACTGGTGGAGAACTTTGATGCCCAGTGGATGTAATGTGTGTAATAGCCGTGATAGCCTACCGTAAGTTGCTTGCTTATTTATTTCCTTGTTGTCTTGTTTATTTGCTTGCTTGTAGTCAGTGCAGTTCTTTCTCCGCGGTTTGCTAGTGGCCGCAATAACCTATTTTTTAAAACTAGGCCACAATAACCATGGGCTACATATTTACTGTAATTACAATGGGCCTCCTACGGGCCATACAAAAAATGGGCCTTCTACGGGCCATAGCATCAATGGGCCTTCTACGTGCCATATGATCGATAGGCCAAACATGGTCCAATAACAGACCGCATTATGGGCCGTAAATGGGCTAGATTTGGAATCGTCCGTTCATGGGCCGACAATAACAGGTCATTGTTAATCGGCCATATTTGATGATGTTAAGAAAACAGCCCAACGGAGTAACGGGTCGATTGTAACCGCGGGCTGAATTTGGCCCACGGGCAGAAAAGACCAATGACGGGCTGTAAGTAACCGAATGCTGGAAATGAGCCCAAGAATAAATGGGCCCTGAGAAGGCTGAAAGAAAAAACGGGTTGGAAAAGGCCCAATGGAATAATGGGCTGTTAATGGGTACAAAGGGGTACGCTATTCATTGCGGGCCAGATTCACCACGGGCCGTTAATGGGCCAAGAGTTACAAATGGTCTTGTATGGGCCGAAAGACATCATGGGCCATACATGGGCCGGAATTACAACAGGATGGAATCATATTGGAAGGCCCAGATGAAGCTACTGGGCTTAATTCGGATAGGCCATAACAGGACGTGAGTTAGTGGGCCGTAAATGGGCTATATACGAACATGCCGTTAACATGCTTTCCATGGGCCGGCCCGTTACCTTTTGACCAAGTCAAACGGGTCGGCCTTTTCACTGGAATGGGCCTCTATTGGGCCGTGCCACATGTCAACGTATCATAGGCGCCTCCTGTCTAATGAATGGATGACATCTGTCCCAACGGTGAGCCAACACGTGTTTCCTCTGGCCAATGAGAATTTTACACATGGAAAATCCCAATTGGTCCGGGCTATTAGCGGGTATCGGATCCAAAACCGGACCCGATAGCTTAATGGTGTTCCATTATAGTGGATGCCACGTGTCGGTCACCCTTGCCGAACGCACTTCCATGATGCGTGATTTATTGTCATGGAAGTGGACACTTCCGTGATGATAATTTTGGTAATGTCATGGAACACTTCTATGATAGCACAGGTATGACTGTCTTGATTCTGTCATAAATTTGTCATGGATGTACATGCATAACAGAAAACATGACCTAATGTGACAAACACGTACCATCACGGAAGTGTCTTTTTTGTAGTGTCAACTCACTAGCAATTGGTTCATCATAATTGGATCTTTTAAAAAGATTAGCAAGGGGATGAGGATCCATAACAACAGATATTTAGCAAGCGAAGATGCAAGCTAATAAAAGGCACATGGTAACATGAGCAAACAAAAGGATGAACGGGAGAAGGGCGAATAAAACGACAAAGGTGAAGTGGGGGAGAGGAAAACGAGAGGCAAATGGCAAATAATGTAATGCGAGGGAGAAGAGTTTGTGATGGGTACTTGGTATGTCTTGACTTGAGCGTAGATCTCCCCGGCAACGGAGCTAGAAATCCTTCTTGCTGCCTCTTGAGCATGCGTTGGTTTTTTCCCTTGAAGAGGAAAGGGTGATGCAGCAAAGTAGCGTAAGTATTTCCCTCGGTTTTTGAGAACCAAGGTATCAATCCAGTAGGAGATAACATGCAAGTCACCTAGTACCTGCACAAACAATCAAGAACCTTGCAACCAACGCGATAAAGGGGTTGTCAATCCCTTCACTGTCACTTACGAAAGTGAGATCTGATAAAGATAATAAGATAAATATTTTTAGTGTTTTGTTGTATAGATTGGAAACTAAAGATTGCAAAATAGTAAACAAGATGCTATAACAAAAGAGATGCAATATAATAAGTAAGAGACCCGGGGGCCATAGGTTTCACTAGTGGCTTCTCTCATGATAGCATGTATTACGGTGGGTGAACAAATTACTGCCGAGCAATTGATAGAAGAGCGCATAGTTATGAAAATATCTAGGCAATGATTATGAAATATAGGCATCACGTCCGTGTTAAGTAGACCAAAACGATTCTGCATCTACTACTATTACTCCACACATCGCCTGCTATCCAGGGTATTAAGTTCATAAGAACAGAGTAACGCTTTAGGCAAGATGACATGATGTAGAGGGATAAACCAAGCAATATGATATAAACCCCATCTTTTTATCCTCGATGGCAACAATACAATATGTGCCTTGCTGCCCCTACTGTCACTAGAAAGGACATTTCAAGATTGAACCCAAAGCTAAGCACTTCTCCCATTGCAAGAAAGATCAATGTAGTAGGCCAAACTAAACTGATAATTCGAAGAGACTTACAAAGATATCAAATCATGCATATAAGAATTCAGAGAAGAACCAAATATTGTTCATAGATAAACTTGATCATAAATCCACAATTCATTGGATCTCGGCAAACACACCGCAAAAAGTATTACATCAAATAGATCTCCAAGAACATTGAGGAGAACTTTGTATTGAGAACCAAAGAGAGAGAACAAGCCATCTAGCTAATAACTATGGACCCGAAGGTCTATGCTAAACTACTCACACATCATCGGAGAGGCTATGGTGTTGATGTAGAAGCCCTCTGTGATCAAATCCCCCTCCGGCAGATCGCCGGAAAAGGCCCCAGATGGGATCTCATAGGTATAGAAGGTTGCGGCAGTGGAAAAGTGGTTTCATGGCTCCCCTTGATGTTTTTAGGGTATAAGAGTATATATAGGCGAAAGAAGTACATCAGTGGAGCTCCGTGGGGCCCACGAGGGTGGAGGTGCGCCCTCCTACCTCGTGGCCGCCTCACGGACTTCCAGACTTCCACTCCAGGTCTCCTGGTTTGCGTTTGTTCCAAGAAAGATCCTCGTGAACGTTTCATTCCGTTTGGATTCCGTTTGACATTCCTTTTCTACGAAACACTGAAATAGGCAAAAAAAACAGAAGCTAGCACTGGGCCTCCGGTTAATAGGTTAGTCCCAAAAATAATATAAAAGAGCATATTAAAGCCCATTAACCATCCAAAACAGATAATATAATAGCATGGAACAATAAAAAATTATAGATATGTTGGAGACGTATCATGATGTTGTTGATATTTTTTGGCTATGTTGGTTTTGATTCAACTACATGCATGAATATGTACCAAGTCAAGCCACTTGAACATTCAGAGGAGGATACCATATCATCATACTACATCACAATTATTTTAACGCTATGTTGATATCCAAGATAAATCATTATTAACTCCCAGCTACTTATGCATGGCATGAGAAACTATAATCTCTAATTGTCATTGCAAACATGTTTAATCATAACGGGTTGAATCATGGGCACTAGGTTAAACATATTTACACATACAGGACAAGTCGAGTTCATGCCAGTTTCTCTTTGCCACGGCCAGTTCATCGGATGTCATCATCATTGCCTTTCACTTGCACGACCGAATGATATGAAAATAATAATAGTGCAAGAGTGTCATGGACTAAGCTGGAATCTGCAGACATTTTATGCAACAGGAGAAGACAAGGTAAAATGGGCTCTTTATTAGTTCAACAGTTATTCATATGGGAGCCACTCAACATTTTCATCGTGGTCTTCTCCTTGATACAACTCGAATAAAAGAAAAGAATTTCAGAGAAACACACTGAAATATTTTTGGAGTTTTTGGTTTTCTTTAGCAAGCAAATAAGGGAAAAGCAAAAATGAGGAAAACTATTTACAAGAGAAAGCTCCCAACAAGGAAAAGAAGAACAAGGAAATCTTTTTGAGTTTTCTTTTTAGTACTACTACTAAGCATGCATAGAAAGTAAATTAACTACAACTTTTTTTTTGTTTTTTCTAAAGTTTTTCAAACACATAAGAAGAAAGCAAGAAAATAAATCTAAGCATGGATGATACAATGAAAAAGTGTGAACACCGACAAATGGAATAAGTGTACATGAATATAGTGTTGGTGAGAACACGTACTCCCCCAAGCTTAGGCTTTTGGCCTAAGTTGGTAATCAATCAGTAGCTTGGAAGGTAGTAGGGATCCTGTGGAGTGGGCATCCACAGGTCCCACTGCGAAGGTGCCTGGTGTGCTGCAGCGTGAGTGTTCCAGTAGGCGATGATGTCTACAGCCATAATTCGGTATCCGCCCCTGGCAATAGAATCAAACAGAGCAGGAGCAGGCAATGGAATAACATCACGAGCTTCAACACTATAGTCCCAATTGTAGGGAATAGCAATGTCAGGATGATCATGTGCAAGAAATTGATGGTGATCGATGGCTGCACGATCTAGGTAAACTTTAGTCAGAGGGTAATCATGAGGGCATATCGCTATCTCGAAATGAGTTGCCAAACGAGTGGCAAAAATCCCACCATGTACTTTTCCCTTGGATTTATTAAGATGCAGGCGACAAGCCACAATAGCTCCCAAGCTATAAGTGTTGTCGCCCTCAAATGCACGGCGTAAAACAGCAAGGTCTGGTGAACTAAGTGCACCCACCTTTTCCCTAGCAAGCAAGCATTTGGTAACAAAAAGTGGAAAGTAACGAACAACGGGAAAATGTAAGCCAGCGACAGTGATGGCTGACACTCCTCTCTCATCACCCACTGTCAGCGTGCGATAAAAGGCCTCAAACTCGGCCGGCCGAGGCTCAGCCAAGCTCCCATCAGACGGGATCATGTATATGTCACAAAACTCAGTAAGTGGTATTTGATGGTTTTCATCATATAAATCAAAGATCACTTCAGGAGGATTATTTCTAAGCAAGAAAGTAAAGCTCTGAACAAAGATGTTTGTGAGGATGTGCTTTTGGTCACACTCATCTGCAATGAAGTCGATGAGGCTGGCATTAGCAATATATTGCATGAACTTCTCAAGAATTCCAGCCTCTTGTAGAAATGAGGTGTGCAGCCATTCGCATGGCCGTACCTCCACCAACCTCCGAGGGTGGAGATCAGTGTCAGAAGACTCCCCAATAACACCCTTGTAGTTCTTCTTGGAGCCAAACTTCCTGAAGATATTCATGTCCGCGTACAATTTTCTGAAAATAAAAATTTTGGAGTGACGAAAATTTGTCAACAAAACTTTGTAAGATTGATAACAACTACTCATAGGGATACATAGAGGCCATAGCAAGCATTCAAACAATTTAGAACACTAAGAATTCAACATGCAAGCACATCTACAACAACACCAAGAGTAGCTAATTATTCAAAGTATAAGCCACTAAAACAAAAACTAATTGGACAAATGATGGAGTCACATACCAAGCAACAATCCCCCAAAACAGCTTCAGAGACAGAGCTTCGAACAAAGAGATCGAAATTCGTGGGTTTGAGCTCAAGAACACGGGAGAGAGAGCAATGGGGATTTTTTTTCTGGAGGTAAGTGATGATGTGGTATGAAGAGGTAAGTGAGCGGGCCCACGTGGGGACCACAACCCACCAGGGCGTGCCTGGGGTGCTGGCGCGCCCAGGTGGGTTGTGCCCACCTGGTGCACATTTCTCTGATGTTTATTGCACTAAAAATTCTCAAATATTTTGAAAAAATCATGTAAATTTTTCAGGGCATTCTGAGAACTTTTATTTTTGGTTCATTTTTTATTGCATGGGAAATTCAGAAAACAGACAAAACATGGCATTTTATTTTATTTAACTAATAAAAACAGAGAATAAAAAGTAGGGACAAAAAGTAGTGCTTACTAAATTCATCAACTTCATATCATTCAAAAATGATCCATTAATAAGGTTGATCAAGTCTTATTAACAACCACTTTCGATTAGCATGAAACCAAAGAACTTCCGTAAACCACTAAGTTACCTCAATGGGGATATGCATTTCCCCAACAATAAGCATTTCATATTTTTTTTGACAGTAGGTATGAAAACTTCCAATAGTGATTGTCGGAGATTTTTCAATAACATTAATACCCTTCACTTGGAATTATTTCTTCGGAAAGTGCACTGTATGCTCTTTGCCATTAATATGAAAAGTGACCTTGCTTTTGTTGCAATCAATAACAGCCCCTGTAGTATTCAAGAAGGGTCTAGCAAGGATAATCGACATGTTGTCGTCCTCGGGCATCTCAAGTATAACAAAGTTAGTCAAAATAGTAACATTAGCAACAACAACGGGCACATCCTCACAAGTACCGATAGGGATGGCAGTTGATTTGTTAGCCATTTGCAAAGATATTTCAGTAGGTGTGACTTTGTTCAAGTCAAGTCTTTTATATAAAGAGAAAGGCATAACACTAACACTAACTCCTAAATCACACAAAGCAGTTTTCACATAATTCTTTTTGATAGAGCAAGGTATAGTTGGTATTCCCGGATCTCCATGTTTTTTTAGGTACTCCATCTTTAAAAGTATAATTAGCAAGCATAGTGGAGATTTCAGCTTCTGGTATTTTTCTCTTATTTGTGATGATGTCTTTCATATACTTTGCATATGGAGGCATTTTCACGATATCAGTCAAGCGAGTAAGCAAAAAGACTGGCCTCGGCATTTCAGCAAAGTGTTCAAATTCTTCATCAGCATTCTTTTTAGTTGACTTGGGTGGAAAAGGCATAGGTTTTTGAACCCACGGTTCTCTTTCTTTACCGTGTTTTCTAGCAACAAAGTCTCTTTTGTCATATCTTTTACTTTTAGGTTGTGGGTTATCAAGATCAACAGGTGGTTCTATCTCAACATCATTATCTGGTTCTTTATTATTTGGTTGAGAGTCTTCATGAACCTCATTATTATATTTTTCATTATCATTAGGTGAGTGTTCGTTACCAGATTGAGTTTCAACATCAGAGATATAAATTTCATTTTCAATACCAGGAGGTTTTTCTATTTCAGGTTCACTAGAAGTGTGCAAAGTCCTACCATTTTTATTTTTATTTTTCTTTCTAGGAGGACTAGGTTCACTAGTGTTAGCTCTTTGTGAATCTTGTTCAATTCTTTTAGGGTGTCCCTCAGGATAAAGTGGTTCCCGAGTCATTTTACCTCCTCTAGTTGCAACTCTAGTAGCAAAGTCATGCATATTATGATTCATTTCATCAAGTAATTCTCTTTGTGATTTAGCAACTTGTTCTAATTGAGTTTGAACCATAGAAGCATGTTTTCCAACACCTCTAACATCATTTGATATTCTAAATAACAAGTCACTCAAGCAAGCAATCATATCAGAATTATATTTCAATTGTTTCATAACATTTGCATTGAAATGATCTTGTTTCCTAATGTAGTTTTCAAACTCATAAAGACATTGACTAGGATGCATATTGTGAGGATTATCATTATCATTAAACTTCATAAGAGAATTTACCTCTACCACCTTATGCATTTGTGGTGTATTAAGCCCATGTATTTCTTCAACCGGAGGTAAATTTTTAACATCCTCAGCTTTAATACCTTTTTCCTTCATAGATTCCTTTGCCTCTTGCATATCTTCGGGACTGAGATATATTATACCCCTCTTCTTCGGAGTGAGTTTAGGTGGTGGTTTGGGAGTAGTCCAATCATCATAATTTTTCAATATGTTATTCAATAATTCTTCAACTTGTCCAATAGTTCGTTCCCTGAAAACACAACTAGCACAACTATCTAGGAAGTCCCTAGAAGCATTGGTTAGTCCATTATAGAAGATATCAAGTATTTCATTTTTCTTAAGAGGATGATTAGGCAAAGCATTAAGTAACTGGAAAGCCTCCCCCAAGCTTGTGGGAGACTCTCTTCTTTAGTTTCAGCAAAGTTAAATATTTCCTATAAGGCAACTTGTTTCATATGAGCAGGAAAATATTGTTGAGAGAAGTAATAAATCATATCCTGGGGACTACGCACACAACCAGGAGCAAGAGTATTGTACCAAGCTTTAGCATCACCCTTTAATGAGAAAGGAAATAATTTGAGAATAAAGTAATAACGAGTTTTCTCATCATGAGTAAAAAGGGTGGCTACGTCATTCAACTTAGTAAGATGTGCCACAACAGTTTTAGTTTCATAACCATGGAAGGGATCAGATTCAACCAAATAATTAACTCTGGGTTGACACAGAATTCATAATCCTTATCATCAATAAAGATAGGTGAAGTAGCAAACTTGGGATCACATTTCATTCTAGCATTTAGAGATTTTTCCTTATACTTGTGTAATAATTTCTCTAGATCATCTCTATCATTTCAAGCAAGAATATCTCTAGTTGCTTCTTCACTCATAACATAACCTTCCCGTACCTTAGGCAATTCATATCTAGGAAGCTAGTTCTAGCAGGTATTTCAGGAGATTCAGTTTCAAGCTCATCATCAGACTCAATAACATCATGTTGTATAACTCTAGCAATTTGTTTATCAAGAAATTCACCAAGTGGCACATCATCATTATCAAGCAAGGTACTAGCATCATCATAAACATCATTCATAGTAGAAGTAGCATCATCAATAACTTGCAACATATCAAAATTGATAGCATGTGGTGGTGTTGCAAGTTTACTCAAAACAAAAGGTGAATCTAAAGTAGAACTGGATGGCCGTTCCTTACCTCCCCTCGTCCTTGAGGGAAATATCTTAGTTTTTGGATCCTCTAGATCCTAATAGTGATAATATGATAATAATCCCAAGTGACTCACCAAATATAGCTATGCTGCCCGCCAACGGTGCCAGAAAAAGGTCTTGATAACCCACAAGTATAGGGGATCGCAACAGTTTTCGAGGGTAGAGTATTCAACCCAAATTTATAGATTTGACACAAGGGGAGCCAAAGAACATTTGAAGGTACTAGCAGCTGAGTTGTCAATTCAACCACACCTAGAGATTAATTATCTGCAGCAAAGTGATCAGTAGCAAAGTAGTTTGATAGTTTTGATAACAGTGACAACAGCAACGGTAACAATAACAGTGATAGCAGTAGTTTGTAGCAAGTGTAACAGTGATGATAGCAATAGTAACGCAGCAAGATCAATAAGGATAAATTCGTAGGCATTTGATCGGTGACTTGTTGGATGATATTCATCATGTGACAGTTATAACCTAGGGCGATACGGCACTAGCTCTAGTTCATCGATATAATGTAGGCATGTATTCCGTAAATAGTCATACGTGCTTTATTAAAAGAACTTGCATGACATCTTTTGTCCTACCCTCCCGTGGCAGTGGGGTCCATATTGGAAACTACGGGATATTAAGGCCTCCTTTTAATAGAGAACCGGAACAAAGCATTAACACATAGTGAATACATGAACTCCTCAAACTACGGTCATCACCAAGAGTGGGCCCGGTTGTTGTCACTCCGGGGTTGTCAGATCATAACTGTAGTAGGTGACTATAATTTGCAAGATCGGATCTAAAACATGGATATAATGATGAATTCATAAACGGTTCAAATCTGAAATCATGGCACCCGGGCCCAAAGTGACAAGCATTAAGCATAGCAAAGTCATACCAACATCAATCTAAGAACATAGTGGATACTAGGGATCAAGCCCTAACAAAAATAACTCGATTACATGATGAATCTCATCCAACTCCTCACTGACCAGCGAGCCTACGAAGGAATTACTCACTCCCGGTGGGGAGCATCATGGAATTGATGATGGAGAAGGGTTGGTGATGACGAAGAACGAAGACCCCCCTCTCTAGAGCCCCAAACGGACTCCAGATCTGCCCTGCCAAGGAAGAACGGGGCTTGGCAGCAGCTCCGTCCCGTTGATCACGATAATTCTTTCTCCCTTATTTTTTCTGGAAATATGTGGATTTATAGTATCAGGGGGTCATCTGCGGGGCCACCAGGTGGGTACAACCCACCTGGGCACGCCAACAGAGGGGGCACGCCCTGGTGGGTTGTGCCCACCTAGGGGCCCTCTCTGGTGGGTCTTAGCGCCAGAAATTCTTATTACTGATATAAAAAATCCTCACAAAGTTTCGTTCCATTCCGAGAACTTTTATTTCTGCACAAAAAATGACACCATGATAGTTCTGCTAAAAACAGCGTCAGACCGGGGTTAGTTTCATTCAAATCATGCAAATTAGAGTCCAAAACAAGAGAAAAAGCATGAGAGAAAGTAGATACGTTGGAGACATATCAATAACCAATAGCGGAACCTGGATGCTCATATTAGCTCCCACATATTCTACGAAGATCTTTATCGGTCAAACCGTTATGACAACATACGTTATTCCCTTTGTCATTGGTATGTTACTTGCCCGAGATTCGACTGTTGGTATCTCCATACCTAGTTGAATCTCATTATCGGCAAGTCTCTTTACTCGTTCTGTAATGCATCATCCCGCAACTAACTCATTAGTCACATTGCTTGCAAGGCTTATTATGATGGGCATTACCGAGAGGGCCCAGAGATACCTCTCTGATACTCGAAGTGACAAATCCTAATCTCAATCTATGTTAACCCAACAAACACCTTCGGAGATACCTGTAGAGCATATTTATAATCACCTAGTTACGTTGTGACATTTGATAGCACACAAGGTATTCCTCCAGTATCTGGGAGTTGCATAATCTCATAGTCAAAGGAATATGTATAAGTCATGAAGAAAGCAATAGCAATAAAACTTAACGATCATTATGCTAAGATAACGGATGGTTCTTGTCCATCACATCATTCTCCTAATGATGTGATCTCACTAATCAAATGACAACACATGTCTATAGTTAGGAAACTTAACCATCTTTGATCAATGAGTTAGTCTAGTAGAGGCTTACTAGGGACACGGTGTTTTGTCTATGTATCCACACATGTATCAAGTTTCCGGTTAATACAATTCTAGCATGAATAATAAACATTTATCATGATATAAGGAAATATAAATAACAACTTTATTATTGCCTCTAGGGCATATTTCCTTCAGTCTCCCACTTGCACTAGAGTCGATAATCTAGTTCACATCGCCATGTGATTTAACACCAATTGTTCGCATCTTTATGTTATTAACACCCATAGTTCACATCGCCATGTGACCAACACCCAAAGGGTTTACTAAAGTCAATAATCTAGTTCACATCGCTATGTGATTAATACCCAAAGAGTACTAAGGTGTGATCATGTTTTGCTTCTGAGAGAAGTTTAGTAAACGGGCCTGCCACATTCAGATCCATCTCTATTCTGCAAAGTTCTATGTCTATAATGCTCTGCACGGAGCTACTCTAGGTAATTGCTCCCACTTTCAATATGTATCCAGATTGAGACTGATAGTCATCCGGATCAGTGTCAAAGCTTGCATCGACGTAACCCTTTACGACGAACTCTTTGTCACCTCCATAATCGAGAAACATTTACTTAGTCCTCTTTAGGTACCTAATGATAATTTTGACCGCTGTCCAGTGATCTACTCCTAGATCACTATTGTACCCCCTTGCCAAACTCATGGCAAGGTATACAATAGGTTTGGTACACATCATGGCATACTTTATAGAACCTATGGCTGAGGCACAGGGAATGACTTTCGTTCTCTCTCTATCTTCTACCGTGGTTGGGTTTTGAGTCTTACTCAACTTCACACCTTGTAACATAGGCAAGAACCCTTTCTTTGACTGATCCATTTTGAACTTCTTCAAAACTTTATCAAGGTATGTGCTTTGTGAAAGTCCAATTAAGCGTCTTGGTCTATCTCTATAGATCTTGATGCCTAATATATAAGCAGCTTCACCGAGGTATTTCATTGAAAAACTCTTATTCAAGTATCCTTTTATGCTATCCATAAATTTTGTATCATTTCCAATCAACAACATGGCATCCACATGTAATACTAGAAATGCTACAGATCTCCCACTCACTTTCTTGTAAATACAGGCTTCTCCAAAAGATTGTATAAAACCATATGCTTTGATCACCTCATCAAAGTTTATATTCCAACTCCAAGATGCTTGCACCAGTGCATGAATGGATCGCTGGAGCTTGCACACTTTGTTAGCACCTTTAGGATCGAAAAAACCTTCTGGTTGCATCATATACAACTCTACTTTGAGAAATCCTTTAAGGAATGTCATTTTAACGTCCGCTAGCCAGATTTCATAATCATAAAATGCGGCAATTAATTACATGATCGGACAGACTTAAGCATCACTACGGGTGAGAAAGTCTCATCATAGTCAACTCCTTGAACTTGTCGAAAACCTTTTGCGACAAGTCGAGCTTTGTAGATAGTAACACTACCATCGGCGTCCGTCTTCCTCTTGACGATCCATTTATTCTTAGTGGCTTGCCGATCATCGGGCAAGTCCACCGAAGTCCACACTTTGTTCTCATACATGGATCATATCTCAGATCTCATGGCCTCAAGCCATTTATCGGAATCTGGGCTCATCATCGCTTCCTCATAGTTCGTAGGTTCGTCATGGTCTGGTAACATGACTTCCAGAATAGTATTACCATACCACTCTGGTGTGGATCATGCTCTGGTTGACCTACGAGGTTTGGTAGTAACTTGATCTGAAGTTTCATGATCATTATCATTAGCTTCCTCTCTAGTTGGTGTAGGCATCACGGGAATGGTTTCATGTGATGAGCTACTATCCAATTCAAGAGAAGGTACAATTACCTCATCAAGTTTACTTTCCTCCCATTCACTTCTTTCAAGAGAAACTCCTTCTCTAGAAAGGATCCATTCTTAGCAACAAATATCTTGCCTTCTGATCTGTGATAGAAGGTGTACCCAATAGTTTCTTTTTTGGGTAACCTATGAAGACGCACTTCTCCGATTTGGGTTCGAGCTTATCAGGATGAAACTTTTTCACATAAGCATCACAACCCCAAACTTTAAGAAACGACAACTTAGGTTTCTTGCCAAACCATAGTTCATACAGTGTCATCTCAACGGATTTAGATGGTGCCCTATTTAACGTGAATGCAGTTGTCTCTAATGCATAACCCCAAAATGATAAAGGCAAATCGGTGAGAGACATTATAGAACGCACCATATCTAATAAAATACGGTTACGACATTCGGACACACCATTACGCTGTGGTGTTCCATGTGGCATGAGTTGGGAAACTATTCCACATTATTTTAAATGAAGGCCAAACTCGTAACTCAAATATTTGCCTCCGCGATTAGATCGTAGAAACTTTATTTTCTTGTTACGATGATTATCCACTTCACTCTGAAATTCTTTTGAACTTTTCAAATGTTTCAGACTTGTGTTTCATTAAGTAGATATACCCATATCTAGTCAAATCATCTGTGAAGGTCAGAAAATAATGATACCCGCCGCGAGCCTCAACACTCATTGGACCGCATACATCGGTATGTATTATTTCCAAAAAGTTAGTGGTTCACTCCATTGTTCCGGAGAATGAAGTTTTAGTCATCTTGCCCATGAGGCATGGTTCACAAGTATCAAATGATTCATAATCAAGTGATTCTAAAAGCCCATCCGCATGGAGTTTCTTCATGTGCTTTACACCAATATGACCTAAACGGTAGTGCCACAAGCATGTTGCACTATAATTATCAACTTTGCATCTTTTGGCATCAATATTATGAATATGTGTATAACTATGATCGAGATTCAATAAACCATTTACATTGGGTGTATGACCATAGAAGGTATTATTCATGTAAACAGAATAACTGTTATTCTGTGACTTAAATGAATAACCGTATTACAATAAACATGATCCAATCGTATTCATGCTCAACACGGACACCAAATAACATTTATTTAGGTTCAACACTAATCCCGAAGGTAGAGGGAGCATGCGATGTTGATCTTATCATCCTTGGAATTACTTCCAACACACATTGTTACCTCACCCTTAACTAGTATCTGTTCATTTTGCAACTCCTGTTTTGAGTTGCAAATCTTAGCAACTGAACCGGTATCAAATACCCTAGGGCTACTATGAACACTAGTAAAGTACACATCAATAACATGTATATCAAATATACCTTTGTTCACTTTGCCATCCTTCTTATCCGCCAAGTTTTTGGGGTAGTTCTGCTTCCAGTGACCAGTCCCTTTGCAGTGAAAGCACTCACTCTCATGCTTGGGTCTAGTTTTGGGCTTCTTTCCGAGAGTGGCAACTTTCTTTCCATTCTTCTTGAAGTTCCCTTTCTTTCCTTTGCCCTTTTTCTTGAAACTAGTGGTTGTTAACCATCAACACTTGATGCTCTTTCTTGATTTCTACCTTCACCGATTTCAACATCGCGAAGAGCTCGGGAATCGTTTTTCGTTACCCCTTGCATGTTATAGTTCATCACGAAGTTCTAGTAACTTGGTGATAGTGACTAGAGAACTCTGTCAATCACTATCTTATCTGGAAGATTAACTCCCACTTGATTCAAGTGATAGTGGTACCTAGACATTCTGAGCACATGCTCACTAGCTGAGCTATTCTCCTCCATCTTGTAGGCAAAGTACTTATCGGAGGTCTCATACCTCTTAACACAGGCATGAGTCTGAAATACCAATTTCAACTCTTGGAACATCTCATATGCTCCGTGGCGTTCAAAACATTTTTGAAGTCCCGGTTCTATGCCGTAAAGCATGGTGCACTAAACTATCAAGTAGTCATCATACCGAGCTTGTGAAACGTTCATAATGTTGGCATCTGCTCCTGTAATAGGTCTGTCACCTAGCGGTGCATCAAGAACATAATTATTCTGTGTAGCAATTATGATATTCCTCATATCATGGACCCAGTCCGCATCATTGCTACTATCATCTTTCAACTTATTTTTCTCTAGTGACATATCAAAAATAAACGGGGAGCGACATCACGAGCTATTGATCTACAACATAATTTGCAAATACTATCTGGACTAAGTTCATGATAAATGAAGTTCAATCAGTCATATTACTTAAGAACTCCCACTTAGATAGACATCCCCCGAGTCATCCAAATGATCACGTGATCCATATCAACTAAACCATGTCCGATCATCACGTGAGACGGAGTAGTTTTAAATGGTGAACATCTCTATATTGATCATATCTACTAGATGATTCACGTTCGACCTTTCGGTCTCTAGTGTTCTGAGGCCATGTTTGTACATGCTAGGCTCATCAAGTTTAACCCGAATATTCCGCATGTGCAAAATTGTCTTGCACCCGTTGTATTTGAACGTAGAGCTTATCACACCTGATCATCACATGGTGTCTCGACATGACGCGCAATGGTGCATACTTAGGGAGAACACTTATACCTTGAAATTTAGTGAGGGATCATCTTATAATGCTACCACCGTACTAAGCAAAATAAGATACATAAAAGATAAACATCACATGCAATCAAAATATGTGACATGATATGGCCATCATCATCTTGTGCCTTTGATCTCCATCTCCAAATCACCGTCATGATCTCCATCATCACTGGCTTGACACCTTGATCACCATCGTAGCGTCGTGGTCATCTCGCCAACTATTACTTCTACAACTATCGCTAACGCATAGTGATAAAGTAAAGCAATTACATGGTGTTTGCATTTCATACAATAAAGCGACAACCATAAGGCTCCTGCTACTTGCCAATAACTTTTACAAAACATAATCATCTCATACAATAATGTATATCACATCATGTCTTGACCATATCACATCACAACATGCCCTGCAAAAACAAGTTAGACTTCCTCTACTTTGTTGTTGCCGGTTTTACGTGGCTGCTACGGGCTTCTAGCAAGAACCGTTCTTACCTAAGCATCAAAACCACAACGATGTTTCGTCAAGTTTGCTGTTTTAACCTTCAACAAGGACCGATCGCAGTCAAATTAGATTCAACTAAAGTTGGAGAAACAGACACCCACCAGCCACCTTTATGAAAAACTAGTTGCATGTCTGTCGATGGACCCGGACTCATGAACGTGGTCATGTAAGGTTGCTCCAGCCCGCTTCATCCAACAATACCGTTGAATCAAAATAATACGTTGGTGGTAAGAAGTATGACTATCATCGCCCACAACTCTTTGTGTTCTACTTGTGCATATCATCTACGCATAGACCTGGCTCGGTGGCACTGTTGGGGAACATAGCATGCAATTTCAAAGAATTTCCTACGATCACGCAAGATCTATCTAGGAGATGCATAGAATGAGAGGGGGAGAGTATGTCCATGTACCCTCATAGACCAAAAGCGGAAGCGTTTGACAACGCGGTTGATGCAGTCAAACTTCTTCTCGTTCCGACCGATCAAGCACCGAATGTACGACACCTCTGAGTTCTGCACACGTTCAGCTCGATGACGTCCCTCGAACTTACTCTTGATCCAGCAAACTGTCGAGGGAGAGTTCCATCAGCATGACGGCATGGTGACGGTGATGGTGAAGTCATTCGCGTAGGACTTCGCCTAAGCACTACGTGAATATGACCGGAGGCCTAAACTGTGGAGGGGGCACCGCACACGGCTAACAATGTTTGTTGTGTGTTCTAGCGGTGCCCCCTCATATATATAGGTTGGAGGGGAGGAGAGGCAGCCAAGGGGGCACCCCAAGTAGGAGGAATCCTACTTGGGGTCCTCCCAATTTGGCCTCCCCCCTTTACTATTCCTATTCGGAGTACCTATTCGGAGTAGGAAGGGAAGAGGGGGAATCCTATTCCCTTTTTCCTTTCCACATTCCCCTTTTCTACTCCAATTTGGCCAGCCCATATGGGGGGTGCACCAGCCCATTAGGGGTTGTTCTGTCCCTCTCTTGGCCCATTAGGCCCATATAGTTTGTTGGGGGTTGCCCGAAACCCCTTCCGTTGACCCGATACGTACCCGGTACCCCCGGAACACTTCCGGTGTCCAAATACTATCGTCCTATATATGAATCTATACCTCTCTACCATTTCAAGACTCCTCATCATGTCCGTGATCTCATCCGGGACTTCGAACAACATTCGGTCACCAAATCACATAACTCGTATAGTACAAATCGTCATCAAACGTTAAGCGTGCGGACCCTACGGGTTCGAGAACTATGCTGACATGACCGAGACATCTCTCTGGTCAATAACCAATAGCGGAACCTGGATGCTCATATTGGCTCCCACATATTCTGTGAAGATCTTTATCGGTCAAACCATTATGACAACATACGTTATTCCCTTTGTCATCGGTATGTTACTTGCCCGAGATTCATCGTCAGTATCTCCATGCCTAGTTCAATCTCATTACCGGCAAGTCTCTTTACTCGTTCCGTAATGCATCATCCTACAAATAACTCATTAGTCACATTGCTTGCAAGGCTTATTATGATGACCATTACCGAGAGGGCCCAGAGATACCTCTCCGATATTCAGAGTGACAAATCCTAATCTCGATCTATGCCAACCCAACAAACACCTTCAGAGATATACCTGTAGAGAATCTTTATAATCACCCAGTTACGTTGTGATGTTTGATAGCACACAAGGTATTCCTTCGGTATCCGGGAGTTGCATAATCTCATAGTCAAAGGAATATGTATAAGTCATGAAGGAAGCAATAGCAATAAAACTTCACGATCATTATGCTAAGATAACGGATGGGTCTTGTCCATCACATCATTCTCCTAATGATGTGATCTCGTCAATCAAATGACAACACATGTCTATGGTTAGGAAACTTAACCATCTTTGATCAACGAGCTAGTCTAGTAGAGGCTTACTAGAGACATGGTATTTTGTCTATGTATGCACACATGTATCAAGTTTCCAGTTAATACAATTCTAGCATGAATAATAAACATTTATCATGATATGAGGAAATATAAATAAAAACTTTATTATTGCCTCTAGGGCATATTTCCTTCAAGTACATCCCACACAGTCAGTCCCCGCTAAATGTTTTCGTTCATATATACATCCCACACAGTCGCTCCAAGGAAAACGTCTCCGTTCGCAGGTACATCACACAAAATTTTCCCCGTTAAATCATTTGTGATAGCGTTGCCATTGCACACGATATTAACAGTTGTATCGTTTGTGTTATTGAATGCATGACACATGGTGCGTAGAGGAAACTGTGTGGCAAAGGATGTCCATCACACATAGTTTTTATGTGGTAAACGTTTCCGCAAGGTGGCCTAACGCAAACAGTTTTCAAGACAATGTCGTGTGTGATTTTTCATTGATCCAACGCGGTTTATTCCTATAAACTGTGTGGGTTGCCTGAGGTCATCGCCCATGGTGTTTTCTGAATAAACGCTTGCAATAGAGGAACCCAATTAGCAGGTTATTTGGCCATTAACATGCTAATTGCCCAATTATTAATAATCCATTTATTAATCTAATTGACATTCATATTAAGCACATAATATATTTCATTTACATATTAAGGAAGTAGGATTTCATAATTTAAATACATCAGAGTACAACATGATATAACTTCAGCACTCAGCTACCCCATTACACAACTGCACCAGCACCAAGTTTCACATGCAACATCTAGAACCTTTCGAAATTAGCATCATAGATGGTACATAGATAGATGCATCTCATCTGGAAAACTGCTAAAGCGGAAGGCGAATATTGAGCCTTCATTGATGTTTAAGGACTTTGCCACTTTAGGCCAGTGCATATGGATGATTGACCGTCCATCCTTTGTCCTCTTCAGGAACACTTCGATATTGAACCGTGGGTGTTGTATGAAAACCTTCCTCGCCTCTTGACCATAGAGGTGGTTTTAGAGGTAATCATCAGTGTACTGCTTTGGAAAGGCCTGAAAACAAGGATGTGCATAAATATCTTGTTGGTGCTAAGCACATTTAAAAAATTAGCAACTAATGCCCCCAATGCATAGGTGCTTAACTTGTTGGTGCTAAGCATCTTTTATTTAATGATTTTGCAACGAAAGTTCTTCATGCATTTGTGGCATTCTTTCATTTAAGTCTTTTGCCTAGGTTCTCGCGTTTAGCATTGTTTCTTCCTGGGGTCACCACACTCATCTCTCTTCTCTTAATTACGTTGCCACATCATACTTTTTGCCTACATGGCAGCCTTAGCACCTGTACAAAGTGGAGCATTGGGAGGGGCCTAAGTCATCTTTGGTTGTGCACCATGACCAAGGAGGGAAAAACAAGAGAACTTAATGTTTATTGGCTACTCCCTCCATTCCTAAATATAGTCTTTTTAGACATTCAAATGGAATACAACATACAGATGTATGTACACATATTTTAGAGTGTAGATTCACTCATTTTGCTCCGTACGTAGTCAGTTGTTGAAATCTCTAGAAAGACAAATACTCCATATTTGGGAACAGAGGAAGGCTTTTACTCCATATTTGGGAACAGGGGGAGTATCACCATATGGAGGAAACAGAGGAAGCTTGAAATATGAACATGTCAATGGGCGGGAGTAAAAGCCTCATGCACGCATGCAATATGCAACACACACGTACACATGGATGCACGCAACACTCACGCACCCATGCGACACACAGCACACGACGCAACACACACACTCACGCTCAAGTGCTCAACCTACTCCCTACGTCCGTGAAAGACTGTACATTTAGAGATTTACACATTGACCAAGGCATAATTAACGCCCAAAAGTAGCAGACTTATGTGTGCATGCGACCATTCAAAGAAGATGATTAAATGAAGGTTGTTGCATGCCATAATTAAGGATAGACATGTGGAAGCCTATAGCTAGAGCACAAGTCGGTGCATTAGTCAATCAATATCGATTTAGATTAAAGGCTAAATGCATTGGAAGTGTAGATGTACACTCTTTGTTGTTTAGACGATGTACACTCTTTGTTGGAAGACCGAGGGAGTACACGTGCATGCACTCACATACACAACCAGGGTGGTTCGTGCGCAAGGGTTGGACTCCTATCGTGCCTACATAAAGTTTTGTTTAATTGATTTCTTTGCTCTACCAACTAACAGGTGGGACCCAAAAACCAAGTGACAATTTAACCAGTCAACAAAGTGCCACGTCGACTATGTGGCCGGTCAGTAGGGTGCAATACAGTGCTCTACGATGAGCTAGGGATCGTATAATCACCGCAAAACTATATATAGTGATTGTAAAGAGCATATTGTTACATATGTTGACCGCTAGTGTAATTTTCTCGTTTAAAATTAAGCCATATTAACCAGAAAGGCCGCAGTATGGACTAGTACTAGTACTGCTTTGATGTGTCCCGTCAACTCGCCGAACGAGGAGAAGCTTGCTTACTACGCCTCTCCCTCACGAACACGCGTTGTGGCACACAGGATGAGGAGAGGGTTTTGACTACAATGCCCTCTCCCTCTCCCTTGCCTTCGCCCTCGCGGTGGACATGTAGTAGTTCAATCAGTGTCAGATTGCCAGAAGCATATTGTACTATAGTATCATCATTGTTGGACCTGGTGAAGAGGCGAAGACCCAAGTGCAAGGTTCACACGAGTACGAACTGTTGAACCTCCCGAAGAGGCAAAGAGCCAAGCGCAAGGTTTTCTAGGAGTTGTCGTCCTAGTAGGAGTATACTACAACTATAGAAAACAGTGCTACTGTATGATGCCGCCACGTCACCTATATCAAAAGCTGTGAGACCTTTTTTCTCAAAGAGCGTGTTGGAGCCTGTGCATTAACCACACAAGTTGTACGTACTGATGACCCACAAGTGTAAGGGATCTATCTAGTCCTTTCGGTAAGTAAGAGTGTCAAACCCAACGAGGAGCAGAAGGAAATGATAAGCAGTTTTCAGTAAGGTATTCTCTGCAAGCACTGAAATTATCGGTAACAGATAGTTTTGTGATAAGGTAATTTGTAACGGGTAACAAGTAAATAAAGTAAATAAGGTGCAGAAAGATGGCCCAGTCCTTTTTGTAGCCAATGTCAAGCCTAGACAAACTCTTATGTAAAGGAAAACGCTCCCGAGGACACATGGGAATTATCGTCAAGCTAGTTTTCATCACGTTCATATGATTCGCGTTCGGTACTTTGATAATTTGATATGTGGGTGGACCGGTGCTTGGGTACTGCCCTTCCTTGGACCAGCATCCCACTTATGATTAACCCCTATTGCAAGCATCTGCAACTACAAAAGAAGTATTAAGGTAAACCTAACCATAGCATGAAACATATGGATCCAAATCAGACCCTTACGAAGCAACTCATAAACTAGGGTTTAAGCATCTGTCACTCTAGCAACCCATCATCTACTTATTACTTCCAAATGCCTTCCGCTAGGCCCAAACAATGGTGAAGTGTCATGTAGTCGATGTTCACATGACACCACTAGAGGAGAGACAACATACATCTCATCAAAATATCGAACGAATACCAAATTCACATTACTACTTATAGCAAGACTTCTCCCATGTCCTCAGGAACAAACGTAACTACTCACAAATCATATTCATGTTCATAATCAGAGGGGCACTAATATGCATAAAGGATATGAACATATGATCTTCCACCAAATAAACCAACTAGCATCAACTACAAGGAGTAATCAACACTACTAGCAACCCACAGGTACCAATCTGAGGCTTTGGGACAAAGATTGGATACAAGAGATGAACTAGGGTTTGAGATGAGATGGTGCTGGTGAAGATGTTGATGGAGATTGACCCCCTCCTGATGAGAGGATAGATGGTGATGATGATGGTGATGATTTCCCCCTCCCGGAGGGAAGTTTCCCCGGCAGAACAGCTCCACCGGAGCCCTAGATTGGTTCCGCCAAGGTTCCACCTCGTGGCGGCGGAGTTTCGTCCCGTGAGCTATCTTCTGATTTTTTTCTCGACGAAAGACCTCATATAGCAGAAGATGGGCATCAGAGGCCTGCCAGGGGGCCCACGAGGCAGGGGGCGCACCCCCCACCCTCGTGGATGGTGGGTGGCCCCCTCTGGTACTTTCTTCGCCCAATATTTTTTATATATTCTGAAAATAATTCCCATGGAGTTTCAGGACTTTTGGAGTTGCGCATAATAGGTCTCTAATATTTGCTCCTTTTCCAGCCCAGAATTCCAGCTGTCGGCATTCTCCCTCTTCATGTAAACCTTATAAAATAAGAGAGAATAGGCATAAGTATTGTGACATAATGTGTAATAACAGCCCATAATGCAATAAATGTCGATATAAAAGCATGATACAAAATGGACGTATCAACTCCCCCAAGCTTAGCCCTCGCTTGTCCTCAAGTGGAAGCCGATATCGAGAAATATGTCCACATGTTTAGAGATAGAGGAGTCAATAAAATAAAATACGGACATAAGGGCATCATGATCATTATTATAACAAAAACATATATATTGTCATATGATCTCTTATTCTAAAGTAACAATTCATTCACAGTTTCAAGTATGAATTATAAACTTCATTGAAAACTAACAAACTATAATCTCAGTCATTGAAGCAATTGCAATTTATCATAACATCAGAAAGAGTCAATATAAGAGCTTTTTAGCAAGTCCACATACTCAACTACCATTTAGTCTTTCACAATTGCTAACACTCACGCAATACTTATGGGTATGAAGTTTTAATCGGACATAGAGAAAGATAGGGGCTTATAGTTTTGCCTCCCAACCTTTTACCTCAAGGGTAATGTCAACAATAATAGTTCATTAAAACTCACATCCAATTAGCTATATATATCTGGATCTTTCCAACACATTGTTCTTGCCAAAGGATAAAAAGTAAAAAGGAAAGGTGAAGATCACCATGACTCTTATATGAAGTAATAGACAAGAATAAAAGATAGGCCCTTCGCAGATGGAAGCAAAGGTTGTCATGTGCCTTTATGGTTAAATGCACAAAATCTTAATGCGAAAGAACGTCACTTTATATTGCCACTTGTGATATGGACCTTTATTATGCAGTCTGTCACTTTTATTTCTTCCACATCACAAGATCATACAAAGCTTATTTTGTCCACACTAATAAGTCATACATATTTAGAGAGCAATTTTTATTGCTTGCAACGATGACAACTTACTTGAAGGATCTTACTCAATCCATAGGTAGATATGGTGGACTCTTATGGCAAAACTGGGTTTAAGGATATTTGGAAGCACAAGTAGTATCTCTACTTGGTACAAAGAATTTGGCTAGCATGAGAGGGAAAGGCAAGCTCAACATGTTGTATGACCCATGACAATATAATTTATTTCAGATGTAAGAAAACATAACCCATTACGTTGTCTTCCTTGTCCAATATCAACTTTTTAGCATGTCCTATTTTAATGAGTGCCCACAATCATAAAAGATGTCCAAGATAGTATATTTATATGTGAAATCCTCTCTTTCTTTATTACTTCCTATTAATTGCAACAATGGCCAAACTTATGTTTGTCAACTCTCAACAATTTTTATTCATCATACTCTTTATATGTGAAGTCATTACTCTCCATAAAATCCATATGATCTCTTTATTTCTTTTTATTCTTTCTCTTTTATTTTATTCCCTCAAGATCATAGCAAGATAATCAAGCCCTTGACTCAACACTAATCTTTATTATATATAGCTCACGGACTCGATTACATAGGAGGATCATAAAGCAAAACTGAAAACTAGATCATACTAAAACTTTATTCTACTAGATCAAGATATTACCAAAAGGATCGAACTAAGAAAAACGGTAAAGATAAAAGTAAAATGGTGATACGATACCGGAGCACTCCCCCAAGCTTGGCGGTTGCCAAGGGGAGTGCCCATACCCGTGTGTTTATGTCTCTTTCTTCGGAGGTGGTGATGTGATATTCTTGGCGATGATGCCCCTCAGGATACGATTCTCTTCCTCGAGCTTATTGACTTGCTGCTTGAGGTCCATTATTTCCATACGGTGCTTGCCCGTGAAGGCTAAAGCTCCTTTCACCCAAGGATGTTGCATAGCTCCGGGAGAACAAGTAACACTCTTTTTCATATTTTCATAAGAAAGAAATCTAACGTTGGAAGGGATGACCGAGTTTGGAATAGATGATCTCTGTAGTCCCCCATCATGAATCCGGCTCGGAAACGAGAAGTAACTTCTTGATCCTCCTCCATGACATCTATTATTTTCAAGTCGGCCTCCATCTCTTCCTCGGTTGAGGTTCCAAAGTGCTCAGCGTCGCTGTTTGCTCTTGGCCCCGGTATCGGATGAGACACCCGACTCTCCCCGGCTGACTCTTGAGAAGACATCTTGCTCTACATCTGCTGCAGAAACAACTCGAAACAAAAATAGAGGATATTTGCATGGTACGGTGGTCAAAACCTTCGGGAGATTATATAATGAATTTTTACTGACCAAAAGAAGTATCGTGCAAGAAAAGGGAGTCCAAAGAGCACACGAGGTGCCCACGAGGAAGGAGGCGTGTCCAGGGGGTAGGGCGCGCTCTCCACCCTCGTGGACGCCTCGTGTCCTTCCCGGACTGCTTCTTATTTTCCTATTTTTTTTAATATTCCAAAACGGATAAAAATTGCTATTAGAACTATTTTGGACTCGGTTTACTTACCGTACCACGTACCTATTCCTTTTCGAAGTCTGAAATGTTCTGGAAAGTGTCCCTTATGTATTCCTCCGGGTTTACGGTTTCAATAACATTAGTTTCAACATTTATGGGATTACGTGAGATATAATGTTTGATTCTTTGACCTTTCACCACCCTCGGATTTGTGCCTTCGAAGTTCTTGATTTTTATGGTGCCGGAACGATAGACCACCTCGATGATGTAAGGACCTTCCCATTTAGAGTGCAGTTTTCCTGCAAAAAATCTTAAACGAGAGTTGTATAACAATACATAATCACCTACATTAAACTCACATTTTGTATCCTTTTGTCATGCCATCTTTTAACTTTTTATTTAAACAGTTTGGCATTCTCATAGGCCTGGGTTCTCCATTCATCAAGTGAGCTAATTTCAAAAGCCTCTTCTCACCGGCAAGTTTGAAATCATAATTGAGCTCTTTAATGGCCCAATATGCTTTATGTTCTAGTTCGAGAGGTAAGTGACATGATTTTCCATAAACCATTTTATATGGAGACATACCCATATGATTCTTATATGCAGTTCTATAAGCCCATAATGCATCATCAAGTTTCTTGGACCAATTCTTTCTAGATCTATTAACAGTCTTTTGCAAAATTAATTTAAGCTCTCTATTACTCAGTTCTACTTGACCGCTAGACTGTGGATGATATGGAGATGCAATTCTGTGACTAACATCATACTTAGCAAGCATTTTACGAAAAGCACCATGAATAAAATGTGAACCACCATCAGTCATTAAGTATCTACGGACTCCAAACCTCGGAAAAATAACTTCTATCAGCATCTTAATACAAGTGTTATGATCAGCACTACTAGTTTGAATAGCTTCTACCCACTTAGTAACGTAATCAACAGCAACTAAAATGTGTGTATACCCATTAGAGGAAGGAAACGGTCCCATATAATCAAAGCCCCAAACATCAAATGGTTCAATAACAAGTGAATAATTCATAGGCATTTCTTGACGTCTACTCATATTACCAATTCTTTGGATTCATCACAAGAGGAGACAAACTCACGGGCATCTTTGAAGAGAGTAGGCCAATAAAAACTGGATTGCAATACCTTATGTGCAGTTCTATCTCTAGCGTGGTGTCCTCCATAAGCCTCGGAGTGACACTTGCGTAGGATCTGTTCCTGTTCATTCTCAGGTACACACTGACTATCAGCAATGGGATAAATTATACCTGCCTCCAGAAGCTTTAGTATTTCTTTTTCTTACCACTTCTTTCATCTTAGGATTTAACTGTCGTTGGTGATCAACAAGTCATCAACTGTCAATAGTAAGTACTCTAGGGCTCCAAAATGGCTTGCAAGCGAGGAAACGGCAGCACAGGTTTCCTAGTGCAACGGCATTCGAGTAATAAAAGGGAGCCGGTTTCACGTCTTTCTCCAATTTTATTTTGTGCTGGCATAGAGTGGGACTAATGCCCTTAAGATCATCAAGAGTATATCCAATAGAAGCATGGTGCTTGTTCAGAGTTTTCAATAATTTCTTTTCTTCATGCTTTGAAAGGTTAGCACCAATAATAACAGGATATATCTCTTTCTCATCAAGATAAGCATATTTAAGAGTGTCAGGTAAAGGTTTAAGCTCAAATACGGGATCACGCTTGGGTGGAGGAGGATCCCCAAGGATTTCAACAGGGAAGTTGTGTTTCAAAATAGGTCCCTGTTTAAAGAATACTTCATCTATTTCCCTTCTTTCATTCATAAACATATCATTTTCATGGTCGAGCAAATATTGTTCTAAAGGATCACTAGGAGGCACGACAATAGAAGCAATACCAATAATTTCATCTTTACTAGGCAATTATTTATGATGGGGTTGTCTACGAAATTTAGCAAAATTAAACTCATGAGACATATCCCCCAAACCAATAGTAACAACATCCTTTTTGCAATCTATCTTAGCATTGACAGTATTCAAGAAGGGTCTACCAAATATAATGGGACAGAAATCATCTTGTGGGGAACCAAGAACAAGAAAATCAGCAGGATATTTAACTTTCCCACACAAGACTTCAACATCTCTAACAATCCCAACTGGTGAAATAGTGTCTCTATTGGCAAGCTTAATTGTAACATCAATTTCTCTATTTTAGCGGGTGCAATATCATGCATAATTTCTTTATATAAGGAATGAGGTATTGCACTTGCACTAGCACCCATATCCCACAAGCCATGATAGCAATGATCTCCTATTTTAACAGAAATAACAGGCATGCCTACAACAGGTCTATGTTTCTTTTTAGTATTGGGTCTAGCAATTCTAGCAGCTTCATAACAGAAGTAAATAACAAGCCGATAAATATTATCGGCCAAGAGATCCTTAACCATAGCAATACTAGGTTCAAGTTTAATTTTCTCAAAGGTTTTAGGTGTTCTAGTATTACTCTTACGAACAACAGTTGAAGCTTTAGCATGATCCTTTATTCTAACAGGGAAAGGTGGTTTATCAATATAAGTAGTAGGAACAACATAATCATTATAAGGTATAGTCTTTTCTTCAACTTTAATAGGTGCAACTACTTTTACTTCAATGGGAGGATTATATTTAAACCACTTCTCCTTAGGGAGATCAACATGAGTAGCAAAGGATTCACAGAAAGAAGCTACTATCTCAGAGTCAAGTCCATATTTAGTGCTAAATTCACGGAAAGCATCAGTATCTATAAAAGATCTAACACAATCAAACTTAGGTATTATACCTGACTCCTTACCTTTGTCGAGATCCCAATCTTCAGAGTTGCGTTTAATTCTTTCCAATAAATCCCATTTGAATTCAATAGTCTTCAGCATAAAGGAGCCAGTACAAGAAGTATCGAGCATGGAGCGATTATCGAGAGAAAGCTGAGCATAAAATTTTTGAATGATAATTTTTGTTGAGAGCTCATGATTGGGGCATGAATATAACATTGACTTAAGCCTCCCCCAAGCTTGAGTGATGCTTTCTCCTTCTCGAGGCAAAAAATTATATATATAATTACGATCACGATGAACAAGATGCATAGGATAAAACTTCTTATGAAATTCCAATTTCAATCGGTTGTAGTTCCATGATCCCATATCATCACATAGCCTAAACCATGTCAATGACTTTCCCTTCAAAGATAAAGGGAAGACCTTGTTCTTGATAACATCCTAGGGCATACCTGCAAGCATAAATAATCCACAAACTTCATCCACACAGATTAGGTGCAAATCGGGATGTAATGTTCCATCACCTGTGAAAGGATTAGCTAGCAGTTTCTCTATCATTGTGACACCCATATAATTTAGCTACAGTATTTCCCTGCTAATGATGCCACGTCATCATAATAAGTGTTGTTAAATTCGTGTTGGTTCGAATCCAGTCTAAATTCAAATCTAAAACAAAGTCAAAAATAAAAGTTTTCAAATGTCAAAACTAAAATGTTCACATTATTCTATAAATTCACCTAATCATTGCCATGTTGAAACCAACCTCATTTGAATTCCCAAATGGCCCCTGGAATTTAATTTGGTGGTCCAGCAACAATTAAATTGGCCTTTTCAATTTCTAAAAATGGTTAGGCAACTCCTTATGCCACCAAACTTTTTGTGCCATCTCAAAGTATTGTGTTAAAATTATGTGCCAAGTTTTGTTCAAAACAAAGATCATTTTGTGTCCCAACTAAATGCAAAACGGTGGAGGATAATAGAAACAGATTTTTTATAAAAAAAGGTGAAACGTCTTCCCCCCTCACCCTGGGCCACTTGGCCCACCTAACCAGCAGGCTGGCCCACTCCCTCCCCCCTGCTACCCCCTCCCTCCTTGTTCACAGAGGGATCATGGGCATGCCCGATGCCCGCCACGGCACCGGTCGACGCCAT
>NC_041392.1:309556340-309583198 GCF_002162155.2 Triticum dicoccoides | reverse complement strand
GCCCCAACCCCTCGAGCTCGAGCCCGCCCGTGGACGCCCGAAGCCGCCGCGCTGGTCTCGGTCGCCGCCGCGTCGTCGACCACCGCCGTGTCGTCGACCACCGCCGCCCCAAGCTCCGGCGCCTCCCCGTCTCCTCCTCGCGCTCGCTATTGCACACCTACAGGGCCCGGTGAGGCCCTCTCTCCGTTTTCCCCCTCTTCTTCCCATCCCGTCGTCGTAGGCCGAGCACACCCCGCTGTCCTCGCGCCCACGTCCGCCGCCCGGCCGCACCCGACCGCGCCTCCACGCACGCACGCACGCGTGCTCATCTGCTCGACGTGGCCTGCCGTGCCACCACTTCTTGCCTCCGCCCTGCCGCCGCCCGTGTCGTGGCCGCGCACGTGCCCTCGCCCTCTGCCCCGTGACTGGCTCCCCGCCGATCTGCTTCCCCGCGGCCCCGCTCGCCCAGCCGCGTGCAGGCCCTTCCTCGGCTGTCCTCTGCAAGCACCGCAGCCCTGCCCCGCCTCGTGCTCAACCTCGCCTCTTCCCACACGCCCGCTCGCCCGTGTAGTCCCGCCGCTGCCACGCCCGCCATCTCCTGCAGCCGCCCCGGCGTGCTCGGCGCTCGCTAAACCGCGCCCGGCCATGCCCCGTGTCGCCCGTGGCCGATGCCCTCCCGCACGCCGTTCGCCTCTCGTCGCCGTACCAGCCCCGTCGAAGCCCGCCGCGGCCTCCTCGAACGGCGATGATGTCATCCACCTACCGGCCACCCGGCGGCCTCCCGTTCGCCCCTCTAGACGCGCGCGAGCGCCGGCCACCCTTGGGACCAAGCGGCACGCCCAGCCGCCTCCTACAGCGCCGTCGCCGGTGTACTCTGCCGCGCGGTGGTTTGTCACTGACGTGGCGTCATTAGCCACGTGATTAACCCCCTGCTAACCCCTACTGACAGCTGGCCCCAGGCCACTAATTAAATCTGTTAGTTTTAGTTAAAAACTGTTCTTAGGCCCAAAGTCACTGACATGCGGGTCCGGCTGGACCTACTGACCGGTCAAAGGTTGACCAGTCAACTGCTGCGTCAGCAGTTGACTGGCCCCACCTGTCGGCCACTTGTGCATCTCTGGGTGCACCCAGCCCCTTTCAGTTTTATTGAATTAAAATAATTTCAGGAAATTGTATAAACTTTGAAAATTCATAGAAAATAAACCGTAGCTCGGATGGAAAAACTTTGTACCTGAAAGTTGCTCAGAACGACGAGACGAACCCGGATACGCTGCTCGTTCGTCCGCCAGCATCCCTAGCATAGCGAACATGCAACTTTCCCCCTTCAGTACATCTGTCCGAAAATGAGAAACACCGGGGATACTTTCTCGGATGTTTCCCCCTTCGCCGGTATCACCTCCTACCGCGTTAGGTCACTCCTGGCGCATCTTATATCCATGTTATGCTTTGTGGTGCTATGTTTGCTTTATATTTACTGTTTCTTCCCCCTCTTCTCTCCGGTAGACCCCAACACCGATGCTGCCCTTGTGATCGACTACGTCGACGACGACCCCCCCCCCATTGCCAGAGCAACCAGGCAAGCAAACCCCCATTGAGCATTCCTATATCGCCCATTTCTTTCCCTCTCATGCTTGCATTAGAACTGCTACTATTTTTAGTATGATCCTACTCTGATGCATAGCATGTTTTTGTTACCTGCTTATTGTTACCTTACCTGCTTATCCTAAACTGCTTAGTATAGGTTGGTTAGTGATCCATCAGTGACCCCACCTTGTCCCAGTTGCCACGCCTTATGTTCAATGACTCGATCAACATGATCGACGTCCAGGCCCCGACACCGCACATCACCCCCCTAGTTGTACGACTCTATAGAGTTACCATCGAGTGCCGAGGGTGGAACCTCTTACATCACTCCTGATGAGATCTCTGTAGTGTAGCTATAAGGTCGAGGTCATCGAGGGTGATTTCCTCCTTAACCACTTCCGTTACGGCTCTGTCGTGCAACCCCTCAAGTGTGAACCTCGAGAGTGGATCTTCTTACGTTCACCTTGATGATAACATTGAGTGGAATTCACCAGGGGTGATTCCTTGGGTTTTCCCCCTTGGTGTTAGACACACAGTTGCTATGGTGACTATGACTTTGCACCGAGCCATGTTACTAAAGACGGGTCGGCCCTGAGGGGTACCCGTGCCAGCTTAATAGCGAGTGATGTGGAGTCGGGTTGACCTGGAAGGTGCCCGTGAGATACTTACGAGGCGTGACCGGGCATTCTTAGCCTTTGTCGCAAGTACACGAGACGGGGCGACGGGGTCACATCGATCGTGAGTCTCTGCTCGTTACCGCGCGTTCCTAATCCACTACGATTTGGATATTTGATCTGAGGGGCCTCTGGCCTGATAGCACTAACCATCACGAGGGCATAGTATGGGCGTTCTGCGTCGTATACATCAGCCAAAGATTAATATACGTCAGCGACTAAGCGGAGCGCGCAGGGTTGGACTGCGTAAGCTCCTGCCTTGTTGAAGGAGGTAGCTAGGTCTACTCACCGGCCGCCCACGCAACATGCAGGAGTTCCCGGGGAGATGGCCCATGACCCCTGGGGGCATAGGTTTAGTCCGGCGTGTTGGCCTCTCTATTAATTATAGGTCGTGTTGCGGCGTATTATTTGGCCGAGGCCGGGCATGGCCCAGGAAAGTGTGTCCGGCCGAAGTTAATCGAGCGTGATGGATAAGTTGGTGCACCCCTGCAGGGAAGAAAACATCTATCGATAGCCTGTCCTATGGTAATGGACACTTGGAGTTGTATCCCAATCGATACAACTAGAACTGGATACTTGTGATGAGAACTGGATGGTGATGAGTTTTGGAATGTGTTGGCACTTGGATAGTATGGCTCTGGGATTGCTTTCTCGCAGGGAGTCGAGAAAGCATCTCTGGCCGAGGTTGATAACATTACTGCTACTTTACTTTCTGCTACTCTACTCCCTCCTATTGCTGCAAGATGGTGGTTTCCAGAAGATGCTAGTCTTCGATAGGCTAGGCTTTCCCCTTCCCTTCTGGCATTCTGCAGTTTAGCCCACAGATACAACCCTTTCCTTTGATACAGATGCATACTTAGTTTAGATCTGATGTAAGTCTTGCGAGTACTTTGGATGAGTACTCACGGTTGCTTTGCTACTTCTTTTTCCCCCATACCCGATTGTTGCGACTAGATGTCGGATCCCAGGATCCAGGCGACCCCACCAACGACTACTACTACCCCGAGGGTGCCTACTACCACGTGGAGGCCGCTGACGACCAGGAGTAGTTGGGAGGCTCCCAGGCAGGAGGCCTTGCCTTTTCGATCGATGTTGTTTTTGTGCTAGCCTTCTTAAGGCAAACTTGTTTAACGCATGTCTGTACTCAGATATGGTTGTTTCCGCTGACTCTTGTGTTTTCGAGCTTATGTATTCGAGCCCTCGAGGCCCCTGGCTTGTAATATAAAGCTTGTATTATTTTAATTTTGTGTCTAGAGTTGTGTTGTGATATCTTCCCATGAGTCCTTGATCTTGATCGTACACATTTGCGTGTATGATTAGTGTACGGTTAAATCGAGGCGTCACAAGTTGGTATCAGAGCCGACTGCCTGTAGGTAGCCCCCTTCCAACTCCTTGACCGAAGTTGAGTCTAGTCATCCAAAATTGTTTTACTAACTTGGATGTGTGGCTTATGGGCCCATGTTGCCAACTGGGTGGTATTAGGATCTTTTATTCCTCGTCTATACTCTGGGAATCTGATCTCTCTTCTATTCGGGTTAAATGGTTTTACTAACTCGAACATTAGGATCTCGTGATCACATCCTCCTAGAGAGCCCCTTATTTCAGATGATCGCCTGCTGCATCAGAAGATTCTAAAGATACTCTACGATACTCTCTCGAGACTTTGTGCCCGTTGCCTTTGCAATTCCCTACCACCGAAATATCCTTATGGATAACTACACACACTTGCCAATCTTAATTCTATCCCATTGATCTTGTTATTACAAGATGCCCTAAACTGCTCTCCTCTTTTCGAGAATCCATTGAGCTTATTGCCTTGCAGTTTCTTGTCACCTGAATACCCCTACGGATAACTTCTTGCACCTATCGAGTATCCGCTCATCCTTAGTTGATTCATGTACTTCACAAAAGTCTTCGTAATACCATTCATTCTTGTGAAAATCCTCAATAGCCTATTGTTCTTGAATTTCTTGCTTGCTTGCATTATGGTTAATACCATAAGTCTAGTAATCTTATTGTCAGCCTTTGTCATTATCATGTTGAGTCCGTTGGTACAATATGTTGCGAATGCTCGCAATCCTTAATCAGATCCTAGAATTCATCCTTCCGGCTCAGACGTCATTTTAACTTGTGCTGAATCTCGATCAATCAAATCGCCATCGATTGTACCCCTAAGGCTATTCTACCTATCCATCCGTAATCAGAGCATTGCTTCTGATCCCTTGTCTTGGAATTCATAATTCCTTTGCAATTGAACTTTGAGTTAGTCAGTTGTTTCTATAATCTAATATCCTTGCATTCTGTCTTCTTCTGGGTGAGTACCGATACTCACATCAGATCCCTTGTGGAACACCAGACCCCTTTTTCGGATTTTATCCGACCACGTCCTTCATATTAAATAATCTTGTGAGCCTTTCCTCGGATACATAATGCTTTTGGTAAATTGTATCCTCCACTTTCTCAAGCATGCTCTACTACCGAGCTTGTGTTATTTATTCTCAAAATTTATGATATATGTTCCTAAGATGCCCCGATGGGTTGAACCTATGCCTTCCCTAATCTGTGTGAACTCGAAAGTTATGCGGATTATACTCTACTGGCTTTTCATCAGACAAAATTTCAATACAACAGCTTCATCAAGAGCGAGAAGTAAAATGAAAGGTTATGCATTATAGAAGTGGGAGTCGACCCTGAACCTTTGTGTTCATGCCCATGGACATGATGTAGATCCTATCATGGAAGCTTCTTGTTATAATAGCTAATTCCTTGATATAATATCATCTGGTATCTATGAATTGATCCTTTACTGTCGCAGCCCTAGAGTTTGTTTGCAAGTAGTTGCATAATCATCCATGCATCATGTCTAAATTTATTGGAAACCTGAAATGGGGGTGATCAAACCCTAGCACTTTAAAAATCCAAATAGGTCCAGCTTAAAAAATGCATTCAATGAACCAAAAATGCTCTTCATTAATGTCTGGTATTTTTGGCAAGGGCTTAGACCCAAACCAAAAATAATGAACATTTTTCAAGAATAATTTCTGGCACTGAATTTAAATCATATTTTATTTGAATTTGGAATTATATTCCTAATACATGGAATACATTTCAAATAACCCTGAGTTATTTTATGTACATCTGGCCTAGTCCAAAGTATGTGCATAAAAACAATCAGAGTAGTTTGGCACTGTTTTAGTTCATGTGAATTTGCAAACAGTGGCAAATATTAAACAAAAACAGAAAAACAAAATTGAAACAGAAAGAAAGGAAAGAAGCAGAAACTTACCTGGCCTCACTGTGCAGCCCACCTAGTCGGCCCAGCTGTGGCCCAACACCGTAGAGAGCCCAGCCCACCACCCCACCGTGTCGTCTTCCTCCTGCCAGTAGGAGCAGCTCGCTATCGCGCGTGCGCGCTCGCCCTGGCCACCTCCTGCTTCCTCCCCGGGCCTTCTAACGACGCCGCGGAGACTCCCCGTGGCCCCTCGCTCCTCTCCCTCACTCTCTGCTCTCCCCCTCGCCTCTGCTCCCTCTCCTGAGCACACCTGAGCGTTGCCGTTGCCGCCGATCGCCGTAGCCATGGCCACCGGCCACCGCACCCCCTGCCAACATGCCCATCGACTCCGCCGCGACGCTTCGCACCTCCAAGCAGAAGAACACAAGCTCGGACGACCTTCTTCCCCACCAACGCCGCCGTCCTCGACCTCGGGTGCCGGTGATGCCCGCCGTCGATTCGCCGGACCCCGTGCCTCCCTTGCCTCGCCAGCAGCACCAGAAGACCCACCGTGAGTTCCTGCACGTTTCCCCCTAACCCTGTGGCTTGCCGCTCGCCGTAGTCATTGTTTCACTGATGGTCGTAGCAAGTTTCCGCCTGAGCTCGCCGTCGGCGTAGCTCCGGTGACCATTTGGTCACCCCGGCGAGCTCAACGCGTTCATAGTGCCCCGTGGAGCATTCCTAGCACAAAAACTAGCCCGCTCGCTCTCTGCAGCATCGAACCCGTGGTCGCCCGAACTCCGGCCGCCGCTGCCAAGCTCGTCGGCGTCGTTTCCGGCCTCCCCGCACCCAACCGCCTGCACCACTCAACGCGCGCGAGCTCCAGCTACTCGTAGATGGGCTTCGCCGTTGATTTGGTCGCCGGAGGAAGATTTACGAGCCTCGCCACCGTGTCTGGCCTCGCCGGCGTCGAGTCGCCGGCAGGTTTGACCTGATCGGCCCAGGGTTTGACCTCCCTGGGGTCAACACACGTGGGCCTGCCCTTGACTAGATTAGTTTAGGACTAATTACCCCCCCCTAACACTGATAGTGGGCCCAGTGGCTGTTAATTTGATTAGTTAGGTTTAATATTAACCATGTTAGTTAATTGTGTCACTGACCAGTGGACCCCACTAGTCAGGTTTGACCTGGACCGGGTCAGTTGACCTGCTGAAGTCACGGTGATGTAGTGCTGATGCCATAACTCATTTTCTGGATTAATTGTAATTCAGAAAATTCCAGAAATTAGCATAAACTTCTAAAATTCATAGAAATTCAACCGTAACTCCAAATGAAATAAATTATATATGAAAAATGATCAGAAAAATCCAAGAAATCTGAATATGGCATTTTCATGCATGTTTGAACAACTTAACCTCACTGTCTAGTCCAAAACATGATAATGCACTATTTGAATTCATAGTTTGAATTTGAATTTGAACCTAGTGTTCAAACCAACTCCATTTAACTTGTTGCTAGTTGACTTAGCTCAATCAACAACATATTGCCATGTCATGATCATGCATCATATTGTTGCATCGCATTGATTGTGTTCTTTCTTGTTTGCCGGTAAATGTCCCCTCTCAGTAGACGCTGCTCCGACGCTGTGATCGTTGACACTGATGAAGACTCAATGTTATGTTCAGAAGTGCCAGGCAAGAAAAACACCCTTGTTCATTCCGATAGAACCCCACTCTCTCACTCCTGCTCTCTTTTACTGCATTAGGACAACAACGATTCATCTATTACTTGTTGCGGTAGTTGAACCCCTTATCCTCTGCATGACTTGTCGTTGCCACAGTAAATAGATGAAACCCACTAGCATGAGTAGGAGTTGTTTGAGCCCTGGTGTGCCTACTCATTCATGCTTGTTTGTCATGCCTGCTATTGCATAGAGTTGCGTCAGGTCTGATTCATCGGGAATGAATCGGAGGTGTGTGAACATGTCCTACCGTGTGTGAGCTAAGTGTGTGAATACGTTTTTGGTAAAGGTAGCAGTGAGAGGCCATGTAGGAGTACATGGTGGGTTGTCTCATTGCAGCCGTCCTCAGGAACTGAGTTCTGTGTCTGTGATCCATGAATAGCTACTACCACTCATTGGGATCCTTAATTGACCCTCTCGGCTTCTTAATCACCCTACTACTCTGTCCAGGAGTTGCAACTAGTTTCTGGTGTTTGTAGGTTATGTGTTGGCGGCCGTGCGTAGCGCTGACCCTAGGGGTGGGCTATGTTGCGGTAGATACACCGTGGCACGGTGTACCGGGCGCCCGTTTGGTGTTTCGGGAACCCTGTTCACATCATTCGGGGCCGTATGTGGAAACCTCGGCCGGACTCCCTGCGGATGGAACCTGGATAGGCGATAAACCTGGACTAGAGACTTAAGTGTTTAGGTAGGCCGTGGCCGACACCCTCGCCAGGCTTCCGCTTGAGAGTTGCCGAGATACATGACGTGTATATGGTGGTAAGTGGTGGGAGCGTGTGTGAAGAAGTACAGCCCTGCATGGTTATCATTTTCTATTCGGATAGCCGGATTCCTCGGATATGGAAACTTGGACCCCTTGCCTAGTTCATAGACAAGTGAAAGTGGATACTATAAAACTCGCAAGATAAGTGTGAGTGGTATGGATGGCCTTCTCGTAGGGAGACGGGAGCAGTTCCATAGTGGTGTATTGAATGGTGAATATGTGGACTCGTGTGCGCCACCTCAAAAGAGTTGCTTGCAGTCGTAGTTCAGGTTAGCCACTGAGTCAAAGTTGGCTTGCTGTAGTTAAACTCCACCACCCCCCCCCCCTTGTTGATACTGATGCATATGTAGCTAGTTCTGATGTAAGTCTTGCTGAGTACCTTTGTACTCACATTTGCTTAATTTATGTTTTGCAGAGAGAGACTTCAGTCTTGCTAGTAGTTCCGCGTGGACTTCGATGTTAGCTTGATACCTCAACTACGATCTTGTGCCCTCGGCAGGATCTGGTAGATAGTCAGGCTTCTTAGCCTTTTTTCATTTGTAGATGCATGTACTCAGACATGTTAAGCTTCCGCATGTGCTTGATTTGTATGCTGTGATTGTTGGGTCATGAGACCCATGTTTGTAGTATCTCGCTCCTCGGAGCCTAATGAATAAATACTTGAGTTGTGGAGTTATGTTGTGATGCCATGTTGTATTTACACATATCGAGCATATTGTGTGTATGATTGAAATGCTTGGTATGTGTGGGATCCGACAATTTAGTTGTTTATCCTTGGCAGCCTCTCTTATGGGGAAATGTAGTCTAGTGCTTCCATGAGCCATAGTAGTCCGCTATAGCCCGGTTCACCGGAGTCCTGTTAGCCCAGCACTACTGCTCAGGACACTTGACTGGCCGACATGTGTTTCACTTTGTTCCTGTGTCTGTCCCTTCGGGGAAATGTCACGTGGTGACATCCGGAGTCCTGTTAGCCCAGTGCTACAGCCCGGATTCACACGCTGCTGACCGACATGCTCGATGTGATTCATGTATGCCTGTTCCCATAGGTTGGTGCCGCTTTGGGTTCACGACTAGCCATATCGGCCCGGGTTCCCTGTCATATGGATGCTAGCGACACTATCATATACGTGAGCCAAAAGGCGCAAACGGTCCCGGGCCATGGTAAGGCGACACCCGTGGGAATACCGCGCGTGAGGCCGCAAAGTGATATGAAGTGTTACCGGCTAGATCGATGTGACTTGGAATTGGGGTCCTGATAGCTTTGGTATCAGAGCCTGACTTCCTGTAGGTTTACCAAGCCAAACTGGTCGAAGTTGAGTCTAGAAATGCTTTAGTTATATAAGGGAATTGATTATGGGAGGGAACATAAGGCTCTTTTTACTCCTTTACCTTATGGCCTTCTGATCTGAGTCATCCTCTTCTCTTCTACGGGGTTTAAGAACTAGGCCTTCTAATCTATCTATCAGGATGACATGTTACTAATCCATAGACTTATAGGATTGATGGATTCAATTCTTAGTTCAGTTCCTACTATTTCTGTGTGTTGACAGTTGATCCCAGAACCTTGATATGATGATGTTGAGTGGTCATGCCACTATTTTGCAGGATGTCTCAAATATTTTGAGCATTCACAGCCGTTATGCTGTCCGAGTCATCCTAGGTTTCTAAATAGTCTGATGCATTTGCAAATCCCTTCCTCCTGTTCCTGATGTCCATTTGGGCCAGATTAATCACACTAATCGGTGAGTTGAGGTACTTTGTTGCCTCGACATATATGTTGGAGCTATTACTATGACCCTAGGTGTTTTAGGGAGTCACCTAGTGATCTAGCCATGTTTTGTATCCCTAGTGTGTGATTCTGGCCATTATTCTCAAAAGCATCTCGTGATGCCATGTAGTGGTAGGTATTCTATTCATGGGTTCTTGAACCCGAGATTCACCCTACTTACCTCATGTTGATAGTGTTTGATAGTTCCTTTAGGATATTAGTAACCTTGCGACAGCCCTCGAGGTCCATGGTATTTTTTCCTTCCAAATACCATGAACCGTTAAGGCAGAAGTTCTTTGAACCAAAATATCACAATCAGAGTACTCTTGAGGAGTTCTCCATTCATAATTGTGATTCTGTCAGTTCTACCTTTCTGCATGGGTTATCCGGAAGATATATGTTGAACTTGATTCGACATACTAATCTATGCATCCACAACTCAGGAAGTTATATGTTCCTTTGAGTTGTCCCTCTTTAGTTGTGCATCCGTGTTATCGATGTTTATTATTCTCGTGGTCCGTTAAGCTATTCTATTTCAGAATGATTAGGAGAAACAAACTCCAGTACCCCATCCATATCCAGGATTGGGTCAAAGTAGTTGTGTTCTGCAGATCAAATGCCAATCCAGCTTTTGCTCTGTTCTACCCTGGAGTATTACCCCCTTTTATGTCAGGATTGTCATGAGAATTGCATCCTCTCTCATGAATTATTGACGCAGTGATACTTCTTACCATCATTTTTCATTCCTCGGTCCCGTGTTGTCGCAACCGTAATGCCGGCAAGTGAACCATGATGTGTGAAATCAATACTCCTAGCAACTGTGTTGCTTGGTAGTTAATGGACACTAATATCATTGTTAGCGTGTTGGTTATCAAAACACTATTCTAGGATTGATCATGCTACCTTGTTCTTATTTCTACTGCACTCCTCGATCTTTGAGTTAGGGTTGAATCCCTTGCTCTCCTGATCATATCGTCTTGTATAAAAAAAGTTTGTTCTCGAGCTTAGTAACATATCAGTGGTTCGTGATTTTCCGAATATCTTCTCGGAAGTATTACCTGGTTGTCACCTAACCGCTATGTTGAGTTCATGATCAAGTTGGTTTCTTGTAAACCACCCCTTCTCCAAGAATCTGTGTTGAATATCCCTGAGCTAGTTGGTTAAGCTAAACAACAACTTGGAGAGTTGGAAGATAGAAGCTTGCCTAGCTAAGTTCATGTTAAGGGATATCTTTTTGTGTGTGTGTGTGTTGAAGTAAGATGATATTTCCATCGATTGGTCCTCGTGATTAGTTGTTGGATCAATTGCCTTGTCAAAACTTTGACTTGATGTATGGGATATCGTCAAGTCAAATCAGAACCAACGATGTTCGTAATGGTATCTTACTCGTGGTTGATCCCTCGAGCATACACCATTACATATTTTGGTCTCACCAATGATATCACCGTGTTCACATGATGGCGGAAGTCCAGTGATATGGAAATTCCGATGAATTGCTATTGAGCCCATCAACAACATCTCGTCTCCTCCATGATTCATGTTGAACATTGAGCTAGTATTGGAAACTTTGTAAGCATTGCCTTCATGTTCCGCTCATGAGGTATACGTTTGGATGAGAGAAGTGACTTGCTCTAATTCACGTGCATTTGAAGTAAGTTGCCGCCATGAATTTGAGAGAGGTTTGTTTTGTTTCCTTTGGAATCATCCCAAATCAGTCATGCATATGTGCGAAGTATTCTATGATTTGGTAGATTAATTACCTCCACTCCATATGTGTTCCTAGCACACCAAGCCACTGATTGGTTTGTTCAAGGAGAAGAAGTTTCTTCTTAGGAGCTAGACTTACGCAAGGACTTCGATATCCTCGTTGATGGTTCCCTCCTGAACTCGGTAGTGTTCCGTTGTAAGACTACCAGGTGGCCATGATTGTCTAGGACAGCGTGTTCATGTGTGTTTAGCAGAACCAGCTCATGTTTTGGAGCTTACTACCATAGTCCATTTCCTGAGAATCTCGCAATGTCATCTCGTCGATTTGTGTTTCTAGGATCCTTGACACGGATATTGGTAAAACCCTGATGAATACGGAAATGCTCAAGTTCTTGAGAGCATGCGCAAGCACTAGGATTTATCGTCGGCATTAGCTGGGGTCCGTTCCTGGTTTCTTCGATTATGCCATAACCTTTCAAACAGTGGAATCTCTCTCTACTGTTGGGGTTCTCCCCAGTTACTAGAATCACTCCCAGCATTTGCATTTTGTTCCCAGCTTGCACCGCCATTGTGTCATCCTACTACGGACTACCCTTCTCAGTAATTACTGATCAGGATCATCTTCAAAGTGGTCCTACCGTGGGTTCCATCCATTTTCGATGATAAGCAAATCATCCATCGCGTTTTCTTCAACAAGGTAGTCCACATCATCCATTCTAGCCCGAGTATGTCGTTCTCTCGAACTCCGTCAAAGGATCGTTTGTGAATTGCCTTAGGTTGGTATAGAGAGTCTCAATGATCTATGGATCAAAAGTAATTCTTTTTGCCACTTAAGGGAATATTTCTGCGAGTCACCTTCCTTAAGGTGTCTCATTGTGGTATCTTGGCAACCTAACTCCTCGCTACGTGGACAACCATTCACCACCTTATTAAGTGTGGAATTGTGTCTACGTAGTGAACCTTCGTCATCCGTTACACTCCATCCCTCTGGATGTATGTTTCAAGTGTCAACTCGATAAATGTTCAATATCTCATTCCGCGAGTTGATTGCCGGTTGTTCGATCTTCAAGAAGGTTGATCCTTCTAGAATTTCCCTTTCCTCTTGTTGTCCTGAAAGTTGGAGTTCTCAGAGCATGACATAGAGACCAAGATCGTGATTGAATCAATGTTCTTATGAAGTGCAACCTGGATCATGAAGATTGTATTAGCTTGTGTCCCTCTGTCTTCTTACCTCACGACTTGAATCTCAGGACGAGATTCTTGTTTAGTCGGGGTGAGTTGTCACAACCCTAGAGTTTGTTTGCAAGTAGTTGCATAATCATCCATGCATCATGTCTAAATTTATTGGAAACCTGAAATGGGGGTGATCAAACCCTAGCACTTTAAAAATCCAAATAGGTCCAGCTTTAAAAAATGCATTCAATGAACCAAAAATGCTCCTCATTAATGTTTGGTATTTTTGGCAAGGGCTTAGACCCAAACCAAAAATAATGAACATTTTTAAAGAATAATTTCTGGCACAGAATTTAAATCATATTTTATTTGAATTTGGAATTATATTCCTAATATATGGAATACATTTCAAATAACCCTGAGTTATTTTATGTACATCTGGCCTAGTCCAAAGTATGTGCATAAAAACAATCAGAGTAGTTTGGCATTATTTTAGTTCATGTGAATTTGCAAACAGTGGCAAATATTAAACAAAAACAGAAAAACAGAATTGAAACAGAAAGAAAGGAAAGAAGCAGAAACTTACCTGGCCTCACTGTGTAGCCCACCTAGTCGGCCCAACTGTGGCCCAGCACCGTAGAGAGCCCAACCCACCACCCCACCGCGTCGTCTTCCTCCTGCCAGTAGGAGCAGCTCGCTGTCGCGTGCGCACGCTCGCCCTGGCCACCTCCTGCTTCCTCCCCGGGCCTTCTGGCGACGCCACGGAGATGCCCCGTGGCCCCTCGCTCCTCTCCCTCACTCTCTGCTATCCCCCTCGCCTCTGCTCCCTCTCCCGAGCACACCCGAGCGTTGCCGTCGCCGCCGATCGCCGTAGCCATGGCCACCGGCCACCGCACCCCCTGCCGACATGCCCATCGACTCCGCCGCGACGCTTCGCACCTCAAAGCAGAAGAACGCAAGCCCGGACGGCCTTCTTCCCCGCCAACGCTGCCGTCCTCGACCTCGGGTGCCGGTGATGCCCGCTGTCGATTCGTCGGACCCCGTGCCTCCCCTGCCTCGCCAGCAGCACCAGAAGACCCACCGTGAGCTCCTGCACGTTTCCCCCTAACCCTGTGGCTTGCCGCTCGCCGTAGTCGCTGTTTCACTAATGGCCGTAGCAAGTTTCCGCCTGAGCTCGCCGTCGGCGTAGCTCCGGTGACCATTTGGTCACCCCGGCGAGCTCAACGCGTTCATAGTGCCCCGTAGAGCATTCCTAGCACAAAAACTAGCCCGCTCGCTCTCTGCAGCATCGAACCCGTGGACGCCCGAACTCCGGCCGCTGCTGCCAAGCTCGCCGGCGTCGTTTCCGGCCTCCCCGCACCCAACCGCCTGCACCACTCGACGCGCGCGAGCTCCAGCTACTCGTAGATGGGCTTCGCCATTGATTTGGTCACCGGAGGAAGATTTCCGAGCCTCGCCGCCGTGTCTGGCCTCGCCGGCGTCGAGTCGCCGGTAGGTTTGACCTAATCGGCCCAGGGTTTGACCTCCCTGGGGTCAACACACGTGGGCCCGCCCTCGACTAGATTAGTTTAGGACTAATTACCCCCCCTAACACTGACAGTGGGCCAAGTGGCTGTTAATTTGATTAGTTAAGTTTAATATTAACCCTGTTACTTAATTGTGTCACTGACCAGTGGACCCCACTGGTCAGGTTTGACCTGGACCGGGTCAGTTGACCTGCTGACGTCACGGTGACGTAGTGCTGACGCCATAACTCATTTTCTGGATTAATTATAATTCAGAAAATTCCAGAAATTAGTATAAACTTCTAAAATTCGTAGAAATTCAATCGTAACTCTAAATGAAATAAATTATATATGAAAAATGATTAGAAAAATCCAAGGAATCTGAATATGGCATTTTCATGCATGTTCGAACAACTTAACCTCACTGTCTAGTCCAAAACATGATAATGCACTATTTGAATTCATAGTTTGAATTTGAATTTGAACCTAGTGTTCAAACCAACTCCATTTAACTTGTTGCTAGTTGCCTTAGCTCAATCAACAACATATTGCCATGTTATGATCATGCATCATATTGTTGCATCGCATTGATTGTGTTTTTCCTTGTTTGCCGGTAAATGTCCCCTCTCGGTAGACGCTGCTCCGACTCTGTGATCGTTGACACTGATGAAGACTCAATGTTATCTTCAGAAGTGCCAGGCAAGTAAAAACCCCTTGTTCATTCCGATACAACCCCACTTCTCGCTCCTGCTCTCTTTTACTGCATTAGGACAACAACGATTCATATGTTACTTGTTGCGGTAGTGGAACCCCTTATCCTCTGCATGACCTGTCATTGCCACAGTAAATAGATGAAACCCACTAGCATGAGTAGGAGTTGTTTGAGCCCTGGTGTGCCTACTCATTCATGCTTGTTTGTCATGCCTGCTATTGCATAGAGTTGCGTCAGGTCTGATTCATCGGGAATGAATCGGAGTTGTGTGAACATGTCCTACCGTGTGTGAGCTAAGTGTGTGAATATGTTTTTGGTAAAGGTAGCGGTGAGAGGCCATGTAGGAGTACATGGTGGGTTGTCTCATTGCAGTCGTCCTCAGGAACTGAGTTCTGTGTCTGTGATCCATGAACAGCTACTACCACTCATTGGGATCCTTAATTGACCCTCTCGGCTTCTTAATCACCCTACTACTCTGTCCAGGAGTTGCAACTAGTTTCTGGTGTTTGTAGGTTATGTGTTGGCGGCCGTGCGTAGCGCTGACCCTAGGGGTGGGCTATGTTGCGGTAGATACACCGTGGCATGGTGTACCGGGCGCCCGTTTGGTGTTTCGGGAACCCTGTTCACATCATTCGGGGCCGTATGTGGAAACCTCGGCCGGACTCCCTGCGGATGGAACCTGGATAGGCGATAAACCTGGACTAGAGACTTAAGTGTTTAGGTAGGCCGTGGCCGACACCCTCGCCAGGCTTCCGCTTGAAGGTTGCCGAGATACATGACGTGTATATGGTGGTAAGTGGTGGGAGCGTGTGGGAAGAAGTACAGCCCTGCATGGTTATCATTATCTATTCGAATAGCCGGATTCCTCGGATATGGAAACTTGGACCCCTTGCATAGTTCATAGACAAGTGAAAGTGGATACTCTAAAACTCGCAAGATAAGTGTGAGTGGTATGGATGGCCTTCTCGTAGGGAGACGGGAGCAGTTCCATAGTGGTGTATTGAATGGTGAATACGTGGACTCGTGTGCGCCACCTCAAAAGAGTTGCTTGCAGTCGTAGTTCAGGTTAGCCACTGAGTCAAAGTTGGCTTGCTGTAGTTAAACTCCACCACCCCCCCTTGTTGATACTGATGTATATGTAGCTAGTTCTGATGTAAGTCTTGCTGAGTACCTTTGTACTCACGTTTGCTTAATTTATGTTTTGCAGAGAGAGACTTCAGTCTCGCTAGTAGTTCCGCGTGGACTTTGATGTTAGCTTGATACCTCAACTACGATCTTGTGCCCTCGGCGGGATCTGGTAGATAGTCAGGCTTCTTAGCCTTTTTTCATTTGTAGATGCCTGTACTCAGACATGTTAAGCTTCCACATGTGCTTGATTTGTACGCTGTGATTGTTGGGTCATGAGACCCATGTTTGTAGTATCTCGCTCCTCGGAGCCTAATGAATAAATACTTGAGTTGTGGAGTTATGTTGTGATGCCATGTTGTATTTACACATATCGAGCATATTGTGTGTATGATTGAAATGCTTGGTATGTGTGGGATCCGATAATTTAGTTGTTTATCCTTGGCAGCCTCTCTTATGGGGAAATGTAGTCTAGTGCTTCCATGAGCCATAGTAGTCCGCTATAGCCCGGTTCACCGCAGTCCTGTTAGCCCAGCACTACTGCTCAGGACACTTGACTGGCCGGCATGTGTTTCACTTTGTTCCTGTGTCTGTCCCTTCGGGGAAATGTCACGTGGTGACATCCGGAGTCCTGTTAGCCCAGTGCTACAGCCCGGATTCACACGCTGCTGACCGACATGCTCGATGTGATTCATGTATGCCTGTTCCCATAGGTTGGTGCCGCTTTGGGTTCACGACTAGCCATGTCGGCCCGGGTTCCCTGTCATATGGATGCTAGCGACACTATCATATACGTGAGCCAAAAGGCGCAAACGGTCCCGGGCCATGGTAAGGCGACACCCGTGGGAATACCGCGCGTGAGGCCGCAAAGTGATATGAAGTGTTACCGGCTAGATCGATGTGACTTGGAATTGGGGTCCTGATAGCTTTGGTATCAGAGCCTGACTTCCTGTAGGTTTACCAAGCCAAACTGGTCGAAGTTGAGTCTAGAAATGCTTTAGTTATATAAGGGAATTGATTATGGGAGGGAACATAAGGCTCTTTTTACTCCTTTACCTTATGGCCTTGTGATCTGAGTCATCCTCTTCTCTTCTACGGGGTTTAAGAACTAGGCCTTCTAATCTATCTATCAGGATGACATGTTACTAATCCATAGACTTATAGGATTGATGGATTCAATTCTTAGTTCAGTTCCTACTATTTCTGTGTGTTGACAGTTGATCCCAGAACCTTGATATGATGATGTTGAGTGGTCATGCCACTATTTTGCAGGATGTCTCAAATATTTTGAGCATTCACAGCCGTTATGCTGTCCGAGTCATCCCAGGTTTCTAAATAGTCTGATGCATTTGCAAATCCCTTCCTCCTGTTCCTGATGTCCATTTGGGCCAGATTAATCACACTAATCGGTGAGTTGAGCTACTTTGTTGCCTCGACATATATGTTGGAGCTATTACTATGACCCTAGATGTTTTAGGGAGTCACCTAGTGATCTAGCCATGTTTTGTATCCCTAGTGTGTGATTCTGGCCATTATTCTCAAAAGCATCTCGTGATGCCATGTAGTGGTAGGTATTCTATTCATGGGTTCTTGAACCCGAGATTCACCCTACTTACCTCATGTTGATAGTGTTTGATAGTTCCTTTAGGATATTAGTAACCTTGCGACAGCCCTCGAGGTCCATGGTATTTCTTCCTTCCAAATACCATGAACCGTTAAGGCAGAAGTTCTTTGAACCAAAATATCACAATCAGAGTACTCTTGAGGAGTTCTCCATTCATAATTGTGATTCTGTCAGTTCTACCTTTCTGCATGGGTTATCCGGAAGATATCTGTTGAACTTGATTCGACATACTAATCTATGCATCCACAACTCAGGAAGTTATATGTTCCTTTGAGTTGTCCCTCTTTAGTTGTGCATCCGTGTTATCGATGTTTATTATTCTCGTGGTCCGTTAAGCCATTCTATTTCAGAATGATTAGGAGAAACAAACTCCAGTACCCCATCCATATCCAGGATTGGGTCAAAGTAGTTGTGTTCTGCAGATCAAATGCCAATCCAGCTTTTGCTCTGTTCTACCCTGGAGTATTACCCCCTTTTATGTCAGGATTGTCATGAGAATTGCATCCTCTCTCATGAATTATTGACGCAGTGATACTTCTTACCATCATTTTTCATTCCTCGGTCCCGTGTTGTCGCAACCGGAATGCCGGCAAGTGAACCATGATGTGTGAAATCAATACTCCTAGCAACTGTGTTGCTTGGTAGTTAATGGACACTAATATCATTGTTAGTGTGTTGGTTATCAAAACACTATTCTAGGATTGATCGTGCTACCTTGTTCTTATTTCTACTGCACTCCTCGATCTTTGAGTTAGGGTTGAATCCCTTGCTCTCCTGATCATATCGTGTTGTATAAAAAACAAGTTTGTTCTCGAGCTTAGTAACATATCAGTGGTTCGTGATTTTCCGAATATCTTCTCGGAAGTATTACCTGGTTGTCACCTGACCGCTATGTTGAGTTCATGATCAAGTTGGTTTCTTGTAAACCACCCCTTCTCCAAGAATCTGTGTTGAATATCCCTGAGCTAGTTGGTTAAGCTAAACAACAACTTGGAGAGTTGGAAGATAGAAGCTTGCCTAGCTTAGTTCATGTTAAGGGATATCTTTTTGTGTGTGTGTGTGTTGAAGTAAGATGATATCTCCATCGATTGGTCCTCGTGATCAGTTGTTGGATCTATTGCCTTGTCAAAACTTTGACTTGATGTATGGGATATCGTCAAGTCAAATCAGAACCAACGATGTTCGTAATGTTGTCTTACTCGTGGTTGATCCCTCGAGCATACACCATTACATATTTTGGTCTGACCAATGATATCATCGTGTTCACATGATGGCGGAAGTCCAGTGATATGGAAATTCCGATGAATTGCTATTGAGCCCATCAACAGCATCTCGTCTCCTCCATGATTCATGTTGAACATTGAGCTAGTATTGGAAACTTTGTAAGCATTGCCTTCATGTTCCGCTCATGAGGTATACATTTGGATGAGAGAAGTGACTTCCTCTAATTCACATGCATTTGATGTAAGTTGCCGCCATGAATTTGAGAAAGGTTTGCTTTGTTTCCTTTGGAATCATCCCAAATCAGTCATGCATATGTGCGAAGTATTCTATGATTTCGTCGATTAATTACCTCCACTCCATATGTGTTCCTAGCACACCAAGCCACTGATTGGTTTGTTCAAGGAGAAGAAGTTTCTTCTTAGGAGCTAGACTTACGCAAGGACTTCGATATCCTCGTTGATGGTTCCCTCCTGAACTCGGCAGTGTTCCGTTGTAAGACTACCAGGTGGCCATGATTGTCTAGGACAGCGTGTTCATGTGTGTTTAGCAGAACCAGCTCATGTTTTGGAGCTTACTACCATAGTCCATTTCCTGAGAATCTCGCAATGTCATCTCGTCGATTTGTGTTTCCAGGATCCTTGACACGGATATTGGTAAAACCCTGATGAATACAGAAATGCTCAAGTTCTTGAGAGCATGCGCAAGCACTAGGATTTATCGTCGGCATTAGCTGGGGTCTGTTCCTGGTTTCTTCGATTATGCCATAACCTTTCAAACAGTGGAATCTCTCTCCACTGTTGTGGTTCTCCCCAGTTACTAGAATCACTCCCAGCATTTGCATTTTGTTCCCAGCTTGCACCGCCATTGTGTCATCCTACTACGGACTACCCTTCTCAGTAATTACTGATCAGGATCATCTTCAAAGTGGTCCTACCGTGGGTTCCATCCATTTTCGATGATAAGCAAATCATCCATCGCGTTTTCTTCAACAAGGTAGTCCACATCATCCATTCTAGCCCGAGTATGTCGTTCTCTCGAACTCCGTCAAAGGATCGTTTGTGAATTGCCTTAGGTTGGTATAGAGAGTCTCAATGATCTATGGATCAAAAGTAATTCTTTTTGCCACTTAAGGGAATATTTCTGCGAGTCACCTTCCTTAAGGTGTCTCATTGTGGTATCTTGGCAACCTAACTCCTCGCTACGTGGACAACCGTTCACCACCTTATTAAGTGTGGAATTGTGTCTACGTAGTGAACCTTCGTCATCCGTTACACTCCATCCCTCTGGATGTATGTTTCAAGTCTCAACTCGATAAATGTTCAATATCTCATTCCGCGAGTTGATTGCCGGTTGTTCGATCTTCAAGAAGGTTGATCCTTCTAGAATTTCCTTTTCCTCTTGTTGTCCTGATAGTTGGAGTTCTCAGAGCATGACATAGAGACCAAGATCGTGATTGAATCAATGTTCTTATGAAGTGCAACCTGGATCATGAAGATTGTATTAGCTTGTGTCCCTCTGTCTTCTTACCTCACGACTTGAATCTCAGGACGAGATTCTTGTTTAGTCGGGGTGAGTTGTCACAGCCCTAGAGTTTGTTTGCAAGTAGTTGCATAATCATCCATGCATCATGTCTAAATTTATTGGAAACCTGAAATGGGGGTGATCAAACCCTAGCAGTTTAAATATCCAAATAGGTCCAGCTTTAAAAAATGCATTCAATGAACCAAAAATGCTCCTCATTAATGTCTGGTATTTTTGGCAAGGGCTTAGACCCAAACCAAAAATAATGAACATTTTTAAAGAATAATTTCTGGCACAAAATTTAAATCATATTTTATTTGAATTTGGAATTATATTCCTAATATATGGAATACATTTCAAATAACCCTGAGTTATTTTATGTACATCTGGCCTAGTCCAAAGTATGTGCATAAAAACAATCAGAGTAGTTTGGCACTGTTTTAGTTCATGTGAATTTGCAAACAGTGGCAAATATTAAACAAAAACAGAAAAACAGAATTGAAACAAAAAGAAAGGAAAGAAGCAGAAACTTACCTGGCCTCACTGTGTAGCCCACCTAGTCGGCCCAACTGTGGCCCAGCACCGTAGAGAGCCCAACCCACCACCCCACCGCGTCGTCTTCCTCCTGCCAGTAGGAGCAGCTCGCTGTCGCGTGCGTGCGCTCGCCCTGGCCACCTCTTGCTTCCTCCCCGGGCCTTCTGGCGACGCCACGGAGACGCCCCGTGGCCCCTCGCTCCTCTCCCTCACTCTCTGCTATCCCCCTCGCCTCTGCTCCCTCTCCCGAGCACACCCGAGCGTTGCCGTCGCCGCCGATCGCCGTAGCCGTGGCCACCGGCCACCGCACCCCCTGCCGACATGCCCATCGACTCCGCCGCGACGCTTCGCACCTCAAAGCAGAAGAACGCAAGCCCGGACGGCCTTCTTCCCCGCCAACGCCGCCGTCCTCGACCTCGGGTGCCGGTGATGCCCGCTGTCGATTCGCCGGACCCCGTGCCTCCCCTGCCTCGCCAGCAGCACCAGAAGACCCACCGTGAGCTCCTGCACGTTTCCCCCCTAACCCTGTGGCTTGCCGCTCGCCGTAGTCGTCGTTTCACTAATGGCCGTAGCAAGTTTCCGCCTGAGCTCGCCGTCGGCGTAGCTCCGGTGACCATTTGGTCACCCCGGCGAGCTCAACGCGTTCATAGTGCCCCGTAGAGCATTCCTAGCACAAAAACTAGCCCGCTCGCTCTCTGCAGCATTGAACCCGTGGACGCCTGAACTCCGGCCGCCGCTGCCAAGCTCACCGGCGTCGTTTCCGGCCTCCCCGCACCCAACCGCCTGCACCACTTGACGCGCGCGAGCTCCAGCTACTCGTAGATGGGCTTCGCCATTGATTTGGTCACCGGAGGAAGATTTCCGAGCCTCGCCGCCGTGTCTGGCCTCGCCGGCGTCGAGTCGCCGGCAGGTTTGACCTAATCAGCCCGGGGTTTGACCTCCCTGGGGTCAACACACGTGGGCCCGCCCTCGACTAGATTAGTTTAGGACTAATTACCCCCCCCCCCTAACACTGACAGTGGGCCAAGTGGCTGTTAATTTGATTAGTTAAGTTTAATATTAACCCTGTTACTTAATTGTGTCACTGACCAGTGGACCCCACTGGTCAGGTTTGACCTGGACCGGGTCAGTTGACCTGCTGACGTCACGGTGACGTAGTGCTGACGCCATAACTCATTTTCTGGATTAATTATAATTCAGAAAATTCCAGAAATTAGTATAAACTTCTAAAATTCATAGAAATTCAACCGTAACTCCAAATGAAATAAATTATATATGAAAAATGATTAGAAAAATCCAAGGAATCTGAATATGGCATTTTCATGCATGTTTGAACAACTTAACCTCACTGTCTAGTCCAAAACATGATAATGCACTATTTGAATTCATAGTTTGAATTTGAATTTGAACCTTGTGTTCAAACCAACTCCATTTAACTTGTTGCTAGTTGCCTTAGCTCAATCAAGAACATATTGCCATGTCATGATCATGCATCATATTGTTGCATCGCCTTGATTGTGTTCTTGCTTGTTTGCCGGTAAATGTCCCCTCTCGGTAGACGTTGCTCCGACTCTGTGATCGTTGACACTGATGAGGACTCAATGTTATCTTCAGAAGTGCCAAGCAAGTAAAACCCCCTTGTTCATTCCAATACAACCCCACTCTCTCGCTCCTGCTCTCTTTTACTGCATTAGGACAACAACGATTCATCTGTTACTTGTTGTAGTAGTTGAACCCCTTATCCTCTGCATGACCTGTCATTGCCACAGTAAATAGATGAAACCCACTAGCATGAGTAGGAGTTGTTTGAGCCCTGATGTGCCTACTCATTCATGCTTGTTTGTCATGCCTGCTATTGCATAGAGTTGCGTCAGGTCTGATTCATCGGGAATGAATCGGAGGTGTGTGAACATGTCCTACCGTGTGTGAGCTAAGTGTGTGAATACGTTTTTGGTAAAGGTAGCGGTGAGAGGCCATGTAGGAGTACATGGTGGGTTGTCTCAATGCAGCCGTCCTCAGGAACTGAGTTCTGTGTCTGTGATCCATGAACAGCTACTACCACTCATTGGGATCCTTAATTGACCCTCTTGGCTTCTTAATCACCCTAGTACTCTGTCCAGGAGTTGCAACTAGTTTCTGGTGTTTGTAGGTTATGTGTTGGCGGCCGTGCGTAGCGCTGACCCTAGGGGTGGGCTATGTTGCGGTAGATACACCGTGGCACGGTGTACCGGGCGCCCGTTTGGTGTCTCGGGAACCCTGTTCACATCGTTCGAGGTCGTATGTGGAAACCTCGGCCGGACTGCGGATGGAACCTGGATAGGCGATAAACCTGGACTAGAGACTTAAGTGTTTAGGTAGGCCGTGGCCGACACCCTCGCCAGGCTTCCGCTTGAAGGTTGCCGAGATACATGACGTGTATATGGTGGTAAGTGGTGGGAGCGTGTCTGAAGAAGTACACCCCTGCATGGCTATCATTATCTATTCAAATAGCCGGATTCCTTGGATATGGAAACTTGGACCCCTTGCATAGTTCATAGACAAGTGAAAGTGGATACTCTAAAACTCGCAAGATAAGTGTGAGTGGTATGGATGGCCTTCTCGTAGGGAGACGGGAGCAGTTCCATAGTGGTGTATTGAATGGTGAATATGTGGACTCGTGTGCGCCACCTCAAAAGAGTTGCTTGCAGTCGTAGTTCAGGTTAGCCACTGAGACAAAGCTGGCTTGCTGTAGTTAAACTCCACCCCCCCCCTTGTTGATACTGAAGCATATGTAGCTAGTTCTGATGTAAGTCTTGTTGAGTACCTTTGTACTCACATTTGCTTAATTTATGTTTTGCAGAGAGAGACTTCAGTCTCGCTAGTAGTTCCGCGTGGACTTCGACGTTAGCTTGATACCTCAGCTACGATCTTGTGCTCTTGGCAGGATCTGGTAGATAGTCAGACTTCTTAGCCTTTTCCATTTGTAGATGTCTGTACTCAGACATGTTAAGCTTCCGCATGTGCTTGATTTGTATGCTGTGATTGTTGGGTCATAAGACCCATGTTTGTAATATCTCGCTCCTCGGAGCCTAATGAATAAATACTTGAGTTGTAGAGTTATGTTGTGATGCCATGTTGTATTTACACATATCGAGCATATTGTGTGTATGATTGAAATGCTTGGTATGTGTGGGATCCGACAATCTAGTTGTTTATCCTTGGCAGCCTCTCTTATGGGGAAATGTAGTCTAGTGCTTCCATGAGCCATAGTAGTCCGCTACAGCCCGGTTCACCGGAGTCTTGTTAGCCCAGCACTACTGCTCAGGACACTTGACTGGCCGGCATGTGTTTCACTTCGTTCCTGTGTCTGTCCCTTCGGGGAAATGTCACGCGGTGACATCCGGAGTCCTGTTAGCCCACTGCTACAGCCCGGATTCACACGCTGCTGACCGACATGCTCGATGTGATTCATGTATGCCTGTTCCCATAGGTTGGTGCCGCTTTGGGTTCACGACTAGCCATGTCGGCCCGGGTTCCCTGTCATATGGATGCTAGCGACACTATCATATACGTGAGCCGAAAGGCGCAAACGGTCCCGGGTCATGGTAAGGCGACACCCATGGGAATACCGTGCGTGAGGCCGCAAAGTGATATGAAGTGTTACCGGCTAGATCGATGTGACTTGGAATCGGGGTCCTGACATTTACAATTGTGGTTTCGACCATATTTCTCCCGGGTACCATTTCTTAGACAAGTTAGAGCACTTGTCCTCTGTAGATCAATGCATATCCGCAACCTCTATTTTTATCTTCTCTCGGGTATTACCCTCCGGTATCTCGAGAATATCAAGGAACTCTGTTGCTTCCCATGAGTCTTCATCTAGTATTACTTCTCACCGACTTCATATTTTCCCCCGGGTTCTGAGTTATTAGCCACTTAAGAACATTGATAAGTGAGTCGATTTTGCACTTCGATTCAATAACTCTAAGTAATTTTTGTTTGCTTACGAGTGTAATTGTCCTTCAAGTCATTCCTAGCCTGACCGGCTATATTTTTTTATCATGTCAACTTTTTAACTGTGCTACCTGGTCCTTATGCCCGGAGCAACTTCCGACGATGAGCTAAGCTTACGTCGATCTTCCTCATCTTACCATTTCACCTCGGAACAACAAGCTTGACTTTGAGCTTGTGTCGAATCTGTGGTTCTCATAGCCTTTCACTTCTTCCTTCCTTCTCTGCTCGGTGACATCTTCATGAAATCTCTCGACAAATGTGTCATGAACATCATCAACATTCTGAGATTTTCCAGGATATCAATCGAATTCATGGTGAGAAATACAATCCTCCCCCTTGATGATTTATGTTATCATCACAACATTCTTGTCTTCCCTAACACAAACTTGTTCATATAATTCGAAAATACATCCTTCGTGACATGTCGATGTATTGTTGCTGAGCCCGTCGGCCACACCCTCATCCTTTCCCTGCTAAAATTGTATGACTTATTTTCTAAGTTGTTTCCGATGGATCCTTGGTGTATCCAAAGTCTGACCTTGGCTTGAAACCATGTCAATGCTATCTCAAAGCATGTCTGTGGTAATCCAATCTCCAATAAGAACATTTGAAGCACGACACTAAATCTTTTTTATCAATTATCCAAACACTGTTGTATGGGTAAACCTCATAGATTCCTTGCCCCTCTGTCTAAACGGGTTAATACTTGGAGCCCTATCATGCTCTGCCTCTCCTTGGGAAAGTTGTACTCTAATACTTGGGTATAAACAACTTTCCTTTCCATTGGTCTGATTATCATAATAATCACATTTTCATTTCCATTGTTTTGTTTCACCTTTCTTGTATTTTAACTTGTCTGAGCAGAGATAAATCCCTACTTAAGTAAGCACCTCGGTGTACAACTCTGTCAGTAAGACCCTGTACTATTGTTGATGACATTTTGATAACCACCGATGGACGAGAACTTTGCCTATTGGTCCGCCTCGTCTTACGAGCAGGAAAATGGTTCTCTTTGTCCCACACCCTTGCTACCAAACTTTGTTGCCAACATAACTGACAGGCTATCCTCTGACCTTCCTTGCTATCATGGCTGTTCAAGATGTTAGCACCTTCCTGCTTTTAACCCACATGGTGGGCCCATAACCCACAGTTCCACAAGATCGAAACCTGACTCTCTTGTACACCCTTGTTTCTAAGGTTATTTCTCATGCTTGGCTTCATATGAAAATCCCGAGCCGCCTTCCGAGAGGAGATCTATTCTGGTATCAGACGCAATACTTATTCCATCGCTCTGAACCCCTTTCACCCCTTCTTTCAGGCAACAAATGATTGACTACCAGGTTGAAGCTTCTTATTGCACCTCACCTTGCTCTCGATGACTTTCTTGAACTTCTACTCGAGAGATACCTCTATGCCACGTTGAGGTACCTATCTTGTGTTGAGCTCCGTCCTTCCCGAGTTTTACCCCCTTACTCCACCCCCTTAAATCTCGGGACGAGATTTCTTGTAGTGGAGGAGATTTGTGAAGCCCGTATAATTAAGCTACAGTATTTCCCTGCTAATGATGCCACGTCATCATAATTACTGTTGTTAAGCTCGTGTTGGTTCGAATCCGGTCCAAATTCAAATCTAAAACAAAGTCAAAAATAAAAGTTTTCAAATGTCAAAACTAAAATGTTCACGTTATTCTATAAATTCACCTAATAATTGCCATGTTGAAACCAACCTCATTTGAATTCCCAAATGGCCCCTGGAATTTAATTTGGTGGTCCAGCAACAATTAAATTGGCCTTTTCAATTTCTAAAAATGGTTAGGCAACTCCTTTTGCCCCCAAACTTTTTGTGCCATCTCAAAGTATTGTGTTAAAATTATGTGCCAAGTTTTGTTGAAAACAAAGATCATTTTGTGTCCCAACTAAATGCAAAACGGTGGAGGATAATAGAAATAGATTTTTTATAAAAAAAAGGTGAAACGTCTTCCCCCCTCACCCTGGGCCACTTGGCCCACCTAACCAGCAAG
>NC_041392.1:309519894-309555990 GCF_002162155.2 Triticum dicoccoides | reverse complement strand
CCTCCCTGTTCACGGAGGGATCATGGGCATGCCCGATGCCCGCCACGGCACCGGTCGACGCCGTGGCGGCCATCCACCGGCGAACTCGCCGTCTACAAATAGGGCCGGCGCCCTCCCCAGCGAACCCTAACCCCCACTTCACCCTTGCGCCCCAACCCCTCGAGCTCGAGCCCGCTCGTGGATTTCCAAAGCCGCCGCACTGGTCCCGGTCGCCGCCGCGTCATCGACCACCGCCGCCCCAAGCCCCGGCGCCTCCCTGACTCCTCCTCGCGCTGGCTATTGCACACCTACAAGGCCCGGTGAGGCCCCCTCTCCGTTTTCCCCCTCTTCTTCCCATCCCGTCGTCGTAGGCCGAGCACACCCCGCTGTCCTCATGCCCACGTCCGCCGCCAGGCCGCTCCCGACCGCGCCTCCACGCACGCACACCCGCGTGCTCATCTGCTCAACGTGGCCTGCCACGCCACCGCTGCTTGCCTCCGCCCTGCCGCCGCCCGCGTCGTGGCCGCGCCCGTGCCCTCGCCCTCTGCCCTGTGACTGGCTCCTCGCTGATCTGCTTCCCCGCGGCCCCGCTCGCCCTGCCGCGCGCAGGCCCTGCCTCGGCCGTCCTCTACAAGCCCCACAGCCCTGCTCCGCCTCGCGCTCAACCCCGCCTCTTCCGCAAGCCCGCTCGCCGGCATAGTCTCGTCGCCGCCGCGCCCGCCATCGCCTGCAGGCGCGCCCGGCGCCTGCTGAACCGCGCCCGGCCATCCCCCGCGTCGCCCGTGGCTAATGCCCTCCCGCGCGTCGTTCGCCGCTCGTCACCGTACCAGCCTTGTCGAAGCCCGCCGCTGCCTCCTCGAATGGCGACGCCGTCGTCCACCTGCCGGCCACCCGGCGGCCTCTTGTTCGCCCCTCCAGACGCAAGCGCCGGCCACCCTTGGGACCAAGCGGCGCGCCCAGCCGCCTCCTACAGTGCCGTTGCCGGTGTACTCTGCCGCGAGGTGGTTTGTCGCTGACGTGGCGTCATTAGCCACGTGATTAACCCCCTGCTAACCCCACTGACAGCTGGCCCCACGCCACTAATTAAATCTATTAGTTTTAGTTAAAAAACTATTCTTACGCCCAAAGTCACTGACATGCGGGTCCGGCTGGACCTGCTGACCGGTCAAAGGTTGACCAGTCAACTGTTGCGTCAGCAGTTGACTAGCCCCACCTGTCGGCCACTGGTGCATCTCTGGGTGCACCGCATTGGGTGCACCCAGCCCCTTTCAGTTTTATTGAATTAAAATAATTTCAGAAAATTGTATAAACTTTGAAAATTCGTAGAAAATAAACCGTAGCTCGGATGGAAAAACTTTGTACATGAAAGTTGCTCAGAACGACGAGACGAACCCGGATACGCAGCCCGTTCGTCCGACACGCATCGCTAGCATAGCGAACACGCAACTTTACCCCACCGGTTCATCTGTCCGAAAACGAGAAACACCGGGGATACACTACACCACACACCAGATTTCCCTACTGGTTTGTGGTTGGAAAAGTCAATTTCGCCAACAGACTATTGGTTGGTAAAACTTCTAACTAACTGTTGGTCGGCAATACTTATGTATCATGTCCAACTGTCGGTCGGCAATACTTGGATATTTCATGTTGGACTGTCGGTCGGGAAAGCTTGTATCTTCATCGGACTGTTGGTCGGGGATTAATGCTGACTGACTTGTTGGTTGCCAATTGGGCCGGCCCATCTTTGCGCGCGCGGGCCAAAAACTTAGCGCCAAGCCTCTTCCTCCTATTTTTTTCATTCAGCCTTCGACTAAATCCAAATTCCCCAAACCCAAATCCTCTCACGCACTCCCTTCGCCGCCGACCGCTAGCTATCTGGCAGCCTACACGCCGCCGACCACCCAACGTCTCCAGCACACCGTCACCATGGTAGCAAGGTTGCTGCCCTGTCTCCTTCATCCTCCTGCACTCACACTGCTTAGCCCCCAAACACTTCTAACCCTAGCTCGTGCGCTGGAGTTCAGGGAGAGGCCAAGGCGCGGTGGTGGACGTCGCTGTCCCTCTTAGATCCGGGGCTGAGAGAGAGAGAGAGGTGGGTCACCTGCGAGAGAGATCACTCGCACCCTCGCTCGTCACCCGGGAGCCGCCACCATAGCCGCCACGCTAGCCAGTTCGTTTGAAGAGGGATCTGGCCGTTGACTGTTGGTGCTTCCCCTCCCCTGACGGTGGGTGTTCTTCTCACTCTCCTCACCCTCTCCACCCCTCCCCAATTGGTGTTTCCATTAGTTGATTTGTTTGCTTTTCCCTTCTCCGTTCAGATCAGCCATGACTTGGGATGGTACTTCTATCAAGCAAGCAGCGCTTCGGCTGGGAGCTCAAGCTCAAGCAGAACATCAAAAACAGGGTCTCTATCTGCTAATGAGGTAGCCAGCAATGCAGTCTAAGAGCTGGGTATTGCTAATGTGATTTCTGGATTTGAGAGGATGAGAACTTGAGAAGAACAAGCTTGATACTATGATTGCAAAAAAAATTCTATACTACAGGTATTCCTTTCAGTATTGTTGCAGCAAACCTTAGTTAGCTAATTTTCTATGAACTGGTTGTGATTGATTTCTGAACTTTAGAGCTTGTGAATTGTAATTTGTTATTTCATAGGATTCTTGAAGGTCAATACAAGGGTATCCTATGAAAATTCATTACTTCCTATAATCATACTAATGTTTCAGATTTTTAGTTAAGCATTTTAGAATTCTTGCAAACATAGGAGTATATTAAATCTTCATCCTCTTAACTAGGTGAGAGTTGAGACACACCATACATAGGCTCTGCAAGCGGGCGGAAATAGACCTCTTCGTCGATGACTTCTACGAGGACGATATTGACCTAGAGGCTGGAGCTTTGCTACTCTTTCCGGCCAACAACAAGGGATCGTTTACTTTTTCTCTCCCCACATCCAGTCCTTCCCTCTTCCTATCCCTCCTGCTTATTTCTTGCTATAGGGCAACATAATGCAAGTGTTTGTTAAATTGTTGGTCTCAATGCTCCATTCTAGCAGAAGGATTTTCGGTAGGAAGACATAGCATCAATCAAGGATTTTCGGGTGGAAGACATAGCATCACTCATGGTTGTATAGATTTACTGTTGTATTTTTGTATTTTTGCAAAACTAGTTCAGTAAAGCTTGTAGCTTATTTCAGTTCTTAAGTGGTTTTACACTTAGGCTTGTATTGACTTACTACTTATTTTTTCCATAATTTTGCAACACTAGTTCTGCAGTACATAGTACAGTTTTTTTATCGAATCAAGCCAAAATACATGTATATCTAGCCGTTTGTATTTCTACAGTCATGCTTCTAAAGATTTTATAGTTTTATTTTCACTATAGATTTGCTTCAGTAGTTCTGTAACTTCTAGAATAGATCAGTTAAGAGGTTTTACTCTTAGGCTTGTATAAACTTACAACATCTTTTATTTGTAATTTTGGAAACTTTAGTTTCTGGAAACAAGATTAAATACATATGTTTGTAGTTTGTAATTTACAGTCATGCTTCGACACAGTTTACAGTAGTATTTTCTGTGAATTTGCTTCACTAGTTCTGTAAAACGTCTAGAATAGTTCACTTCTGGAATGAGGAGTTAATATGTATTAATCCGTTTTCTAATTTTACCTTTTCGCTTGTATAGATTTCCAGCTGTAGTATTTTTGTTATTTTTCTTCAGTAGTTTTCGAAAATGGACTAAATATGAAAAGTTGGTTCTAATTTATTGTCAGTCTTTTTCTATAGATGTTACAGTTGCATTTTTCTTATTAGTTTTTGGCAATTTTGCAATGAGAATGGTTTAACAACTGTAGACTGTTCTGGTTTATAAGGCCATTGTATCCATGAGGAAATTTGTTACTTATTTTTGAATACATCTCTGACTGTTTATCTGTACGTTGCAGAGCAACTCATATTGGTGTAGCTTAGATGCATTTTAAGATATGGCATGAAGCTAGCTAAGGTCTTTTATTATTTCTAGCAGCATGTGATTGACTGAACAAAAGAAGGACTCCACTCATATATGAAATGCTTGCAAGTTTTTTTTTAAAAAAGCAAAGGACCAGCAGTGTAGCTAAGGGCTTTAATTTATTAGTACTCCATTTGTTGCTTCTAAAACACTTGTATGCACAGATACTAGTTTTCTTGGTTATCATAAGTGAACATTCTTTAGATAAATTTCGCCTAGTTTTTTTAGTGGGGAAGGAAAGCTTCATGATATTCCATTTAAAGCGCTGATATCTATTTGAAAAGTAATTTATGTGCATACCTCCTCGACCTAACAGTATTTTTCTACCATATAGGAGAAATCTTCTTAGTTTCCGAATCCTGAGAAGTAGCAAGTCATGTGCTTAATGGTGATCCTACCATGCATATGGCATAAGCAAGTTAGTTCTAAAAAGGTCATTGTTAATTCGCCCACATCTGTCCCGCAATTGCGACAACTTAGTGCAGTGAGATCAGAGGACGGTCATAAATTTAATCTAATTTGTGGCACTAAAGTATAGATGCTTTTCTCCGATGCTTTTATGAATATAATAGTCAGATGCAGTTTAAGTTCAGATACTTTTTGACTTTTTGTTTGGTATTTTGCATGTCCTCATGTGCTTAGTACCGCATTTAGAAATGATTTTGGATAGATTCTTCTCATTGAAATTCATTTCTAACATAGGGAAAGTATGTATAACCTCCTGATCTATGTGGGTTTTTGAGAATGCTTTTCCCAGGCCATGCTGCACTCATCACTGAAAATTCTAGTTGTGTATTAGATAGTAATCATTTTTGCCTAATGTATTGCTGTCTAGTGCAGCAAAGTGCGGTCTTTCCACCCCAGAGAAGAAAAAGAAAGAGAACTGGTGCAGTCTTTTCTTCAAAAATGACTTTCATGTGTCCCTTGGTGGATGTGTTGCTCCCAATAATTGGGTGTCTGGACATGCTAAATTGTTGCCTTGTGGCCAGATGATGCATATGCTCCTTTTCCATTTAATATACTTCCTGGTCTGCGGATTGAGGAGATTCATACAGGCTATATGGTGGGTCGGTGTGGCATTCATGCTTTATTATGTCTAACCCATCACAGATTCTAATTAGAACATGCCCTGTATTTATAACACTAAAATCCCAGTTTGTTTTTGCCATTGGCGCTTTATACAATTATCATTTTTCCATTATATCCATGAATGCGTGAATTCACCGGTCACCCTTTTATCCTTTGTAGGAATGACATACAAGAGGACCAGGAAGTAAGCATGAAGATGGCAGTTTGTGCCAGCTAGGCATTTTGTGTAATGGGGCAAAATCATTGTGTATTTTATCATTTTGTAAACCTATATGGTGTCTTGTCAATTGGGTATTTTTGTGTAATGGAGCAAACAATGAAACATTGGACATGCATCTTTCATTTTGTAACCAATCAGGTGTCTTGGTGATTGAAACATAAATGCTTCCTCCTTTCAGTTAGTTACTTTTACCTATAAGGATATCCTATGTTGCAATGAGATATGCAACTTGATTGATATTGTTTGGAAAGGCACAAGCCAAATAACGGTTGGGTATTAATATATCTTGCTCGGCTAAACAAAATGCTATCGAACTGTTGGTCGGCAAAAGATAACAACATCCTATTGTTGGTTGGGAAATGTTTATGGCAGGGCTGAGAGAAAGTAGGTTGGCAAATGTAGTACCGTCGGACTGTCGGTCGGGAAAAGTTCATGGTAGGGCCAACAGAAAGTCGATCGGCAAAGAAAGTACCATTGAACAGTCGGTCGGGAAAGTTTATCATCGGATAGTCGGTCGGGAAAAGTTCATAGCAGGGCCAACAGAAAGTCGGTCGGCAATGCTTTGGATGGCTGTCAAACAGTCGGTCAGGAAAAGGCTTTCCCTCTGGACTTTCCCCAACAGACAGGGTCGGTCGGCAATAGTCTTTCCCGACCGATTGTCTGTCGGTGGACGTTGTTTTCCCTACCGACTTGTCTGTTGGGGATGTAGTGTTGTGGTGTAGTGATACTTTCCCAGATGTTTCCTCCCTTCGCCGGTATCACCTCCTACCGCGTTAGGTCACTCCCGGTGCATCTTATAGCCATGTTATATTTACTGTTTCTTCCCCCTCTTCTCTCCGTAGACCCCGAGACCGATGCTGCCCTTGTGATCGACTACGTCGACGACAACCCCCCCTCCTTACCAGAGCGACAAGGCAAGCAAACCCCCGTTGATAATTTCTATATTGCCCATTTCTTTCCCTCTCATGCTTGCTTTAGAACTTCTACTGTTTTTAGTATGATCCTACTCTAATGCATAACCTATTTTTGTTACCTGCTTATTGTTACCTTACCTACTTAGCCTAAACTGCTTAGTATAGGTTGGTTAGTGATCCATCAGTGACCCCACCTTGTCCCAGTTGCCTCGCCTTATGTTCAATAACTTGATCAACGTGATCGACGTCCAGGCCCGACACCGCACATCACCCCCCTAGTTGTACGACTCTACAGAGTTACCATCGAGTGCCGAGGGTGGAACCTATTACATCACTCCTGATGAGATCTCTGTAATGTAGCTATACGGTCGAGGTCATCGAGGGTGATTTCCTCCTTAACCACTTCTGTTACGGCTCTGTCATGCAACCCCTCAAGTGTGAACCTCGAGGGTGGATGCTCTTATGTTCACCTTGATGATAACATTGAGTGGAATTCACCGGGGGTGATTCCTCGGGTTTTTCCCCTTGGTGTTAGACACATAGTTGCTATGGTTACTATGACTTTGCACTGAGCCATGTCACTAAAGACGGGTCGGCCCTGAGGGGTACCCGCGCGAGCTTCATAGCGAGTGATGTGGAGTCGGGTTGACCTGGAAGGTGGCCGCGAGATACTTACGAGGCGTGGCCGGGCATTCTTAGCCCTTGCCGCAAGTACTCGAGACGGGGCAACGGGGTCACATCGATCGTGAGTCTCTGCTCGTTACCGCGCGTTCCTAATCCACTATGATTTGGATATTTGATCCGAGGGGCCTCTGGCCTGATAGCACTAACCATCACGTGGGCATAGTATGGGCGTTCTGCATCATATACATCAGCCGAAGCTTAATAGACGTCAGCGACTGAGCGGCGCGCGCCGGGTTGGACTGCGTAAGCTCCTGCCTTGTTGAAGGAGGTAGCTAGGTCTACTCACCGGCTGCCCACGCAACGTGCAGGAATTCCCGGGGAGATGGCCCATGACCCCTGGGGGCATAGGTTTAGTCCGGCGTGCTGGCCTCTCTATTAAGTCTAGGTCGGGTTGCGGCGTATTGTTTGGCCGAGGCCGGGCATGACCCAGGAAAGTGTGTCCGGCCGAAGTTAATCAAGCATGATGGGTAAGTTGGTGCACCCCTGCAGGGAAGAAAATATCTATCGATAGCCTGTCCTACGGTAACGGACGCTTGGAATTGTATCCCGATCGATACAACTAGAACTGGATACTTGTGATGAGAACTGGATGGTGATGAGTTTTGGAATGTGTTGGCACCTGGATAGTATGGCTCTGGGATTGCTTTCTCGCAGGGAGTCGAGAAAGGATCTCTGGCCGAGGTTGATAACATTACTGCTACTTTACTTTATGCTACTCTACTCCCTCTTGTTGCTGCAAGATGGTGATTTCCAGAAGATGCTAGTCTTTGATAGGCTAGGCTTTCCCCTTCCCTTCTGGCATTGTACAGTTTAGCCCACAGATACAACCCTTTCCTTTGATACATATGCATACTTAGTTTAGATCTGATGTAAGTCTTGCGAGTACTTTGGATGAGTACTCACGGTTGCTTTGCTACTTCTTTTTCCCCCATACCCGATTGTTGCGACCAGATGACGGATCCCAGGATCCAGGCGACCCCACCAACGACTGCTACTACCCCGAGGGTGCCTACTACCACGTGGAGGCCACTGACGACCAGGAGTAGTTGGGAGGCTCCCTGGCAGGAGGCCTTGCCTTTTCGATCGATGTTGTTTTTGTGCTAGCCTTCTTAAGGCAAACTTGTTTAACTCATGTCTGTACTCAGATATGGTTGCTTCCGCTGACTCTTGTGTTTTCGAGCTTATGTATTCGAGCCCTCTAGGCCCCTGGCTTGTAATATAAAGCTTGTATTATTTTAATTTGTGTCCAGAGTTGTGTTGTGATATCTTCCCATGAGTCCTTGATCTTGATCGTACACATTTGCGTGTATGATTAGTGTACGGTCAAAACGGGGCGTCACAATCATGCCCGAAGTAATTTCAAAGTAAAAAATTTCAGTACGTTTAGTAGGTTGAGGAGCAGCTCTTTGCTCTACTGGTCGGGGTGATGATACCCCGAACAAGACCCTCAAAGGATTACTTTCCATAGTAACAAGTGACAGTAAATTTCAGCACACTATATAAATTTTTCCTTACCAAATTCCACCTACCAAAGGTGCTTCACTCCCCGGCAACGGCGCCAAAAAAGAGTCTTGATGACCCACAAGTGTAGGGGATCTATCTTAGTCCTTTCGATAAGTAAGAGTGTCAAACCCAACGAGGAGAAGAAGGAAATGATAAGTAGTTTTCAGTAAGGTATTCTCTGCAAGCACTGAAATTATCGGTAACTAATAGTTTTGTGATAAGGTAATTTGTAATGGGTAACAAGTAAATAAAGTAAATAAGGGGCAGCAAGATGACCCAATCCTTTTTGTAGCAAAGGACAAGCCTGGACAAACTCTTATATAAAGGAAAATGCTCCCGAGGACACATGGGAACTATCGTCAAGCTAGTTTTCATCGCGTTCATATGATCCGCGTTCGGTACTTTGATAATTTGATATGTGGGTGGACCGGTGCTTGGGTACTGCCCTTCCTTGGACAAGCATCCCACTTATGATTAACCCCTATTGCAAGCATCCACAACTACAAAAGAAGTATTAAGGTAAACCTAACCATAGCATGAAACATATGGATCCAAATCAGCCCCTTGCGAAGCAACTCATAAACTAGGGTTTAAGCTTCTGTCACTCTAGCAACCCATCATCTACTTATTACTTCCCAATGCCTTCCCCTAGGCCAAAACAATGGTGAAGTGTCATGTAGTCTATGTTCACATGACACCACTAGAGGAGAGACAACATACATCTCATCAAAATATCGAACGAATACCAAATTCACATGACTACTTATAACAAGACTTCTCTCATGTCCTCAGGAACAAACGTAACTACTCACAAATCATATCCATGTTCATAATCAGAGGGGTATTAATGTGCATAAAGGATCTGAACATATGATCTTCCACCGAATAAACCAACTAGCATCAACTACAAGGAGTAATCAACACTACTAGCAACCCACAGGTACCAATCTGAGGCTTGGGACAAAGATTGGATACAAGAGATGAACTAGGGTTTGAGATGAGATGGTGTTGGTGAAGATGTTGATGGAGATTGACCCCCTCCCGATGAGAGGGTCGATGGTGATGATTTCCCCCTCCCGGAGAGAAGTTTCCCTGGCAGAACAGCTCCGCGGAGCCCTAGATTGGTTCCGCCTCGTGGTGGCGGAGTTTCGTCCCGTGAGCTAGCTTCTGATTTTTTTTCTCGATGAAAGACCTCATATAGTAGAAGATGGGCATCAGAGGCCTGCCAGGGGGCCCACGAGGCAGGGGGCGCGTCCAGGGGGGTAGTGCGCGCCCCCACCCTCGTGGACGGTGGGTGGCCCTCCCTATGGTACTTTCTTCGCCCAATATTTTTTATATATTCTGAAAATAATTCCCGTGGAGTTTCAGGACTTTTGGAGTTGCGCAGAATAGGTCTCTAATATTTGCTCCTTTTTCAGCCCAGAATTCCAGCTGCCGGCGTTCTCCCTCTTCATGTAAACCTTAGAAAATAAGTGAGAATAGGCATAAATATTGTGACATAGTGTGTAATAACAACCCATAATGCAATAACTATCGATATAAAAGCATGATGAAAAATGGACGTATCACGTACACATAACACATTTACTAGTAATAAATTCTAAAGGACAAGTGCCAGTATGCCACACAAGTTCATCTCCAATTCATGTGATAAATTTGAGCACGACTAGTCTACATATATTCACAGCGCTACCATTCACAATTTACCATACTGCACTTACACGTTATAGATGGGCTACATGTCCTCCTCCAGGTTCGAGTCCCAGGTGTTCTTCATGGATGGCACGATCCATAGCTGTGGGCAACAGGAATCATTGTCGCAGCTTTCTAGTCCGGTTCCACACGATGGTGACTCGTCCAAGTTGAAGCGGTATAAATCAGGGATAGCGTGTCCCAGCATGTCGTTCATCCGACGGTGCACATTGAAGACACAACCATGCTTAATGAACGGCAGGCCTTCGGTGTCATGCACGGAAGGTGGCATCCCATTGGTGTGCGTCGGTCCTAAACAAACGGTTTTTAACCCCTTTCCGTGATGGCATTTGGAACCGTCGCCAAGTGAGTGTGGGCGATAGGGGGTCCTTCCCACACGACCCAGAAACCATCGTGGATGCCTCCTGGCAGGCACGCTCGGCAAAATGAGAACGTGTGCGACTAGCGAGCGCTCAAATACGGAAATACGTACAGTAGAGCTAAAAATACAATTATATGGCGAAATTATTTCCGGTCACAAGTACATTCCACACAGTCAGTCCCCCTAAACGTTTTCGTTCGTATGTACATCCCACACAGTCGCTCCAAAGAAAATGTTTCCGTTCATAGGTACATCACACACAATTTTTCCTGTTAAATCGTTTGCGTTATTGAATGTATCACACACGGTCCGTAGAAGAAACTGTGTGGCAAAGGCTATCCATCACACATAGGTTTTTATGTGGTAAACATTTGCGCAAAGTGGCCTAACACAAACAGTTTTCAAGAGAAAGACGTCTGTGATTGTTCATTGATCCAACACGGTTTATTCCTAGAGACTGTGTTCGTTGCCTGAGGTCATCGCCCACGGTATTTTTTCAACAACCGTTTGGAATAGCAAAACCCAATTAGTAGGCTAATTATTCGATTATTCATAATCCATTTATTAATCTAATTGACATTTCATATTAAGTACACAATATATTTCATTTCCATATTAAGGAAGCAGAATTTCATAATTGAAATACATCAGAGTACAACATGATATAGCTTCAGCACTCAGCTAGCCCATTACACAACTGCACCAGCAGCAAGTTCCACATGCAACATGTAGAACTTTCAAAATTAGCATCATAGACGGTATATAGATAGATGCATCTCACCTGGAAAACTGCTGAAGCGGAAGGCAAATATTGAGCCTTCATTCATGTTGAAGGTCTTTGCAACTTTAGGCTAGTGCCTGTGGATGATTGACCGTCCGTCCTTCGTCCTCTTCAGGAACACTTCAATATTGAACCATGGGTGTTGTATGAATACCTTCCTTGCCTCCTAACCATAGAGGTGGTTTGAGAGGTAATCATCAGTGATCTGCTTTGGAAAGGCCTAAAAACAAGGGTGTGCATAAATATCTTCTCTATATTGGAAATGGGGCAAAGGAATAAAAAAGGCAAGGTATAATAGTTAGTACCATCTTGTAGTGAACTAATGTCTCCTTCATTGTGTAGACAAAGATCTTGTTGTCTTTTGTCGCTAATTTCTTTATCCTAACAATCTTTCTGAGTTTCTTGATTTGATTGGTATTCATGGACAACTCATTTCCCCATATGCAAAAAGGGTTGAATAGTGGGTCAAAACCTCTGACAGCAGGACCTACATGTGCAAGACCAAATTGTTAAAAACCAAAATATTAGAATGGTTCCTGCAATTGCACTATAATGTGCTATTAGAGAACGTACCATGCACGTGCTAACCTCGATTGTAAACCTCACTGCTTCCCATTGTTTCCCTGCAACACATATAAGGTAGTTACTCATCAGGTTAAGTAAGGGTTCGCATGCTATCAGTAAAATATGTTGATGAAAAATAAGCACATTGCAGATTCATCAGATTAATTCAAGCCACACAGAAAATCCATTTACCCAAACCAAGCATGATTAAGAACTAGGAAATATAGCACTTATATGTTTCTCATGTATTAAGTCCAGCCAAATTCGATTTATTCCTCACATGCACAACAATACAAAATTCTACCCACGACAATTGGACATCACATTGCAGAATTGAACCAAGCAGTTAACTAAACACCACAACAAATGAACCAAATATTAACTGAGCACCACATTGCACAATATATCATACTCCTAATAGAAGATCAGATAGTTAACCAAACAGTTAACTACAGCCAATTGTAGCAATTGTATTTGTTTCTCATGTATTTACTACAGCCAAATTCAATTTATTCCTCACATGGTATACAATAATAGAATGCACCCACAACTACTGAACATCGCATTGCAGAATTGAACCAAACAGTTAACTAAACACCACTACACAAATGAACCAAATGTTAGTGAGCACGACATTGCACAATGTATAACCAAACCAAGCATGCTTGACAACTTGGAAATATAGCAATTGTATTCGTTTCTCATGTATTTTGTAAAGATAAATTTGATTTATTTCTAACAAGGAAGACAATACAAAATTGCAGCCTGAAGAATTGAGCATCACATTTGCAGAACTGAACCAAACAGTTAACTAAAGATGACGACTAATTAACAAAACAGTTAATAAGTGAGCACCACACTGCACGACATACAGAACATATACACTAGAGAACCAGATTGCATGGTAAAATTAGATAGCACAATTCACTAGAATTTGTGAAGGAAAGGCAAGACCAACACACGCAACGGGTAAACCAAGCGTGCTTAACCGGCGTAGCTAGAAAATGGCAAGGTGCTCCTCCCAGATCTGGGGGTCAGCACGAATGGCATCCATCGCGAGCTCATCCGCGCGTGCGGCCGCGATTTGCTTCTTCACTGCCAAATGCTCCTTGAGATCCTGGCTATACTGTGTGCACCATGGCTTAGGGCGCCGCTTATTTGGTGGAGGGGTCAGTGATTTGGGTGGAAGGTGTCGCGCTCGCGCTGACGGTCAGGGCATGTGGGGTGTGGAAGGAGGAGGAGGATGGGGGTCGGGTGTGGATTACCTGCCTGGATAGACGAGGCCGAGCAGCGTGAAGGAGGGTCGCCGACAAGGAGGCGGCACTGCAAGCAAGGAGTGAAGGTTTCAACTTGGAAATGAAGGCGTAAAGAGGGTAAATGTGGCTTTTGGTAAGGGGGAGGGGCGGGGAGGTAGATATTTCCGCGGAAGCCGAAAATTTGGAATCGCTTCAGGCAAAAAACTGGCGCACAAAGTGTCATCAGACACGGTCCCCTATTCAGAACTGTGTACGATATGTGGACATCACAAACGATTCAGATACCTTCACCCATGTGTGATGAGTTTGAACATCAAAAGTTTTTGTTCATATTTCCATGGATATAGTGGTCATCCACGTCACTGCATAATTGGGTACACAAAGGAGACTACAGCACACCTACACTTCTTAATCAAGCAAGTTCAGCAATTAAACAGAGCTAGCTGACCTAGACATTACTCTAACAAATTAAAGACCGACGCTCTTAATTAACAAAACAAAGAGTACTACTACGGCTAGTGCTCGTCGATCTCCGCCGCCGCCTCCATGTCCAGCTCGTGCCCGACGATCTCCTGGGGAAGGAGCTCCATGGCATCCATCGCACCATACTCGGCAAGCATCTCGCCATCTGCCTCCACCATATCTTTGGAGAAGGCCGCCACGAGTTGGGAGTGGGTGGACACGATCTGGGCTTGGACGGGCTCCGTCGTTGCAAGGTATGCGGCAGAGGAACGGATGGCTGCTCCAACGCTCTCGGCGACTGCCAGCTCTTCGACGGTGGGTTGCCGACCGTTGTTGGAGAAGCTTCGTTCGATTTGTGCGGTGACCGCCAAGAGCTGGGTGTGCGCGGCCTCGACATGGTCGTGGGCGGCGTCCATCAGGGCTAAGGCCGCCGCTGCGGAATGGACAGCTGCTGTGCCGCTCTCGCCAGTTGCTATCCCCGAGGCAGATGTTGATGGCGCCACCTGAGAAGCAACAGCGGCCGTTTGGGCTTCCTTTGCCGCCCAGTCGCAGATTGCAGCCGCGCTCATGAACCTTGTTAGCACGCAGATGGCGGCTGTAGTCGTGCTCTCGCCGGAGTGGGCTACCGAAGTTGCCCTCACAACGCAGGTCCATGTACCCATCTTTCACCGGCGATGATTGAATAGTGAAATGATATTTGGGGTGCGAGCTAGTGTGCTTGAGATGTCGTCTATGGACTGTAGCCGACGCATCTTCTCACGTAAGCCATAGGCGTACTATAAACCGACGGTGCTCCAGGATACTTTGTGCTGCCTCACATGGTTGCTGATAATAAACTGTGTGCGATCTACTCGATTTTTCATCTTGATTTGAATTACATAATGGGGTCACAGTGGCAATGGACAGTGTTTGAATTTCTAGACCTTTTATCTAGGGTGAACATGCAACTATATGTGTGTCGTAAAAGAATTGGAATTATTCTGGGTTCCTTTGAACATTTTATACATTAAATTGGTCTTCTAGCCATTTCAGGTGCAAATTCAAATTTGAACTACATGCACATGCTCCGGTGCATATAAATTGGTTGAAAAATTAAATTTCTGTCCTTGGGTGCATGCTTAGGTCCCATGCAAGAAATGGGAATGAATTTCAAACATTAGGGCACCGTTGATTGCCGGCAAAACATTGAGATGACTGATTTTTAAATTCTAGTAAATTCAAAACCAGTCTGAAATTCCTAAAACTTGGCATGCTATCATGGAGCGGCATCAACATGCCATGGTAAAAAAATTATCCCATTTGGGGCAGGTTTGGGTATATGCTTCTCACAAACCGGAGCTTCTCACAACACGATGGTTTTCGGTAGGGAACGTCCCACCTTTGGGGACGAAATGATATCCATTGCCTCTTATTGCTTTCAAATTTTTTTTGTCGTGTCAACATAGAACAACAGGAGTGTTGTGTGGATTTTTGTGATTTTTCGGGGTTCGTTTGGACATTTTTATGCATTAACCGAGTTTTCAATGCATTTATGTGCATAATTCAAATTTGAACTACATCCACATGCTCCAGTGGATATAAATTGGTTGAAAATCAAATCTGTGTCCATGGGTGCATGCTTAGTTCCCATGCAAGAAATGGGAATGAATTTCAAACACCAGGGCACCGTTGATTGCCGGCAAAACATTGAGATGCCTGGTTTTTAAATTCTAGTAATTCCAAGACCCGTCTGAAATTCATGAAACTTGGCATGCTATCATGGAGCAGCATCAACATGTCGTGGTAAAAAAATTGTCCCATTTAGGTTTGGGTATATGCTTCTCACAAACTGGAGCTTCTCACAAGCATGATGGTTTTCGGTAGGGAACGTCCCACCTTTGGGGACAAAACGATATCCATTACCTCTTATTGCTTTCAAATTTTTCTCGTGTCAACATAGAACAACAGGAGTGTTGTGTGATTTTTTGTGATTTTTGGAGTTTCGTTTGGACATTTTTATGCATTAACAAAGTTTTCAATGATTTTATGTGTGTAATTCAAATTTGAACTACATGCACATGCTCCAGTTCATATAAATTCGTTGAAAAATAAAATCTGTGTCCATGGGTGCATGCTTAGTTCCCATGCAAGAAATGGGAATGAATTTCAAACACCAGGGCACTGTTGATTGCCGGCAAAACATTGAGATGCCTGGTTTTTAAATTCTAGTAATTCCAAGACCCGTCTGAAATTCATGAAACTTGGCATGCTATCATGGAGCGGCATCAACATGTCGTGGTAAAAAATTTGTCCCATTTGGGGCAGGTTTGGGTATATGCTTCTCACAAACCAGAGATTCTCACAACAAGCATGATGGTTTTCGGTCGGGAACGTCCCACCTTTGAGGACAAAACAATATCCATTGCCTCTTATTGCTTTCAATTTTTTTTCTCGTGTCAACATAGAACAACAGGAGTGTGTGTGATTTTTTGTGATTTTTCGGCGTTCATTTGGACATTTTTATGCATTAGCTGAGTTTTGAATGCATTTATGTGCATAATTCAAATTTGAACTACATGCACATGCTCCAGTGCATATAAATTGGTTGAAAAATGAAATTTGTGTCCTTGGGTGCATGCTTAGGTCCCATGCAAGTAACGGGAATGAATTTCAAACACCAGGGCACCATTGATTGCCGGCAAAACGTTGAGATGCCTCGTTTTTAAATTCTAGTAAATCCAAATCCTGTCTGAAATTCCTGAAACTTGGCATGCTATCATGGAGTGGCATCAACATGCCGTGGTAAAAAAATTATCCCATTTGGGGCAGGTTTGGGTATATGCTTTTCACAAACCGGAGCTTCTCACAACAAGCATGATGGTTTTTGGTAGGGAACGTCCCACCTTTGGGGACGAAACGATATCATTGCCTCTTATTGCTTTCAAATTTTTTTCTCCTGTCAACATGGAACAACAGGAGTGTTGTGTGATTTTTTGTGCTTTTTCAGGGTTCGTTTGGATATTTTTATGCATTAACTGAGTTTTGAATGCATTTATGTGCATATTCAAATCTGAACTACATGCACATGCTCCACTGCATATAAGTTGGTTGAAAAATCAAATGTGTGTCCTTGGGCGCTTGCTTAGGTCCCGTGCAAGAATTGGGAATGAATTTCAAACAACAGGGCACCGTTGATTGCTGGAAAAACATTGAGATGCCTCGTTTTTAAATTCTAGTAAATCCAAAACTTTTCTGAAATTCATGAAACTTGGCATGCTTTCATGGCACGGCATCAACTTGCCGTGGTAAAATTTTTGTCCCATTTGGGGCAGGTTTGGGTATATGCTTCTCACAACAAGCATCATGGTTTCGGTAGGAACGTCCCACCTTTGGGGACGAAACGATATCCACTGCCTCTTATTGCTTCCAAAAATTTTCTCGTATCAACATAGAATAACATGAGTGTTGTGTCAATTTTTGTGAATTTTCGGGGTTCGTTTGGACATTTTTATGCATTAACTGAATTTTCAATGCATTTATGTGCATAATTCAAATTTGAGCTACATGCACATGCTCCAATTCATATAAATTGGTTGAAAAATCAAATCTGTGTCCTTGGGTGCATGCTTAGGTCCCATGCAAGAACTGGGAATGAATTTCAAACACCAGGGCACCGTTGATTGCCGGCAAAACATTGAGATGCCTGGTTTTTAAATTCTAGTAAATCCAAAACTCGTCTAAAATTCATAAAACTTGGCATGCTATCATGGAATGGCACCCGACATGCTGTGGTATTTTTCGTGTCGATTTTGAGAGAAGGCACACTCGAATAATGACAGCCAACAAAGGCATTTTGAAAAAATAGCTGCCACTTTAATATCTCAAACGTTTGTATAATTCAAACAGTGTGTGTTCTGTTAACCATTCACGTGATGCCACGTGTTTTGGTTTTAATGGATGTAGGAGGTGCCGTGCGGACAGCTGCTTGACCTTGACTGAACAGGAGGCGTGGGAGCGCCGTCCGGGGCGCAGGCTAACCGAGAGGCGTGCAAGCTGTCCTCGAATGCGCAGGCTCAGCGGGATGCCTGCGAGCTGTATGGTGCGTAGGCTCACTGGGAAGTGAGCTCTTTGACTTCCATGGCCACCCGCCTTGCTCGCATCCTCTCCATTAATGGCGCCCAAGCCATAGTTTAATTCGCTTTCTAAATATAAGACAATCATCACAAACATTTTAGTTAGAACACCCGTATGCAAACCGACAGCTTCCCCAGGAAGCCAAATGAAAATGTGCCGAGCATGATTTCTGTTGCGCTTGATCGCAAACGTTTTAGATAGAACACCCATACGCAAAGTGAGAGCAGCACAGGATTTGTGCATCCCATCAACGCAAACGGTTGTTTTGGATGACCCGTGTGCAACGACATACAAACAATTTGGTAAGATTTGTCAATCCTTGTAACACTGCGATTTGTCAAAATATAAAGCTAAAAATCACTAGCAGTATCTAATTTTTGCAACTAAAATTCAGTAATTAAGCATAGATTTCATTCATAGATTAAGAAGTCATTCCTAATTTATACAAACAGTTCAACTCGACAGCTGAACTAACCAAACTTTTCCCCAATTGTTGCCAACCACGTACTGAAATAGCTAGTTCAACTATATATACTAGCTAATTTTAAGTACGTTGTACAATTCCACCACATCTATAGTCAGATGAACTGAACAAAATAGCTCCTAAATACTACTACTACTAGTGCGGAGGGGCTTTGTACTAATTTTAGCTGCCTCTCCTCTGCCGAGCGTGCTCAGTAAGAGGCGGAGGAGGAGGATCCTACCGACACGCTGGGCAACCGCAATACGATGCCTGCCGCTGTTGCAACTTCAGCGACGCTCACCTCGAACGCCCTCTGTTGCTCCATATGACCCCTCTTAGAGCGGTGGTTCTCGTAGATCTCCTGATTCCTCGCCTCTGAGGCAGCGTTTGCCACGGCCACAGCGGCGGTAAGGCTTTTTGCGTGCTCGATGAGGTGCTCCTCCTCCTCCCACAGGAACTCGGTGTAGCACGCAAGGTCGCTGACGAACGTGCGGGCATCCACCTCTGCCTCTCGCCTTTGGGCGGCGGTGGCGGAGCAGGTGATGACTCCGGCAGTTGACGGTGGGCTGGCGGCTGGCAACAGGGTGGCAGCCACCACTACCACTTCCCGCCTTCGGGCCACGGCGGTGGAGCGCGCGATGGCCCTGGCTTTCGATGGTGGTGTGGCGGTAACGGCGGCCGACAACAGCTGCCGACGGGCACCGGCGGCGGAGCATGTGGTGGGTGTTCCACACACACCCAACAGGGACGCCACGCGCACTACACTACATCGGGGACTGCGCCGCCGCCATGGTGTAGCCTCCCAGCTGGAGCTGTCCTCTGATGATGGCAGAGTGGCTAAGTGATGACGATGGACCGGTGCCATTGGCGATTATGGGAGAAGCGGACGAGATAAGCTACATGGAGGGAGGGGAAAATGCGACTTAGGACTCGCCGGCCGTGAGGGTTTATATAGCAGGCCGGTAAGCATTGGGATTTTGGGGGATTTCACCTAGTCGGGCGGGAAGCTTGCGCGGGAACCTGCGAGGTTGCATAGGAACGGGCTCACCGACGGTTCATTGGCGCCACCGTTTGGCCAAAAGAACGCCCCCGCGCACTGCGCAAGCTTGCGTTGTAAGTCGTCTGCGGCAGCAGGGTGACAAGACGTGCGAGAGGAGAACGAAAGGCCACGTACACATACAATTAAGAAAAAAACGTTTGTGATTTAATTACCTACTATACCACCGTCCTGGTTTATAAGTATGATTTAACTAATAAAATACGAATGCATGTCACCAAAATATATAGTTGGATTTGTATTTGAATATAGTTTCCAATTATATAATTTTTAGAACACGCATTAACATGTTGTTGGTTAAATTTGAGGGAAAAGTATGGCACAGAATATAAAGGAGACTATAGACTAGACGGAGGTGGTAGCACACGGCTGATCTCTATGCAGCGACGCAACTGTCGGCCGGCTTGTAGGCGACCATTTCCTGCATGTTCAACTGCTCTATGCATGTGGTTGCTTGCGGTTCACGCGGCCGCGGCACGCTCTGCACGCGTCCCGCCATGCGCGCTCTACTCTTGCGTCCCTCCGGTGCTTTGCCCTCGTCCCTCCATGCGCGCTGCCAGTGTTTGGGGCCGGCGCAAGATCACGCACGTTCGTGTGCAAGCGGTTGCGCTGGGTGCGGTGCGATGATGCAGTTACCCGCTAGAAAAACTGCCATGCGGACGCGCCGAGATTCCACGCCGCCCGGCCCCCTTTTATTCCTGCGGCCATTTACCTTCATCTCTCGTCTCACATGACACAATAAGCACACCCATGAGGACACATACAGAGAGGACATCTTTCCAATGGCGCTCCCCGTGGCTCCAATGGCGCTCCCAGCGGCCGACGACGACAATGGCGGGCAGTTCACCATGCATCACGTAGTGGACACCCACATGAGGGGGGAGGCCCTCTCGGTGGTGTACAAGAACGACCTGGTCTCAGTGGAGAGCTCCATCCAAACTATGGAGTAGTTCCTTGCCGAGGACAAGTACCGAGTGGTCGGCTTCGACCTCGAGTACACCAGATGTTGTGCCGGGCACGATCAGAAGGTTGTCGTCGCCCAGTTGTGTGTGCGACAAGACGTCCTCATCTACCACTACCACCTTGCCACATGGCCTTGCGAGTGTTTCTCTAGGTTTATCAACAGCTTCGACTATAGTTTCGCTACGGTAGACACCACCAACGATCTAAAAGCGCTCAAGGTTTCGGCCTTGAAATTCCTGAATCTTGTCAACATCCAAAGCCACTACAAGGTCTGGGGCAGCGACAAAAACAAACTGAACTCCCTGGTTGGCCTCGCCTCGGCCATCATCGACCCCCACTACATGAAGATGAAGAATGAGAGCAATAAGGACATGAACGTCTGGCACATTGTGTGGCATAAGAGACTAGATGAACAACATGTCAAGTACGCGGCCACGGATACGTACACGAGCTATGAGATGTACAGGAGGATCGTTGACATGAGGAACTGTCTTCTTCCTGACCCAGACGAGGGATCGAGCCACATAGTAGTGGCGGGAGCGTCACAAGAAGTAGATGACTAGATGATCGTCTCTCGTACTTTAGAATGCATGCAATTGTTTATTGAGGTGTGTGCGAATGATCTGTATAGTCACTTATGTAATTGGATGTTTATTTTAGTTATATATATATATATATACATGTTATTCTACTAGAGAAAGAGAAAATCACATTGCTTATTAGCAGCAATCGTCTGAGTTATTATTGGTCTTCGCACACATTTCTGATTACGAAACTGTTTGCCGCGTATCACACACACCTTGATCTGGCTGACCGTTTCTTTTGTGTTGCCTAATCACAAATAGTTCATCCAAGTGAACCGTATGCTCTATATCGCACACACATTCATTAGTCTGCCTATTTCTTTTGTTCCTCCTCATCGCAAACAGTTCATTGAGCTGAACCGTATGCCCTGCATTGCACACACAACTAAAATCTGAACCATGTTTGATAGCTCTACCATCACAAAAGTTTTGCACCTTTTGCGATTATGGCATCGCACACAGTTTCATCGAAGGGTCGCTGATTGTAGTGTCGCGTTTGGACCATCCTGTAGTAGTGTTCTCTTCACAATGGGGTAGCTGTCCCCAATGAAAAGCGAGTACTCTCCAAGAGTGTTCCTCGGCACCCATGTAGCATCACGGGGGTCGAACTCGGCGCCATTCATCTGGTACACACGGCATCTCAGATCTGGACACATGGTGACGTACATAGTCAAGGTCCATGCATAATAATGTTGTGCTCAAATATGGCGGTCAGTAATACTGTGCAGCAAATAGCACTACTCCGGTATATAGGAAGTAAAATATCCAGCTTATTATATATAGCCACTCTTGGCTACATGGATGAGATAGTAAGACATGGAAAAACAAAAATGGTGGAAGCTAGTGGGTTCAAGTATTCAAGGGCCTAGCTAGCTATAAGCATCCTCCAAGGTAAAAAGTAATCCTACTAGTAAGTAGTACAACAATGAAAGAGAAGGCAAGAGGGTTAAAATATATAGTACTAAATGGAATACCTGGGTAGATGGTGACGGTCCGATCATGGTAGATTGTGTGACCATGTTGCACATCAGTGGTACCATGGGTAACGACTGCTAAGATAGTTGATCCCAATATGCCAAAGTCAGCTACAAGGTTCCATGTTAGACCAAATCGCGGATGCAAATGCACTTCCAAGATCCGCGTTCTTATTTTGATCGGGGGATGACTGGTCCCTGCAAAATAATGGAGTATCGTTAGGGATGCAAATGATGGTTTGTACATTCCGTTTGTAATCTCCCGTACCTTAGGATGGTAACCAAATGAAACAAGTCCCCTGGCTTGTCACCGCGAAGATGCGGCCTAGATGGCGCACAACATCTTCAAACGTGTAGGGGTAGAAATCTGCCACGACCAACATGCGCCAGTCTCTGCCGTTACTGCCTCTTGCATTGATGCAATCCTTATGTCGAACACCGCGATGTGATAGTAATCATTGTAGCCACGTCGCTTTGTCGGCTGGTCCGCAATTGCTATCTTCTTCAATCTCATGTAGGCATCATCATACGTATTCAAGCCTAGCCAGTCCGGAAGGCCGATCCCAATGGTGGAGAAGGGGTCTACGGGAACGGCCGCACTGCTATGGATGTTGTGCAAAATGATGGTGGTATCCAGTCGGAGGTATGCAAGACAATCTTTGTTGGCACTGACCAAGACCTATATATAAGACGGTGGGCAGCGGAGAAATTACGGGATGGAAATGGAATAACTAAGTACTAGATGATCAAACTCCATGACTGACCTGCTCATCGGAAAAAATCTGACTACCTCTCAACGTCGGTAACTCTAGCGGAGTCAACGTGCAACCATGGCGAGGGAGCGGTGGACTGTTCGCAGGATTGTCCCATAGAAGAAACTTCTCCTCGAGGATGCATGAAAGACCAACAAGCATGGCCTTTTCCCAAGCCTGTTGAAGCACCGTCTTGAAAAAGTTGGTGCAGGGAGCACCAAGTCTTGCGCCGGTGAGGATGTCGGAGTGGCGTGCGATTTCTCCCAGAGGATCGCCGTCCAAGGTCTCCCAGCCCCGACGAGGAGGAGAACCGCCTGGTGAATCCATGGGAGCAGCGATGAACTGCCTTCTCTTCCGGGGGAGGGGAACTGGCGAGGAGGAGATAAGAGCGTAGTAACCGCAGGGCCGCGTCCCTTCCAACTGTAGCTCCTTGATCGTTCCTTAGCGAAGGGGTGAGGCTATTATTAACTATGTACTCGTACTGTAGCATTACTAGTACTACTTTCTCAACTAGTAATGCGATGTAGTATACTTCTAGTATAGTGCACCAGTTTTGAACTCTTGAATCTCGGGGCCAAGGAGCTACAGTTGGAAGTGGAGGGTAGTACTGTTCTCTAGAACCATCGATGTACTATCAATGTAGGGAAAGTACACCTGCGTAGTGGGTACTCTTGGTGCTCTATTCAAGCGCGTAGCTGGCCTACTCAGCCGCTCCTCTCACGCACACACTAGTAGCTTGTTTATCAGTGACGATTACTGCGGGGGCAGAACATTTGAGTTATTTGATACAGCGAGACTAGGCTTTTCGCTTCCATTTGTGGAGGTGTAATGGATCTCATCGAACTTTGTTAGTCGTTCCTTCTTTATCAATGAGATGAGGCAAAGCTTTTGCCTCTGTTTCAAAACAAAAAAATCAGTCAAGAGGAATTTATTTTATAGAGCCGATAATTGAGTGAAGTCCATGCATGCAATGCCACAAGCTACAGAGTAGTAGAGTACTAGCACTTTACGTACAGAGCCATATTGCATGGTTCCCAATGTAGCGCCAGGATTTTCCGGCTCCTCGGGCTTAATTGGGAGGTACTAGTTTAAACATGCTACTAGCTGATGAGGAAGCTGCAAGCGAGGTGCGGCTAGGGCGAGCATGCGAGCCACGAGATTGTAACAGCCTGGATTTTGGTGTGACAGCCCTAGATCAGCCCTTGCTTGATTTTTCTTGAATCCATGCATCATATCTAAATTTCTTTTAAATTTGAATTGGGGAATTGGAGAGGCTCAGAAATCATTTCAAAAAGCGATCAACATTAAAATTTCTTCAAATGTTTCCAAGGAAATGTTCCTTTTCAGCTTTGAAAAATATCGGCAAGAATAAAATTCAAACCAATATTTTTGGAGGTTCAAAAGTATTTATCTTGGGGCTTTGAGTTAAATCCTATAGTATTTGAATTGGATTATATTCATAAAAATTATTTTACTAATCCAATAATTCTGAAAATTGGTGGGTGGCTCTGAATATATTATACATAGCCACATGATTATTTTCAGAAGCTAAAAAATATAGTTTAGTGCCTGAACTAAATCAGAACACCAAAAAAAATAGAAAACAGAACAGAAATTATGAAAAGACAGAAACCTCACTTGGGCCACTTACCTGACAGCCTACCTATCGGCCCACTACTGTGGTAGGCCCAGCCAGCCACCGCACCATCTTCAACCTCCTGACAGTAGGCAGGAGGGCGTGTGTCCGACGCGCGCGACCACGCGCCGAGCCATGTCCTGCTTCCTGCCGCTGCACCGACACGCCCAGACGACGCCACGGAGACGCCCGAACCCGCTCGACCTCTCTCGTGTGCTTCTCCCCTCCTCTGGTCCTGTCTCCCTCTCGCGCCCGAGCACCACCACGGCCAACGCTTCTCCCTCGTCCTCCCGAGTAGCCCAGAAGCTCCGCCACTTCGTCCTCGACCCCCTCACAGAGCCGCTGTCAGGACCCTGACTCAATGCCACATCGATCTAGCATGTAACACCTCATATCACTTTGCGGCCTCACGCACGGTATTCCCACGGGTGTCGCCTTACCTTTGCCCGGGACCGTTTGCGTCTTTTGGCACACGTATATGATAGTGTCGCTAGCATCCATATGATAAGTAGCCTGGGCTGACATGGCTAGTCGTAAACCCAAAGTGGCACAGACTTACAGGGACAGGCATCCATGACCCAGCATCGAACGTGTCGGTCATCAGCGAGTGAATCCAGGCTGTAGCACTAGGCTAGCAGGACTCCGGTGAACCGGGCTGTAGCGGGCTAACAGGACTCCGGTATTCATCGCGTGACATTTCCCCGAAGGGACAGACACAGGAACGAAGAAGGACACATGCCGGCCAGCCTAAGTGTCCCGGAGCAGTAGCAAGCTACCATGGCTCGGTGGAAACACTAGGAGACATTTCCCGGTAAGAGAGGCTACCAAGGATAAACAACTAGGTTGTCAGATCCCACACATACCAAGCATTTCAATAACATACACACAATATGCTCGATATGTGCAAATACAACATGGCATCACAACATGACTCTACAACTCAAGTATATATTCAATAGGCTCCGAGGAGCGAGATATTACAAACATGGGTCTTATGACCCAACAATCAGAGCATACAAGTCAAAGCACATGCGGAAGCTTAACATGTCTGAGTACAGACATCTATAAATGAAAAAGGCTGAGAAGCCTGACTATCTACCAATCCTGCCGAGGGCACAAGATCGTAGCTGAGGTAACAAGATAAACGTCGAAGTCCACGCGAAACTACTAGTGAGACCGAAATCTCTCTGCAAAAACATAAAATAGGCAAACGTGAGTACAAATGTACCCAGCAAGACTTACATCAGAACTAACTACATATGCATCATTGTCAACAAAAGGGATGGTGGGGTTTAACTGCAGCAAGCCAGCTTTGACTCGGTGGCTAACCTGAACTACGACTGCAATGTAACTCTTTGTGGTGGCGCACACGAGTCCACATATTCACCATATCAATACACCACTATGGATCCGCTCCCGTCTCCCTACGAGAACGCCATCCATAGCACTCACGCTTATCTTGCGTATTTTAGAGTATCCACTTTCACTTGTCTATGAACTGATATAAGCAACCCAGAAGTCCTTTTCCGCGGACACGGCTATTCGAATAGATGATGTTAACCCTGCAGGGGTGTACTTCTTCACACACGCTCTCACCACTTACCGCCGTTTACACGACATGTATTCGACAACCTTCAAGCGGAAGCCCAACGTGGGTGTCGGCCACGGCCTGCCTAAACACTCAAGTCTCTAGTCCAGGTTTATCGCCTATTCGGGTTCCATCCATGAGGAGATCCAGCCGGAGTTTCGCTCACAGCCCCAAACGATGTGAACAGGGTTCCCGAGACACCAAACGGGCGCCCGGTACACCGTGCCACGTGCCTACCGCATCACAGCCCACCCCTACGGTCAGCGCTGCGCACGGCCTCCAGCATACTACAAACACCAGAAACTACTTGCAACTCCTGGACAGAGGACAAGGGTGATCAAGAAGCCGAGAGGGTCCATTGGTTTCGGGCCCAATGCATGGTAGTAGCTGAATCATGGATCACAAACACAGAACTCAGTTCCTGAGGACGGCTGCAATGAGACAACCCACCATGTACTCCTACATGGCCTCTCACCGCTACCTTTACCAAATCGTGTTCACACACTTAGCTCACACACAGTAGGACATGTTCACACGCCTCTGATTCATCCCCGATGAATCAGACCTGACTCAACTCTAAGCAGTAGCAGGCATGACAAACAAACATGAATGAGTAGGCACAACAGGGCTCAAACAACTCCTACTCATGCTAGTGGGTTTCATCTAATTATTGTGGAATGACATGTCATGCAGAGGATAAAGGGGTTCAGCTACCGCAGCAAGTAACAGATGAATCGATGTTGTCCTAATGCAGTAAAAGAGAGCAGGAGCGAGAGAGTGGGATTTTATCGGAATGAACAAGGGGGTTTTGCTTGCCTGGCACTTCTGAAGATAACATTGAGTCTTCATCAGTGTCAACGATCACATCGTCGATACAACGTCTACCGAGGGGGGGGACAAATACCGGCAACACAGAAGGGAACACAATCAATGCAATGCACAATATGATGCATGATCAAGACATGGCAAAATGAATGTGTTTTGGGCTAATGCATCTAAAACCAGATTAAATGAAGTTGGTTTGAATCCAAGATTCAAATTCAAACTCCATATGTGGTTATTTAAATGTCATTCACTTCATTTGCCCTAAACAGTAGTGATAAGTTGTTCTAACATGCATGTAAATGGTACAGATGGATTCCTTGAATTTTTCTGATAATTTTTCATATATAAATTATTTAATTTGGAGTTACGGTTGAATTTCTATGATTTTTAGAAGTTTTAGCTATTTTCTGGAAATAATAAATCATTTAAGAATTATTTAAATTCCAGAAAGGAATTATTGCGTCATCATGACCTCATAGTGACGTCAGCAGGTCAACGGGGCAGGTTCAGGTCAAACCTGACCAGTGGGGTCCACTGGTCGGTGACTGGGGCTGATTAGTGTCGCTGACATGTGGGCCCAGTCAACAGCCACGTCAGCTTAGTCAAAGCTGACGCGTGGGGCCACTAGGATTAGTTAAAAACTAAACAGAAACTAATCTAGGATTAATTAGCAGGTGGGGCCCTGCTGTCAGTGTCACAGGGTTAATTAGCAGGGTCAAATCCCGGGTCAGTGGGGTCAAACCCACCGGCGACATGACGCCGGCGAGGCCCGAGACGGCGGCGCGAGCTGGAAACGCGCTACAGGGCACGGGCGAGGCTGTGCTTGGGCTCGTTGGAGAGCCCTTGCTGGTGCGCATCGAATGGTGGTGGTGGCCGTGCCTGTGGTGGCCGGTACCGACGACGGCGAGCTCGTGAGCGGCGGCCGGAGTTCGGCCAACGGCGGGTTAGGCGATGCAGGGCGCTAGGGGAGGCGTTGGTGCGTGCTACGTGCTCCTGGTGAGGTGTGGAGCACGATGGTGTGCCCGGCTTCGAGCCACAGTGGCTCTGGCCACGACGGCGACGACGCACGGCGGCGGCGAGCTTCGGAGCTCAAGGGGACGGCAACTACAGGATGCTAGGGACGACGAGGCAAGGGGGAATCGGGTCAGCGGCTCACCGCGGAGCTGCAGGGATGGTTAGCGGGCTCGGGGACGTCCGGTAGCTCTCGAATCGACGACGAGGATCCACGGCGGCCGGCGACGGAAACGATGATGGTGGCGGCGTTGCAGCGCGTCCGGGGCCTCGTGGCTCGGTGGAGAGGAAGAGGGGGTCGAGGCGGAGCCTCTGGGCTAGTCGGGGGAGCGAGGGAAGGGCGGTGGCTGCAGCTACGGCGAACGGCGTCGGCGGCTGCGCTCTGCTTCGGGAGAGGGGGCGAGGGAGGCGAAGCAGGGAGAGTGGGAAGAGGTGCACGGGGGAGTGAGGGGGGTCAGGGGGATCGGGACGGCCTGCGGAAGTCGTCCACGCGGCCAGGAGCTCGTCGGCAAGCAGGAGGTGGCCGCGCGGCCGTGCGCGTGCGAGCACGCAGCAGCTTCGGGGCGAGGGGAGGAAGACGACGGAGGGCTGCAGTGGTGGGCTGGGCCGGCTTCTCCTGGGCTGCACAGTAGCGGGCCATGTGGGTGGGTTGTCCTCTCTGGTGGGCTTCACAAGTGAGGCCAGGTAAGTTACAGGTACTCCCTCCTGCTCTGTTTCTATTTTAATTATTGTTTTCTATTTGTTTCAATCTGTTTTGATTTAGTTCAAACACTAAATCATTTTTGTTTCTTCTGACAATTTTTGCAGGGACTGAAAGGAATAATCTAGAGCCCCTCACAAAATAACAGAATTATTGAAGCATTATATATATTTATAGCATATATTTGCTCCAACTCAAATACAATATGTATTAGTTCAAAGATCCAAAATGACATGGAAAAATGTGCATCATCTCTGGTTACTGTTTCCAGCATTTTCCAAAAATGATGAACATTTTTGAAAGCCACTTGGATTGACTGAAAATATTTTAGGTGAACCTGGTGAATTCCTTTAATGCTAGGGTTTGGACAATCCCCATTTCAACTTTCTATAAAAGTAAACATGATGCATCACCAAAGACTAGTACTAGTGCATTGCCAGAAGCTAGGGATGTGACAACTCACCCCCACTAAACAAGAATCTCGCCTCGAGATTCAAGCGTAGAGTAAGATGAAGGGGAAACGCAAACTAGTATAATCTTCACGATCCAGGTTGCACTTCGAATGAACGTTGATTCGTTCACCATCATTGTCTTGATGTCTTGCTTCGAGAACTTCAGCTAATCATGACAAGAAGGGGAAAGGGAAACTCTAGAAGGATCGGTCTTCTCGAAGGTCGAACAACTCAGGATTAACTCACGGAATGAGACTTAGAACCATCTCTCGGGTTGAGACACGAGTTACACATCAAGAGGGGTGGAAAGAGACGGATGACGAAGGTGCACTAGGTAGACAATAATTTCACGCTTAAGAAGGTGGTAAACAATTGTCAACGTAGCGAGGAGTTGAGTTGCCATGATACCATAACGATACACCTTAGGGAAGGTGACTCGTAGAGATATCCCTTTAAGTGGCAAAAAGAATTACTTTTGATTCAGAGATCATTGAAACTCTTTAAACCAGCCTAAGACAATTCTCGAGCGATCGTTTGGAGGGGGTCGGTAGAATGGCAAACTCAAACTTGGATGATGTGGATTACCTTGTTGAAGACAACGTAATGGATGAATTTGCTTATCACCGGAAATGGAAGAGACCCATGGTAGAATGGCACATTGGCGGTGCAAGCTGGGAACAAATGCAATGCTGGGAATGATTCTAGTAACTGGGGAAAAACCCAACAATAGAGAGTGAATTCACTGTTTGAAAAGATCATAGCATTGCCGAGGAAACTGAGAGCAAACCCAGTTAGTGCCGATGATAACACCTAGCGCTTGTGCGTGCTCCCAAGAACTTGAGCATTTCCATATTCATCAAGGTTTTATCAACAACCGCGTCAAGGGTGCTGACAACACAACATACTACCATGATGAATAGCGATGGACGATGCAGATGCGAAGGAGGATAACACTTTCTCAGATTTCACCTTAGCGAGGCCAAGCAAATAAAATCTGGATGATCGACCGAGAGACATTTAGCACTCCGCTTCTAATGTTCTCCTTGATGTGCTAGTGTAACCCATTCATAGAGATGGTCTGGTATCTAGGACATCAAGTAAAAGGTCGGACTTTGGGATCTCAAAATCCATAGGGGCAACTAGGGAGTAAATCCTACGAAATCCCTATGGGGAGGTGGCCAACTTCCTCAATCAAGATATTATAATAACAGGTCTTCCGGCTGGGTGTGTTGGCCACGACATCCACTTTACCGGTTATCGAGAGACCAATATTATAATTCTTGGGAAATGTTCCAACCATCATATCTGCCTGAGATTCAGCTTTGGTTGGTGTTAGGATATTCCAGGCTCATCGAGTCTTAGGAAGAAAAATGAAAGTTTGCAACACAAATCGACGAGATGACGTTGCGAGATTCTCGGGAAATGGACTACGATAGCAAGCTCCAAAACATGAGCTGGTTCTGCTACAACATGTGAACATGTTGTCCAAGACAAGCATGATCACAAAGTAGTCTTACAATAAAACACTACCGAGTTCAGGTGGGGAACCATAATCGAGGATATTGAAGTCTTGTGCATGACCTAGGATTAGCACATCAACTCTTTTTCCGTGATCAAATCAATCAGTGGCTTGGTGTGCTAGGATATACATATGGAATGGAGGTTGCAAGTCTCCGAACCACAGAATACTTCGCACGTATGCATGACTGATTCGGGATGATTCCAAAGGAAACAACATTGACTTTCTCGAGTCCACGACGGCAACTTGCATCCAATGCACATGAACTAGAGGAAGTCACTCCTTACATCCGAACATATGCTTCATGAGCTAGCATGAAGAAATGCTTTCAAAAGTTTCCAACACTAGCTTAATGTTCAGCAAAATTATGGAGAAGACAAGGATGTTGTCGATGGGCTCAACAACAATTCATCCAGATTCCCATGAAGATGGAATTCCCTAATTATGTGAACAGGTGATAGCATTGGTCAGACCCAAAAGATATAATGGTGTATGCTCGAGGGATCAACCACGAGTAAGACAACATTACGAATATCGTTGGTTCTGGTCTGATTGGATGATAGCCCATACTCAATCAAAGGTTTGGTAAGATAATAGATCCAACAATTGTTCACGAGGACCAATTGATGAAGATATCATCTTTCTTCAAGACACACACACACACAAAAAGATATCCCTTAACATGAGCTAAGTCGGACAAGCTTTTATCTTCCAACTCTCCAAGTTGTTGTTTAGCTTATCCAACTAGCTCAGGGTATCCAACACGGATTCTTGGAGAAGGGGTGGTTTACAGGAATAAACCAACTTGATCACGAACTCAACATAGCGGCCAGGTGACAACCTGGTAATACTTCTGAGAAGATATTCAGAAAATCACGAACCACCGGTATGTTACTAAGCTCGAGAACAATCTTGCTTTTCAGGGCAAGACGATATGATCAATAGAGCAAGGATTTGAAATAATCCTAACTCATCGATCGAGGAGTGAACCAGGAGAATGGACTAGGTAGCACGATTAATCTTAGAATGATGATTCAATATCCAACACACTAAGAATGAAATTATTGTCCTTTAACTACCAAGCAACAAGGTTGCTAGGAGTATTGAATTCACACATCACGATTCACTTGTCGGCATTCCGGTTGCGACAACACGGAACCGAGGGATGAATAATGATGGTGAGAAGTATCACTACATCAAGAATTCACAAGAGCCGGTGCAATCCTCATGAAAATCCTGACATAAAGACGGTAATACTTCAGGGTAGAACAGAGCAAAAGCTGGATTAGCAATTTGTTCTGCGGAGCACAACTTCTTTGACCTAATCCTGGATATGGAAGAGGTACTAGAGTTTGTTTCTCCTAGTCATTCCGCGATAGAATGGCTTGACGGACCACAAGGGTAATAGGCATCGACGAACAAATTCACGCATACTCTTGACTATCAATTGATAGACGAGGGTCAGAAGACAACTAAAGAGGGACAACTCAAAGGAACATACGATTTTCTGAGTTGTGGATGCATGGTTTAGCATGTCGAACGAATTCCACATATTTCTTCCGGATAACCCATGCAGAAAGGTAGAACTGGCAGAGTCAGAATGTAGAATCGAGAACCCATCGAGAGCACTCTGATTGTGATCTTTCGATTAGCGAGGAACATCTGCCATAAGCGGTTCATACTATTTGGAGGAAAGGAATACCACGAACATCGAGGACTAATGCAAAGGTTACTAATAACCTAAAGGAACGAGCAAAACTATCAACATGAAGCAAGTAGGGTGAATCTCGGGTTCAAAACCCAGGGATAGAATACCTACTACTAAATGGCATCACGGGATGCTTTCGATAATGACGGCCAGAGTCATCACACTGGAACATAAATCATGGCTAGACTACTAGATGATCCCCTGAGACACCTAGGGTCATAATAGTAACTCCAACATAATGTCAAGGCAATAGAATACCTCGACTCAACAATTAGTGTGATTGAGCTGGCATAAAGGAACATCGAAACCAGAGGGAAAGGATTTTGCAAATGCATCAGACTATTTAGAAACCTGGAATGACTCGGACAGCATAACGGCTGTAAATGCTCAGAAAAGATTTGAGACATTCACAAAAATGGTGGCATAACCACTCAGAAGCACAATATCAAGGTTTCGAGATCAACAGTTAACATACAGAAGTAGAAACTGAACTCAAGCTTAGAACCATCAATCCTACAAGTCTGCAGATTAGTAACACGTGATCCTGATAGAAAGAAGAGATAGCCTAGTTCTTAATCCCCGTAGGAAAGATAAGATGACTCGGATCAGAAGGGCATGAGGTAAAGGAGTAAAAAGAGCCTTACGTTCCATCCCACAATCAATTCCCTTATATAACTAAAGAATTTCTAGACTCAACTTCGACCAGTATGGCTTGGTAATCCTACAGGCAGTCAAGCTCTGATACCAACGCTGTCAGGACCCTGACTCAATGCCACATCGATCTAGCATGTAACACCTCATATCACTTTGCGGCCTCACGCACGGTATTCCCACGGGTGTCGCCTTACCTTTGCCCGGGACCGTTTGCGTCTTTTGGCACACGTATATGATAGTGTCGCTAGCATCCATATGATAAGGAGCCTGGGCTGACATGGCTAGTCGTAAACCCAAAGTGGCACAGACTTACAGGGACAGGCATCCATGACCCAGCATCGAACGTGTCGGTCATCAGCGAGTGAATCCAGGCTGTAGCACTAGGCTAGCAGGACTCCGGTGAACCGGGCTGTAGCGGGCTAACAGGACTCCGGTATTCATCGCGTGACATTTCCCCGAAGGGACAGACACAGGAACGAAGAAGGACACATGCCGGCCAGCCTAAGTGTCCCGGAGCAGTAGCAAGCTACCATGGCTCGGTGGAAACACTAGGAGACATTTCCCGGTAAGAGAGGCTACCAAGGATAAACAACTAGGTTGTCAGATCCCACACATACCAAGCATTTCAATAACATACACACAATATGCTCGATATGTGCAAATACAACATGGCATCACAACATGACTCTACAACTCAAGTATATATTCAATAGGCTCCGAGGAGCGAGATATTACAAACATGGGTCTTATGACCCAACAATCAGAGCATACAAGTCAAAGCACATGCGGAAGCTTAACATGTCTGAGTACAGACATCTATAAATGAAAAAGGCTGAGAAGCCTGACTATCTACCAATCCTGCCGAGGGCACAAGATCGTAGCTGAGGTAACAAGATAAACGTCGAAGTCCACGCGAAACTACTAGTGAGACCGAAATCTCTCTGCAAAAACATAAAATAGGCAAACGTGAGTACAAATGTACCCAGCAAGACTTACATCAGAACTAACTACATATGCATCATTGTCAACAAAAGGGATGGTGGGGTTTAACTGCAGCAAGCCAGCTTTGACTCGGTGGCTAACCTGAACTACGACTGCAATGTAACTCTTTGTGGTGGCGCACACGAGTCCACATATTCACCATATCAATACACCACTATGGATCTGCTCCCGTCTCCCTACGAGAACGCCATCCATAGCACTCACGCTTATCTTGCGTATTTTAGAGTATCCACTTTCACTTGTCTATGAACTGATATAAGCAACCCAGAAGTCCTTTTCCGCGGACACGGCTATTCGAATAGATGATGTTAACCCTGCAGGGGTGTACTTCTTCACACACGCTCTCACCACTTACCGCCGTTTACACGACATGTATTCGGCAACCTTCAAGCGGAAGCCCAACGTGGGTGTCGGCCACGGCCTGCCTAAACACTCAAGTCTCTAGTCCAGGTTTATCGCCTATTCGGGTTCCATCCATGAGGAGATCCGGCCGGAGTTTCGTTCACAGCCCCAAACGATGTGAACAGGGTTCCCGAGACACCAAACGGGCGCCCGGTACACCGTGCCACGTGCCTACCGCATCACAGCCCACCCCTACGGTCAGCGCTGCGCACGGCCTCCAGCATACTACAAACACCAGAAACTACTTGCAACTCCTGGACAAAGGACAAGGGTGATCAAGAAGCCGAGAGGGTCCATTGGTTTCGGGCCCAATGCATGGTAGTAGCTGAATCATGGATCACAAACACAGAACTCAGTTCCTGAGGACGGCTGCAATGAGACAACCCACCATGTACTCCTACATGGCCTCTCACCGCTACCTTTACCAAATCGTGTTCACACACTTAGCTCACACACAGTAGGACATGTTCACACGCCTCTGATTCATCCCCGATGAATCAGACCTGACTCAACTCTAAGCAGTAGCAGGCATGACAAACAAACATGAATGAGTAGGCACAACAGGGCTCAAACAACTCCTACTCATGCTAGTGGGTTTCATCTAATTACTGTGGAATGACAGGTCATGCAGAGGATAAAGGGGTTCAGCTACCGCAGCAAGTAACAGATGAATCGATGTTGTCCTAATGCAGTAAAAGAGAGCAGGAGCGAGAGAGTGGGATTTTATCGGAATGAACAAGGGGGTTTTGCTTGCCTGGAACTTCTGAAGATAACATTGAGTCTTCATCAGTGTCAACGATCACATCGTCGATACAACGTCTACCGAGGGGGGGGGGACAAATACCGGCAACACAGAAGGGAACACAATCAATGCAATGCACAATATGATGCATGATCAAGACATGGCAAAATGAATGTGTTTTGGGCTAATGCATCTAAAACCAGATTAAATGAAGTTGGTTTGAATCCAAGATTCAAATTCAAACTCCATATGTGGTTATTTAAATGTCATTCACTTCATTTGCCCTAAACAGTAGTTATAAGTTGTTCTAACATGCATGTAAATGGTACAGATGGATTCCTTGAATTTTTCTGATAATTTTTCATATATAAATTATTTAATTTGGAGTTACGGTTGAATTTCTATGATTTTTAGAAGTTTTAGCAATTTTCTGGAAATAATAAATCATTTAAGAATTATTTAAATTCCAGAAAGGAATTATTGCGTCATCATGACCTCATAGTGACGTCAGCAGGTCAACGGGGCAGGTTCAGGTCAAACCTGACCAGTGGGGTCCACTGGTCAGTGACTGGGGCTGATTAGTGTCGCTGACATGTGGGCCCAGTCAACAGCCACGTCAGCTTAGTCAAAGCTGACGCGTGGGGCCACTAGGATTAGTTAAAAACTAAACAGAAACTAATCTAGGATTAATTAGCAGGTGGGGCCCTGCTGTCAGTGTCACAGGGTTAATTAGCAGGGTCAAATCCCGGGTCAGTGGGGTCAAACCCACCGGCGACATGACGCCGGCGAGGCCCGAGACGGCGGCGCGAGCCGGAAACGCGCTACAGGGCACGGGCGAGGCTGTGCTTGGGCTCGTTGGAGAGCCCTTTCTGGTGCGCATCGAATGGTGGTGGTGGCCGTGCCTGTGGTGGCCGGTACCGACGACGGCGAGCTCGTGAGCGGCGGCCGGAGTTCGGCCAACGGCGGGTTAGGCGATGCAGGGCGCTAGGGGAGGCGTTGGTGCGTGCTACGTGCTCCTGGTGAGGTGTGGAGCACGATGGTGTGCCCGGCTTCGAGCCACAGTGGCTCTGGACACGACGGCGACGACGCACAGCGGCGGCGAGCTTCGGAGCTCAAGGGGACGGCAACTACAGGATGCTAGGCGACGGGGCAAGGGGGAATCGGGTCAGCGGCTCACCGCGGAGCTGCAGGGATGGTTAGCGGGCTCGGGGACGTCCGGTAGCTCTCGAATCGACGACGAGGATCCGCGGCGGCCGGCGACGGAAACGACGATGGTGGCGGCGTTGCAGCGCGTCCGGGGACTCGTGGCTCGGTGGAGAGGAAGAGGGGGTCGAGGCGGGGCCTCTGGGCTAGTCGGGGGAGCGAGGGAAGGGCGGTGGCTGCAGCTACGGCGAACGGCGTCGACGGCTGCGCTC